>NW_020884879.1:10783161-11266853 GCF_003945725.1 Corapipo altera | reverse complement strand
TTGTTTTGTTTTTGTTTTGTTTTTTGTTTTGTTTTTGTTTTGTTTTTTGTTTTTTGTTTTGTTTTTTGTTTTGTTTTTCTTTGTTTTTTGTTTTGTTTTTTGTTTTGTTTTATGTTTTGTTTTTTGTTTTGTTTTTTTGTTTTGGTTTGTTTTGGGGGTTTTTTGTGGCTTGTTGTTTTCTCTTTGTTTTTTGTTTTTTGTTTTGTTTTTGTTTGTTTGTTTGTTTTGGTTTATTTTTTGGGTTTTTTTTTTTTTAAGGCTGATGATTACATTTTATGAATGCTGTTGTAATCCTGTATCAATTCTATAACTCCATGATTGCTTGCCTGTGTCTGCTTTCTGGCTTTTAGTTTAGCAGAAATATCATTGTGAATGTTACTGGAAATAAATGGGAATTACCAGAGTGCAAAGATGTAATTTTATGTATTGTCTGCTGGAATCTTGTAAAGATTTGGCTGTATTGCAATACTACATCTGGAGAAATTAAACTCTAGAAGTAGTATCTTAGTTTTTTTTGCCTTAAGAAATTATAACTTGTAGAATATGTTGAGAGTAATGAACTGTCAGATAGTGAGCACTGTTAAACCCTTTCTCAAAGAAACATTATTTAATACAGTGGTAAAAAAAGTCTATAGTTAATGGTTAGCTATGATGGTATTTAAATAATTGATTTAACCTCTGAAACTTTTGTCATAATTCTAGTTTTATTCTAGATTTTTCTCTTTATTCTTACTTGATGTATTGAAAATACTGAAAATGAGAAGGTAACTATGCAACTAGAGTTCTAAAGATACTCTTAGATATTATGAGTTTATATGTCACACATTACATGTTAAAATATGTTTGCCACTCTGAATTTAGCAATTTAGTTCAGAGAACTACCTTGTAGGTAAAACTTGGAGAATTAGTGCTTAACTTTAGGACTTGACATACGAACTTTGAACTTTGGTAACTGTGGCAGTTTGAGCCACTTTCTTTACACTGAATGTATTCTGTTTAAGTGATCAAGACTAAGCTAATCTGAAAACTCGCTTTTTTTGTTTGTTTGTTTAACTTCCAGTTGATTCCAGAATTTTATGAAAACGATCCTAGTTTTCTAGTAAACAGTTTGAAGTTGGACTTGGGAAAAAGGCAGGGCGGAAAGATAGTTGAAGATGTAGAGCTTCCACCTTGGGCATCAGGTAATAATAGTCAAACTTCTTGTATTATATACATTAATTCAAGATTATCTGGATTCCTGGAATGCTGGTTCTTCCTCAAAAATGTGCATTATGGTTTCTTCTAAAGGAATTCTTTCTTTAAAACATTGACATAATTAATAGTTGCTTTTAATTTTTATAAAAATTTTGAGGTTTTGTGTGGGGTGTTTGGTTGACTTTTCAAGAAGGAGGAGGGACAGAGATGGATACCAATACTGAGTGGGTTATCTTTTCCTTTAATTAACCCTTCTTTTGTCAGGTCCTGATGACTTTCTTCAGAAGAGCCAAGAGGCTTTAGAAAGTCAGTATGTATCAGAACATCTTCATGAATGGATTGACATAATATTTGGCTACAAGCAGAAAGGAAGTGAAGCAGTTGCAGCTCACAATGGTAAATACACACTTTATGGAAACAGCAAAATTAGACAGGAATGGTAAATAGCAAGATATCTAATGCTTGTTTTGTTTTGAGCTTTCATAACTATGCTTTGAATGCTTGATCCCTAAAGGAAATGCAGTTGTTCAGTACTGGAAATAATGACGTATCTGATAACATTGCCTTCATGGTGATTTGCATCTTTGAGGGTGTACTTAAGGTGGTAGGCAAGAAAATTCTATAGCATTGCTGTAAATTGCTCACACAGCATGGTGTGGCAATACAGTATGGAATTAATATTTCCCTATTTTAAATGGGAGTCTGCAGGGTCTCCACGTAAACTTGTATTTAACTTTCCTCCATTTCAATTGCAGTGTAAGAATTTCAATGCAATATTCCCCCTCCTCCTGAGAGAACTAGCAAGGGAAAGAATGGGCTAATGGGCTAAAGCTCTTTAGGAGCGAGAAAGAAGGATTTGTGGGTTTGTCCTTGTCTACCTATATACTACTGCATGTGGGAAGTTTCACTGTTTGCAATCTTATTCTGAACATGTGTTTAGGCACAGTGGGTGCTTAGAAAGGGGAATGTGGTTATGTGATTGCTGTGTTGATGTATTTATCTAAACCTAATAGTAATACTAATTATTAACTTATTCAGCAGTCTGATATTTAGCTGTGTATGTTACTAAACAATAAGGAAATGTCCTCATAGTAAGGGAAGATTAGCAGATCATATTTTTATGGTGTTTACTCCAGAAGCAGTGATCCTTTTGAAGGATTGTAAGCAACAGACAATGTTGAGATAATTTGCACTTAGCAAGACAGAAAAAGTTTAGGAAGAAAACCTTACTACAGTGGTGGAGACAGAAGGAATAAGCAACTCCTCATTTGGTAGTCAGTATTTGCTTTCAGGGTAAGATAGTGTAGCTTGTTTTGTGATGGGGTGTTTTTGGGGTTTGTTTTAGTTTTGGGTGTGTGGTTTTTTGTTGTTGTTGTTGAGGGGGTTTGTGTGGTGGGTTTTTTGTTCTTGTTGTTGTGGGGTTTTTTTGTTGTTGTTGGGTTTTTTGGGTTTTTTTGTTCAGTTGGTTGGTTGGGGTTTTTTTTGTTTGATAGTTTTTTTTGTTGTTGTTGTTGTTCATTTCTTTTTAGTGTACTTTCCCACATGTCCTTAAAGCATGATTTGGCTATATTTTAGAATTTCAGGGTTTGGCAGCCAGTCATGCTGTGAATGTAAACATCAATTACAATGTATCAGAGGCTTTAAATACAGTAAATCAGCATATAAGTTATGGCACCTCTATTTTTACCTCTCAAATGAGAGCATTTTATGCATAATATGCTGCTTCTGCTGCAATGTGGATTTTATTAGCATAATGAGTTGCAGACATTTGAGTAGATAAGAGACAGAAGGGATCTATGTGTAAATGAACTTATGTCAAAGTAAATGTTCTTATGGAGAGGCCCCAAAGTAATTCACGTCATGGCAAATGAAAAGGTGAATACACAGACCTTTCTGATCATTCTTTGTTACTTTTTGTTAGTTGTCTTAAAACTAACCAGAGATCCAGTTATGCAACTGTTATTTATCTATTTCTGCATTAACTGGGGGAATGTATTTAATGAAGCTTAAATGAGTCATCCTTCCTTTATGAAAGGACTGATTTCTTTTGAAACTTTCCAAGAGTCTCCTAAAAATCCTAAACTTCTTTCAGGTTGAAAAAACAGGATTAACATGTAAGACCTCAAACTTTATAGCCTGCTGAAACAACTTAGTTGCTTAAATATAGCCAAGATGAGTAAAAAAGAAAGCTTTGTTTTATAGCAAGACAAACAGAATGAGCCTTGTATACCTACATTGTACAAATAAACTTTTTTTTCCAGTGTTTCACCCATTAACTTATGAAGGAGGAGTGGATTTAAACAGGTAATTATCAAGAATCTGAATGTTTTTGTTAAAGCAGTTAGTTGAGTTTTTCAGTATCTCTGCAAGTTCTCTGCCAGCTGTAAAAGGGCTCTGTACATGAATGGTGTAGTTATTCTTTCATGCTCCCAAATATGCAGAGAACCAGCATCATGTTCTCAGTTTTAGCATGTCTTGGAAAATTGTTACTTGAACATTTCTTCAGTCCAGCTTTTTGAAATTGCTTCACTTTTTCAATTGATGAGCATATTGCCATTGTTTATAAATAAAATGATGCAGCTATCATATGACTGTCTGTCAAATCTGTAGTAAATCAGTTCTGTAAGAATTTGTGATGGCCTATAGTGCTATGGTAACTGCACATGCAGGCCCTTGCTTTTGGGGAACGGGAAGGGAAAAAAAGTACTCGCCTCCTTGGTTTAATTATATATCTTGTTTTATAAAGTATTATGGACCCCAATGAAAAAGTAGCTCTGCTGACACAAATTTTGGAGTTTGGACAGACGCCAAAGCAGTTGTTTACAACCCCTCATCCTCAAAGGATAATACCAAGGTTGAAAAGCTTGTCTCGAACATCGAGTCACAGCGTTTCCATAACTGAGTCTCCAGGTAAATGTTTAACAGACAAACTGATGATGTAAAGGATTTGTAACTTTGAGTAGTTCTGTATCTTTCTCCCCCAGGATCTCATTATTCAACTCTCTTGGTTCCATTCTCTGTAAGCCAACTCAAATTAAATCCATGAACTAAATGTTAAAGAAAAATGGACAAGACCAGTTTCAAATTTGAAAAGGTGTCATCCTGCTTTGTCCTGCATTTTGCCTCCTGTTCCAGTGATTTCCTCTGGGACTGTTCAGCCTCTGCTTCTGAAGCTGTGGGAGGGCTGTCATTCCTGGCCTTTCACAACACTTCAAATTCAAGCTGATATGACAACAGTTTCAGTGACTGTATCTGCATTGTAGATGGTGTAAAGATTTGTTCAGGTTTTTAACAGGGATGTTCTTTGGGTTGATCATTTGGCTTGATCAAAGTAACCCCTAATAGCTAAATTAAGCGTCTGAATTTTTTCCCTTTTCCATGACCTGGATGAAAATATGCAAGGAAAGTACTCTTTTTCCCCCCCCTAAATACAAAGGGACAAAGTTGATTAAATAATTTCAAGAAAAGGATATGTAATGCCTTCACAGACTTCTGTTCAAGGCAGAATTTACACCACTTCTCTGAAACTAAGATGCTATTGTCCTCATCATATGTACAGTGATCTAACTATAAATTGGACTGAATCTTCAGCCCAGGTATCACTTGGAAAGGTTTTTCTCATTTAGTTGTCTTCAATTCACCTACCATTTGATGGCCTTCATTTTTAAGCAGAGGAATGAAGATGAGTGCTACTTAGTGTGGCAACCTGTAGCATCCAGATGGCAAGAGTGGCTTTGAAAGTTGTATGTGATGATAATGGTCATATGTGTGAAATAGATGTGGTGGTATGCTGCCTAAGTCATTAATTCACAGGTGAACAGTTCCTCTTGGGTTTGACCTTTTTATAGTAATTGACATCTAATTATCTCAATTTTGTTGCATTTTTCACTCCTTTTGTAACAGTGCAGTGAAATGAAGTTGTGACATTCAAAACAGAGTGCAATAGAATAACAAAAGCATATACTTTATTGTAGCAATAAATTGCTTTTCTAGTATTTTTACATTTGGAAAGCTCTTGGCATTTCAAAGGCTCCAAAACATCTTTGCCAAAAAGTTTTTGGTTTTTCTATTTTGTTTGTTTTCCATTTTGGAATTATGTTCTGTAAAGTCTGCAGTTTAAAAGCCCTGGTTCAGGGAGAAAAATCCTATTTTTGACTGTGTAAGCCTATGGAAATTAAGGAAGAGATTTGGAAATAAGCTATTGATCTTGTCACTCTCCACATTAGCCTAAAGGTCTTATTCCTGGAGCTCTGTATTATTTCTGTACTTTCATATTTATGTCTGCAACTTCAGCTACCTAGGTATTTGAAATCTGTCTTTATTTTCTATTTGTGATGAAACTTTGTCATGGCATTTTATTGCAGTTTCTCCAAATGAAGAATCATTTGAAGATTTGACAGAAGAAAGTATAACACTTGCCTGGAACAATATTGCCAAATTAAAATTAGATGAGCAATATAAAATTCACAAAGAGTAGGTACTATTCTTTTCAGTCAAAATTCTTCCATTTAATTGGGGTGGGGGTCTGTGTGTCAATTTGAACAATGCGTTAAGGTTTCAGGTAAATACTTTTCTTTGTGAGATGGCTTACTGATTTGATTATGCAAGATGAGTCTGAGTATATGGTGGGTTATCAATCCAGAAAAGGTATTTGTCAGGTTGATTTTGTTGTTGTTGTTGCTCCTTATGCAGAGCTAGAGCTAAGTTCATTACTCTTTCAGTACCTGAAGCAGCAGCCAGATAAAGACTTCCATTTATTTTTTTTATAACCCCAGGAGGACCTAACTTCTTCATCCTATCTGATTTGAAAGGTTAAACACTTAACTTCAGCTACTGTACACCTCAAGCTGCTGCTGTGTGAGCAGTTTGCCAAGTCTCCAGCTATAGATTTTCAGTTAATCCAGGTACCAAACTATTGTTCTGATGGATTCTTAGGGAGTCAAGAGTCAGCAGGGCCACTTCAGGTGAACTTTGAAAATACTGAATAACGAACAGTGTCAGCTATATTTCAAAGAACAGATTTTTCTTTGGCCCCATCCCTTGTCCTAGTGGCCAGACTACTAGGAGGATTTCTTTCTACCTTGATTCCAGCTACTTTTTTGGTGATTGCAACCCAATCTAGGAAAATATTATTATGTCTATAAAACAAGGTAATATTTGTAGTTGAGAAAGGGCTTCTGTTACCAGATTGTTACCATCCCTTCTGATGAGGATGAAGTTCTTGCAGAACACTATGGGGGTCCTGTACTAGTGTTTCACATATTGTATCAAGATATATTTTTGTCTCTAGGACAGATAACACACCACTGCAGTGCCTTTAATCTCCTTGAATGTCTTAGTTCTTACAGAGATCAAATAACAGATTTCAACTGTAGTCTATTTATAGTATGGTAGTTAAGTTTTAAAACATATGAAGTCACCTACAAGCCTATTTGTATTAAACAGGGCAATTACTGGAATAGCAGTCCCTTGCAGTGGGTCTTCTGTTTTCACTACATCCCAAGGTAAGTATTATTGTACAGGTATTTACCAAAGGCAGGTTTGTTTTCAAACAAAATGGCATGAAATTTAAATACATAATTCCTGCAATTAAATAGGTCAGGTAAATGAATTTGTTCACCTTCAGATGACTTCGACTCAAGGATTTCAATATTATCTAGGCTTGGGGTGATAATGTTGGTAATAATAGATAATAATAGAAATTTCTCCATTTAGATACCAGAGTTCTCCTACAGTTGAATGGGCAGGTAACTGGTTCAAAACAGGGTAGTCCCAGGCCCAAGTCACAAAGTTTCTCAGACTATGAGAAACCTATATTTGCTTTTCACAGTAAGGTATTTGAATATTCAGCCAAGAGCAAAATTATTATCCTCTCTAATATAAAATAGTACTTTTATCTTCTATTTTGTCCATCTTCCCCAGATTCAACTTTGAAGATGTTTTCCAAAGAATCAAAAACTATCCAGAGAAGTGTGTCTTTTTCAAACATGGTAAGTTGCTATCAGAATAAAACCAAGATCATTGGGAATCTTCTGAAAGCTGCTCAGAGAGATGGCTCTTAGCATACATCAGTGCTTCTTTTCTTTCCCCTGCCTACTCAAATTGTGCTGTGTGTGAATAATTTAGCAGAGTGAATCGAAACTCTGTCAGGCCACCAGAGAGACAAAGCACATTCTGCAAACCTGGGGAAGGAGCATTAAATGGTTTCACTTTACTTCTGCACTAGCTCTGTTCTGAGTTGGCCTGCTATCCAGGGGAAGCGCTTGTGGTAGACAAAGCTGGTCTGGCATGAGCAGAGACTAGTCTTCCTGAGCAACCTTGAGCTGCCACTGGGACCAGAATTACAAAGCTTAGATTTCTCCCATGTGCTCACATTGCCTTACTGCACTCAAGTGTTTGAAGGATGTCAGTCAGCTGGGAGAGGAAAACCAAGCACAAGGAGTGGAATCTATGCTGGGTGAATTTGAGCCATGCTTCTTCAATGAGCAGCGATCTCAGCAACCTCTGAACAACCCTCTGCTCCTAAAACAGAGCTTGGAAAGACATTTTGAATTTGATTTTTTTTTTTTCCTGTGCTTGAGCACTGTGGCCAGACCTGGGTCATAAAGATACACTCCCAGTTGTCGTGTTCAGTCTTTGATTGCAGCAAGACACTTAAATGGATAGCTTTCTCTGTACCATCATCTCTAGGGTAAACAAGAACAGCGAATAGGATGCCCAAACAGAAGCCATAGCATGCGCTAACTGGTCACCAAGTAAGTTGCAGGATCGAGACCCTGTGGTCTGCCATGGGACATTGTAGCAGGTGAATCTCGATACAGCAATTCCTAATGTTTAGCAAAGGGAAACTTAGGAACATTGTTTCTTGGCACTGTAAGAAGGGAGCTCCGATTCCTAAGCCAAAAGTCTGTTTTTCATGAGGAGGCCTTGTACACTCTTTTATTCTTCTCCTCTCTATAGTTTTAGTGCTGATCTGTTGCAGCAATGCTAGAAGAAACAGTCTTTACAGTCCAGCAGCTTGCTGTTTTTCAAACAGATCTAAAATATGACCAGTAATGATACTAGTAGAAGCACTGATCTGATTGGTGGTGGTTTTTTTTTGCCTTGTTGTTTCCAGTGATGGTAATGTAACTGAGCAGGTGTCTGTAAATAGTTTCTTTTTGAGAGTATTAGGAATTAGGTACTTACGTTTGTTCGTTGAAAGAGCTGGGCTGATAAGCAGCTGTGAAGGACAGCAAACATCAAAAGAAACCTTCATTTTTGGTTTCTGTCAGTTGTTTGCATCTAGAATTGACAGCAGCTTACAAGATGAAGAGCTGACCCAATTTCTCCTGAATGAGGAATTACATACCATGTCCTCAAAACACCAGCATTTGAAAAGAAGGTCCATCAGTTCTGCATGTATTTCTGAACTTCAGTGCTACATTTATTTAGCAGAAATTAAATATTCTTTCTGTTCAGTGTCCAAAGTCCAAGGTTTTTCTTGATTAGTGTTCATATAACACTTGCATGTTATGTTTATAGAAGATTAAAATGCTTCTTATTCTCCAAAAGCATGTTTGTGCACTTCTTTTGTATTTGGGGTAAGAAACTGAACACTGCTTCTTTCTTTTTCTTACAGGCTTTGTCATCTTGTCTAATCTTACCAGGAGATACTACTGTCATAAGTTCTTCATGGGACAATCATATGTGTGTATTTACTTCCTATTGACTTTATTGAATTGCATGGAGTGTCTTGGTTGTTATGTTTGTGGGTTTAGATAATGAAATAGAAATTCATTGTTAAAACACAGTGTCTATTTTCTATTTTTTTCCACTGGCTTTCTGTTAGAAACTACAGAAGCAAAGTTACTTTACTTAGGGGAAAAAAAAAATTTTTATGAAGGTGGGAATGATTTTATAACCTTTTCCTGTTAGATATTTTTATTCAGTTGCCTTTGGAAGACAGCAAGACATCCTAATGGGACATGATGATGCAGTCAGTAAGATCCGTTGGTGTGATGGGCGTTTATATTCTGCATCTTGGGATTCCACTGTGAAGGTTTGTAGATGGGTTTGTTACACTTCCATAACTATTTATAGCTAGCACTTTATAAAATGCAGCCAGCCAAATGCTTTGGGGTGGATATACCTGCTGTACTAGAATAATAACTTAGCTAGTATCATAATAAGTTTATTTCTAGAATATCTTCTTCATTTAGTTTTATCTCAACTGTTTCAAAGCTAAATGTTACTTTTCAAGAAAATCTGTTCATTCTAACTTACTGTAGACAGAGAGGTTTTGAAGGCAAACTGTATTTGTTGGAGGAACTGGAATGTTTTCTGACTTTGACTGGTGATTCTTTCTCCTGAGTGGAATAGGCTTCCAAAATGTTTAATAGTTTTGTAGTTTATGTTCTTCAGCTAAGGGGACCAGAAACTTGCTAATCTAAAGAGCATGCCTACAATTAGGTGGAAAGATAATTTGGAATTAGAGACAGAAAAGAATTTTCCAAAGCCTTGTGTGTGGCTTTTTGATAAGTACACATTCAGTGCAGTGATATACCCGTGCACAGGAGGGCTCCTGTAGGCTATCTGGAATCAGCATGCTCATGTTTAGTATGTGGCTCTGCTTAGGGTAAATGAGTTCAGGTGTCATTTGTTGCTGTGTTCTGCCACGTAGGCAAGGCCCACAGTGAGCACAAGTCCTCCTTGTATCCTGAGAATTCAGAGGAAACTCATCAGGGGTTATAACAATGCTTCCTTGAGCAAACCTAACTATCTGTGTTGTAGGTGTGGCATTGTGTTCCTGGAGCGACCTTGAGCAATAAAAAACACCACTTTGAACTGCTTGCAGAGTTAGAGCATGATGTTAGTGTAAGTATGTTGATATTCTAACTTGGAATAAGAAAATTAATTGCTCGTTTAAAATCAAAATCATGATCTAGTGGTAAAGCACAAGGATTGGGTTAGGGGGCTAAGAAGGCATGTTTTGGGAAATAGGTTTAGGGGCTTTTTGTTTCATTTTGGGGTTTTCTTTGTCTGATGTGTCGTGTACCTGTGTCCCCTGCTTCCTGAGTTGAAAGGTCCTCTTCAGGGGATTGAAGCAACAGAGGTTTAAATTCCTTTGTATAAACAGAGATTTCTTAATTTGCCTTGCTCAGCTTGTATGTCCCTATGGGGGCAGGGAGGTTTGGGTTTGGTTTTTTTTGTTTGCTTCTTTGGTTTTGGAAGCAGACTGATCTTTTTCAGATATTTTGATTGCTACAGCTGCCCCTTAATGTAAGGCAAGCAAACGAAAAAATTCCTTTGAGTTGTTTACCATACTATAAAATATCTTAGTGAATTTCACTATAAATACATATTGTGTGCAGTGAATCATAAATGTGTAACTGCACACTTTGTTTATAGCCTCTAACATCAATCTAGTAAGATATTTAGAATTACTGTGTTCTAAACCTTCTTAATAGTTTTTTTAACAGGTCACAACGTAGGCAAATACTGAAACAGTTCTGGTAACATTTAAGAACTGTACTGAAGAGAATTGGAAACAACTGATGGGTAGGAAGTTTTTTAAAAGTAAAGAATTTTACCCTTAAGGGTAAAGTCTTACATTTAAATGGACAATATGGGAACTAAAAGTAATCTGAAATGTCACCTAGCATTTCTGATTCTGCAAACCACAAGCATTTTAAGATGTCATCAAAACAACCTGTTTTTTACTTTTTATGGTCTGGATTTTTCATAGTTGTACCTACTTAAGAACGCTGCAGAATCAAATTAAAAGCTTTTTGTAAATAAAATATCATCTTACAGACAATGGGCTTGGTTTTGTGTATGTTTAAAACCTGTCTCAAGATGGCTGACATGAAAGAATAGGAAAATCATGGAATGTTTAACTTTCTAGGTAAATACAATCGACCTTAATGCTGCAAATACTATATTGGCATCTGGAACCAAAGACGGTACCATTAGTGTTTGGGATGTTACTACAGCAACAGTGTTACACCAGTTGCCATGTCATTCTGGGACTGTGTTTGATGCTGCTTTTAGTCCTGGTACGTTGGATTTCAGATTTTAATATGCACCTTTGGCAATTTCTAAGGGAATCTTATTCCTGATACCATGCAACATACTCATGTTACTGGAATCACTACTTTAAGCGGGATGGTGAGATGTTTTGGATTGCCACACATCTCCATTATAAACAATATAATCGTACACAAGGCTGTGCTAGGCTCTAGACCAGTGGTCTAGACTCTAAACGAGTCTTGTTTATCATTGCTTGCTTGGAGACTTAATTTGCAATAAATTATTTAGAGACAAGTAGGTCAGGCAATGTCACATCCAACACGCTGTATCACAGACTGCTTTAGTAACAAGAACTGAATATCTAAACATGCTTTTTTTTGGTTCGTTTGCTTTCTTCTTTTGTACAGACAGCAGACATCTACTCAGCACAGGAGAGGACTCTTGTTTTAAAGTAATAGATGTACAAACTGGAATGCTTATATCTTCTGTAACTACTGATGAGCCACAGAGGTAATGCTGAAAACATGCATGTGACAAAGCTGCAAAGCCAACTTTGCTAACCGTGGAGATGGTGATAGCAGAGTGGAAAGAGCACTAATACCAGCAACTTTGTTTTAGTGGATTACTTTTTAGAGTACAAAGTCTGACATTCTAGCATGTTGTGTGCATTAGGATGAAGCTTTCCAAACTGGGGAAAAAAACCAAACAAATATCTAAGTAAATAACTATTTTGGTTTTTTTTTTCAACAATAACATTAAGGTCCATAAAAAAATGATGACAGCTGTAGCTAACCAGCTCTTACAGCAGCTGAACTATGGAAGTGTCTAGCAAGGAGACAGTTCTCTTATTTAAATCATATCTGTCACTAATACTGATTTATTTTTTTAATTTTTCCTTTTTATTTCAATACTCTTAAGGAAAGTTAGGCTGTTACATTTAAAGACTGATCATTTTTTTCCACAAACTGAAAAGCATACAGTTATTTATGTTCTATCAGGTAAACATATGGAATGCTTCCTCAGTTACCAGAGTAAAAATATAGCAGCCATACATGGAATACACTTGTTCACTTTTTTTTTGTGGGTATACATAAAATATATATGTGCATATGCATATATATTTCATTAGTTATTTACCTGAAAGTCATCTTTGCAGTTCAAGTGAGTGTTTCAGGAATATGAAGTGGCAGAAGTGAAAGTGGTGGCTCATGAGAGTACTGAGATATCATACATATATGTAGCTGACTGGGTCTTCTGTTATGGAAAGATGTTTCATCCTTTGGTGGGGAGAAGGTCTGGCTGGATCTAGGGCACTCAGAGAAGCAAGTTCGGGTCATGACACTTCAAAATAATTTGGGAATAATGTTTCAAGAAAGACTGTTTTAAAGGGTAGAGTATCCTTTGATTTTGTACCTCTATTTTCAATTCTTTTTTGACTTAGTTTGGAAATGTTTGGCTATCATTATACAAAAGCTTGACAATGAACTGATTTCAGAATGACTTGCAGATGCTTCAAATGGGATGGAAACACCATCTTATCGGGAGCTCAGTCTGGTGAATTACTGATTTGGGACCTTCTTGGAGGAAAAGTTACTGAAAGAATCAAAGGACATACAGGTATGCCTGAACTATTCTTATTCTCAAAATTAATGGAAGATTCCTGTTTTTCAGCTCTGTTAATCGAATATTAACTGAATGATAATTGAAAAATTTTGAGAGCCATCTGCTCAGTCAGTGGGCTGTTCCTGATGTTAGGGTTACCCGGAACACCAGAACTAAAAGTAGGTCCATATAAGCCTCCTAGAAAATCTAATAACAATGGAGGAATATTGCTGTTTACCATACTGGGAAGAGGGAAATTACTTCCAGTTTTTCTAATTCACACAACATCTCAAATTCAACATTTTTCTACCTCATAGCCGTCAAAGCATAGTATAGACTGTACTGTATCTTTTGTCACAGTCTATCCAGACTGAGTCTAACAACAAATTAAGTAAAGTTCACTAGAGAAATAGTTTTAGATGGGGATTTCTGGGCTGATCAAATGTATCTGTATAGTCTTACTACATTAGCAACCATTAGCTGTTTGAAGGAGAAAAACTTCTCACTTTTATTTTGTTTGGTTTTTAAGGCTATTTGACTAAGAACAGTTGTTTCAAACTTCCCCACTGTAAGCGTGTACTCTGGAACTTGACCTGTGTAGAGATCATTCTGTAGCTGGGGATTCTTTGAAAGTGGGCTTCTAGGCATATGGTACAAGATGTGAATACACTTCTAACATGAGAAGTCCTAATGGCAGAGCGAAAAAGCTCACTTTCACCAGGAATTCTTTTCCTAGTGAGCCCCCTGCATTCCTCACTGCAGCTGATGTTGTCTCTCTAGTACACAAAGTCAGCTGAGGCAATGGAGTGTGAGATCATTACTGTGAATAGGAGCAAGCCACCTAGATGCATACTAAAATTCTTCTTAGCATACATGGTGTTAGTGTAATCCAGACTGATGACCAGACAAAGATCAACTCTCTTAAGAAGATCTATTCTGTCTTCTTGAGTATCACACCTATTTGCATTTGGATTTACTTGTTTGTTGTTTGGATTTTTTTCCCAGGTGCTGTAACATCCATGTGGATGAATGAACAGTGCAACAGTGTAATTACAGGAGGGGAAGACAAACAAATCATGTTCTGGAAACTGCAATACTAAGTGCCTTTCCCTCCAGCTGTTTAAAGGAACTCTAATTTTAAACAAAACCTTTTAAAGGAACTTAACTGTGTGCAATGATGGTTGCTGAAGTTCAACCAGATAGGAAGCTTTGTTCAACTACAACTTTCTGTTATGGTGACTTCGCTGAGAGCTCTTAACTTCCATAGCGTATGCATTTGTTTTTCATGGACTATCATACTGAAATTGCTTGTCTAAAATTATAACTGATATGAAATTAAAGACTTATTTTTCTGTAATTAAAGAGCTCTTAACTTGCAGTCATTGTTTGCTTTACATGGAATGCATCATGGCTTGCTGTTTGAACTGGTTTGAAAGAAGAAGCATTTGATTCTTAATTTGAGCCTTTTAGGACGTCTGCAGCTTCGTGTCGTGTCTCATGACATAATACATGTACCTCTAGTGTTACAGTCAACCTTCCTTCTTAGTGAACATGCATGTGATTGCAAATACTGCCTGGAACACCAAGGCAGCTGCTGTTCTGAGCAGTGGTCAGTCTGGTCTGCTAGATAGCCTTCAGCTGTGGCTATTTGCAAAGGCATAGAGCAGAATAAGAAGGTGTTCTATATTGCTTTTTCCTACTGAAAAATAGCACTAATGTATTGGGCTGAAAGAAAGACAAACATAAAACTGATTGCCTAACAGAGAACAGTTACAGATACATGTGTTGATATAAGTATTCCCCTAATCCTGTGCCTTAAATTAGTCTTTTATGCTCTGTTACTATTGCCTTTCATCACTTGTATTACTATCTTTCTCTTAGTAATCCAGCATTTTCATGTTTTGTTTAGTGTTCTCAACCACTTTCAATTCAAATCACCTTTGAGACAGAATTTAAATACAGCATTTAAAAGAGCTACAGCTCCTGGGCTTACCCTGATTTATTCTGGGTTACTCTCTTAACCCAGGGACAAAGCAGTGTTGCACAAGGATTATTTTCCAGTGTATCATTTCCTGTCAGGAGCTTTTCTGCAGTGAGAGACTTGAAATAGTATTTAAATGGTTTATTACAGCAATAAGCATTTGCAGTGGCAATGTTGCCTGAGTATGACCCAAGATCAATATTTATTTCTCTGCTGGTATTCTCCACTGTTGGTGTTGTCCATATGTCCAGGACAAGCATTCTTCTGAATTATGTTCACTCAGTCCTCTCTCTGTAGATATTCTGCCTTGGGTTTGACACCCAGTGCCTATTCCAGAGCACAGCTGTATTGTAAATCAAATGGCCTATGGTTAAGGGCTGTTCTCTCACTCCCTGATCTTTTATTATGCTGGAGTGTGAACTTACTTTTCAGTAAGGTAGTGGTATTAAACCAAACTGGTATTTATTTCAGCTGCACTACTCACTTGGCTTAGCAAATAACTGAATGTTTATGTAATCAAGGAGTGTGTGTGGGGAAGGCACATGGGGCAAAAGAATAAGCCGTATCACACGTTCCTGCTGGTACCAGTCTTAATCTTGCAGGAGAATGTTTGGTGTCTGCACAGTTTCTTCACCTTTCAATTTATTTATTTCCCAAAAATATCTGTGTGTAGGCAAAGATAGAATGTGATTTTTCTACACTTGCCTGAAAACACGTTGGCGGATTGTCCTTTCTCACTAGGGGTCCTCCTGCTGAGCTAAACCAGAGGAAAACGACCCTGAAGATGTGACCCCTCAGTTTCAACTTAAACTACCTCAGAGAGAATACACCCTTAACTTTCTTTTGATTAAATATGGATGCAGGCCGTGCATAGCTCTTGAGTGCATCTGAGGTTTACTTTCTGCTGGAAAGCATGCTCACAAAACAGCTATCAGCCAGCTTCTTCATTGCTTAAAGCAGCCATAGCTTTTAAAGAGGGGGGAAAAATCAAGTTAAACCCGTTACTATGTTAGTATGTTGTGTTGGGGATTTTTTTTTTTTTTTTTTTTACAAATCATGTGTGCAAGGAACTACATATAGATCACGATTTTCTCGGAGCTTAGCTCAAATTAATCTATGTATATACATTTAACCATAAGCTACTCTTCAATGCTAGGTAATTTCTGCCTTAAAACAGGAGCTTTTTGATTATTCTTCACTTCTGGTTGCTACATGCTATAGCTGGAAGGAAAACACTAAGTACTTGTACTGAAGTTCTACCTATTTGTTATTTCCAGTAGATCTCCCCCTTAGTTACAGCTGTTTGATAACAAAAAGATGAGTATTGTTTTCTTATGTTCCCCCAACATGTTTTTGTCTCTGTTTACTTTTTTTACTTTTAGTTTTAGGCAGATTTGTTTTTAGTAAGGAGTTCAGGTGGCCAAACCCCACTGATCGACCTGCTTTAGGTATAGAACTGGCCTCTGCTGCCTCATCTGATCCTAAGTAAAAACTGATCAGCATTTCAGTATGTTGGTTTGGGATTTCTCCTAGGATTTCATAGCTAAGCCACGGCCCTTAGAGCTGACTGCTACAGGCCACAAGTCCTGTGCCCATGAGCCTGAATTATACCTATGTTAGATGAAGTCGGCAATTACTGCCAGTGCATACTTGCCAAAGTGGTTCCAGAGACATAATTTAGTAACCAAACAGTCCAATTAAAATTACTCCCAGGATGAATTTGATCACCACTAGAGCCTGAAGTGGTGTGATGGTTTTCTCTTGGTTACCATAACTAAGAAATTAATTTGAGAAACAGGAATCTACACACTAAGGCTTTTCGTGACAGGCAGAGCTGAGCCTCCACTGCTAAACTTCAGTCACCCCAGAAAGAGCAGGTCTGTGGCTCAGATCCACAACCCTAAGCCTTCCCCCATCACTGCTTTTCCTACAAACTGGAAAAGCTGCAATTAGCTACACATGCTAATAATGGACTGGCAGATGAGACTCCTTTTATTGCAGACTGCCAATCTCTGAACTGTTTCCCTTCTTGATGTGACCTCTTATAAACATCTTTTGAAGTATTCTCCATTAAATGGACAAGCAAGTAAATAATTAAGATACCACCCTTCCCAGACCAAATCTGGATCCAGACCAGTTCTGAATGAACAGTCGAACTGATTCCCCAAATCCATCTTAGAACAAATAATACCTATACTAAACTGAAGTTTGATGCTTTGGGCTACTGCCCACTATGAGGAAGACCAAAGTTCAGTAATCCTAAATTTCATAGCTGAAACCTGGAACATAACAGGAGAGAAAACAAAAATAAAAAAGAAAAATCACTACAACTGGTATTTAACTTCAGATCACTGAACTTTAAAGTTTCAGCTGAATATGCCTATGACCTGCTGTGGTGGCTTGACCCCAACAAGCAGCTGAGCCACTACAGAGTTTCCCCCCTCACCCTGCCCACAGCAGGATGGGCAAGAGAATCAGAAGGGCAAAAGCTAAGAAAACTTGTGGATTGCAAAAGATGGTTTACAAAGTGAAGGGAAAAAAAAAATTAAAAATTGATGCACTCCCCAGATCCCCCCAGCAGACTCATGCCCAGTCTCCAAGCAACAACTGCTTTGGAAAGATTCTCCCCAAAATTATCGCTGAGCATAATGTCAAAGGGTGTGAGATTTTCCCTTGCTCAGTTTGGGCCAGCTGTGTTCCCTCTCAGCCTCCTGCCTCCCTGAGCCTGCTTACTGGGGGCAGGGGACAGAGTGAGAAGCAGGAAAGGCCTTGACACAGTTCAAGTACAGCTCAGCAACAGCAAACACACTGGTGCGTTATCATCCCTGCCCTGGTCACAAGCCTCAAACACAGCACCACACCAGCTGCTACAACAACAGTTAACTCCCTCACAGCCAGACCCAGCAAGCTGCAAACAGTTTTCAAATTAAATTCCAACTCTACAATTAGCATGTCTTGTAGCTGGCTTGTGTTGTAAGGGGCCTTAAAGATCATCTCATTCCAGCCCCTCTGCCAGGGGCAGGGACACCTTTCACCAGATCAGGTTGTTCAGAGCCCCATCCAGCCTGGCCTTGAACACTTTCAGGATGGGGCATCCTCAACTCCCCTGGGCAGCCTGTTCCAGTGCCTCACCACCCTCACAGTGAAGAATTTCTTCCATTAAGCACATCTTGTTTAAAGTATCCCAGAGCTATCCTTCTAAAACATTTCAATGCCACAGGCAGTGAGCTTATTTAGATATTTTACACTGTATTTCCTGTCTTCATTGTTGCCTGCAACTGACCTCAATAAAACAAGCCTGTCTTAACTCATCTTAAGTATGCACACACACAGGATCTAAAGTTTCAGTCATTTATTTGGTTATGTCTGAATCCTTAAAAGAACATGGTTAAGGCGAGAGATAAGCATATTAGTTACAATTTGTATAACAAGTGATAAAAAGATTTGAGTATCTGTACACTACTTTAATTACGCTTACTTACTGACTGATGCCTTGAGCTATATTCAGCTTAGCTGGCATTCTTGTGTAAACAGTATTCACTAGAACAAAAAAATTAACTAGTACTAGCCATACTTCTAATACTCTATTTCAAATCTACTCTTGCAAACAAAAAGCAGTAAAAATACTCATTTGTCTTCAACATACAAAGCGCAGCATTGTCCTGGGTAACAACACGTAACTTTGCAAGTGACACCTGGTTCCTTTAGTTGCAATGGCTTATAGTAATAGTAAGCTAAATAAGAGATCTATGAAAAGAAATCATAACACAACTGGAATTTCACATTGGTCAAGCATGTAAGGCTACGAGTTTTACAGTGTGTGAATAAATGAGATATGTTGAACGGTAACATTCCCAGCCATTATAGATGCAAATGCTTGATGCAGCATATCTTCTCTCAGCCCCCAGAAAGGCTCATGTGCAGAAGAAAGATCACTGAGTATAATAGCCCAAGTTTAGTGGAATCATCATTATATATATGTACACACACATCCATGGTGCAAGTTTAGACTTCAGGAACAGAGTGATCCATCAGGCTTTTCATGATGCTAGTTGCCATCCTAAATAAAAGGAAAAGGCATTCAGTTTTGTAAGACAACTGCAGAAGACCACTAATGCTTCTGCTCACTGTATCTTTATCATTGCTAGCCCTTTAATACAAATTAAAAGCTGGACTTTTACTCCACTATTTTTGAGAACAAATATGTTGCTACAGAAAGCTGCACCAAACTGCACACACAGAATAAAGAGAAGCCCACAACACTCAACATTTCTATTAGTAGCTGAGCTATACTGTCAATGTCTTTTGGGATATGGGCATGTATGCAGAGTACTGTCCCAAGCACAAGGGAAGGAGGGGAAGGGGAAAGGTGGCTGTTAGAATGAAAACTGCCTTGTAGAAAGAGCCAAGGGGGTTAAAAAACCAACCAACCAAGCAACCAGGAAAAAACACTCAATTATACCTGAAGCATTATTAATTTCGAGCAACTTCAAAAACATATTTTTGCAGAACAGATTTAGCTGTAGAAAGCTACTGTTGCCAAAGGATTAGAAAAAGCCCGACTACACATCCTGCCAAGAATCATGTTTACGTCACCAGAATTAGTTGCACTAGAAACAATATTTTAGTTACAAGGTAACAAATACTTGTGGTATCCACATACTTGAAAGTTCTCACAATTTCAAGCTTAGTCAAAATATGTTCAGAAAGGGTTTTTCCAGACAGGAAAAGGCAAAGGATCATCACTAACATATGAATAGGTTAAAAACAGAAACAAGACACACAGTTAGAGCAAAACATCAGATGAAATAAATTTTCAGACTCCCCCCTACTTGCTCCTCCAGTCTTCATGCAAAGTTTGTAATTAGATCTTAGTGAGTGCATTTTATAGTCACTGTCAACTTGATTATAATTAACACCACGGCTGCTTTTTATTACCTACCTCTTTATTATATACTCATAAATACTGGAAGGCATGACAGTAATGGTCACTACATTTCCAGCTGTTGCCAAGATGTCTGCAACCTGGGGGTCCTGTTATTAAACAAAAAGTTATATGAGCAACACAACTTGAGCTGAACAATAAAGCAGCAGTTCAAGAGCTTTTTCTAGACACATTTCATGCAACTTACGGGACCCACAACTACTTGCTTGGAATATTTAACCTTCAGGACAAATCACTGAACCTGCAGTGCCACTTCATAGATATTTGATGATAAGTATCTCACATGAACTGACTAGAGAAGGGACACAGACATCCTACACAGAATTCCTGCTAAAATTTGAGGCAGGCTGGCAGGAGGAAGCTTATTCTTAGTTTTGCCAGCAAAGTTAGACTACAGATAAAACTGTTAAGACTACAGGTAGAGGCAGAGAGAAAGAATGAGTTGCACTGCCTACCAATACAAAACTGCAAAGAAGCCTCAAAACATGTGTCTCTCTCCAATCAAGTTACCTCTCATGACTGACTGACTTTCTTATTTTTTATGAACATTAAACAATATATTACAAACCTTTTCCCTCTCCAAAACACAGATACTATATGCACCTAAAAAGCTCCCAGTTCTCCACATGCACCACATATTTTACCTTCAATCCAATTACATTCTGGCCATTAATTTCACAGATGTTGTGCTCTGTAAGAAGTCCATTTCTCGCAGCAGAACTGTCTTTCACTATTGAGGTTATTTTTCCATTCTTGAATATGAAGCCAATATGCCCTGAGCTGTCCTTATGCATAGTAATAATGCGTTCAAAAGGTCTAAAAAGACATTTAAAATACAAAACAATGCTTTCAGTCTACTAAACCACAGAAGGAACCACATGCTATTTTAGCATCTTTGACTTAAAAAGTAATTGTACTCTGACTCATACATCAACTATAATGAAAAGTAGTTGGGTTTAACTTTATTTTGTTAATATTGTTTTATCAATATATACTTGTTTATAAACCTTACATGTTTTCCCTGTTCTACAGACATTCTGCACCATCTGGATTAATAATACAAAGATCCCATACAACATCCACCCACCCACCACCACAAACACACACGAATGTCCATTAAAAATTCAGTTTTCTCTACAAATGTTATAAGATAGATAAAATAACACAGGCACTTTTAACAACTCTAGGCAGACCACAGGATTCTGGAGTATAAGGCTTCCCCAACAACACTTCTACTGCTTTACAGACAGTAAACCTTTAAACTGTGTCTTAAAAAAGCAGCAAATATAGTAAGGGGGTGGGGAGTTGGGCACAGAAGTGGTAGGCACAGCAGGGAATCTACCACCAGAGTATTTTGATTCAATACACGGTAGAAGTAGCTGCCCTCCACTGGGTCAAATTTGGTTCTTAGGCAAGAATAAACCTGGAAAAGGCTTTGAGACATATACCTCATATCAAGCATCATCTGTCTTCTTGCAGCCTACAGACCTTAAATTGAATCTGACCTGTTGTTACTACATACAACTATCTACAAGCCCATAATTTAATACAATTGAAAATCTGTATGGGTTCATCAAGCACACTGTTAGTAAAACTGGCATTAAGTCATATGTAAGCAGAGTTCACAAGAAAACTACCATGCTAAATAAAATGTAAATTTGTCCATTAATACAGCAAATATTTTGGTACTACTCTTGTTTCATTTAGTATAAGCAAAAGTCGAGTTGTGTTGTTAAAAAAGCACAGAAGTCTTCAATTCAGGCTTTAAGTTTAACCTGTGTTATCACTCACTAGTTTATCTTGGAAAAACATTATGCCTCATCATACTCAGGAAGTTTACAAGTTAAGAACCACTTTGATTGTTCCCCACAAAAGGGAATATTTCTGAGTATCTTTACTGCTAAGTACATAGACAAACGGATTTTTTTATGCCTGCAGTCCTGCTAAAGCAAGGGGAGACCCAAGCCCCACAGAATTACTCTGAGACAGATAATGACAATCCGTATCTGCAGCTGGCTTTACCTGTCCCGAATGATCATTGAAATCCTTTCTGCAGAAGCCTGTTTCAGAACTTTATGTGCTTTATCAGAACTCCATCCTGCACAGTTTTCACCATTGATCTGCAGAACTTGGTCCCCAAACCGCAGACCAGCAAGGGATGCTGGAGAGTTTGCCTGAACTAACTGGACAAATATACCCTGCAAAAGAGAAAAAAAAGAGGAGAGGAGATGAAGTTCTTCCTTAAAGATGAAGACCAGTGACAGAGTACACAGCCCTTTAAAGTTTTGCATTCTCTATGCAATACCAGCCAAAAAGACAGAAGGACTTGCTAATTATTATTAAGGAGCATTTTTGAAATATCAGTCTGTTTAGAGATGTGTTTAAAAGTCTGACAGATAATTAATGCTAGAATAAAGTTTGAAAATGAGTAAATCTGTTCTGTCTAGATCTCTAAACCAAAAAAAAAAATGAGCATAATACTGAATTCTTACGTGAAGGGGTAAATACTTTCCTGTTTTAACAGGAAATCTGAACAACTGGACCACCAAAAACTGGTGGTAAATTTGCATAATCTGAGCTGCATTTAACTAATATTTCCCTTGTCAGACATTGGAGTCTATATATAGCTGGAGAAATAGATGAGCACTGCTAGAAACAACATGGCAAATTTCTCCTTCTTTCACAACCCCTTTAGCTTTCAACTTTTTAATCAACTATGACTTGCTACCACCTCGGGTAAAAAAACAAGACTATTTCTAGTCAAAGTACCTCTACGAACCAAGTAAAGCATATCAAAGCAAAGTATAAATAACATTTCTGGGGGGATGTGGTGTTAAAAAAAACCCCAACACCACCCCATGCTCCCCTGAGAAAACCCCATTTGCTGCATTAGCAGGACTACAAGAAGCACTTTAACCCTATATGCTACAGTCAGTTTAATTTTTTTAAAACATTCAGATTAAATGGCCTTGCCATGCTAAAAAGAAAAAACAAAACAAAACAAAAACCCCAAACAAAACACATCTAAGAAAACACAAACAGAACAAACAGAGTAGCATTTTCCATGTTGAGAATCAAAAGATCCTGAAACAGAAGCTTCAAACCATGTTTACGGACCTTCTATAGAAAAGGAAATACTTCTAAGCTGTGGGCAGTTCTCTGCATACTGCTGAACATTAAGTACTGCCCAGTATTTCCACAAAAATAGAGACAAGAAGTCCTGAACTTCTAAAAAGTATCACAGCAGCTATGCATGTTCTAAAGCAGAAAATAAATATTACAAGTAATTTTCAGGTGTTATAAAACACATGTCACTAAATTGCCACAGTAAATTCAGATCTGACTTCAGAGAGCTGGAAATCTAGTTACGGATCTAATGAAGGATTAAAATTCTGCTAATGGAAAGCGCTAAACAGAAGACAATTTTGTGACCATACATTAACTTCTCTACTAAATTAGTTCAGCAATAAGATCTCTAGAGGCAAAAGCCAGCTTCTACACTTACATTGTCAACAGACTTTAGGCGAAGCCCAATTTTGCCATCTTGATCTTTACATAGAATTGCTTCACGGATGCCTTGCTTAATTTCTGCTCTGCGAATTCCAATATCATTTCCAGTCACTGGAGCTACCATGTAATTAGTAGAAGGTCGTGTTACCAGTTGCTGATTAAAACAAAACAGCCAGACAACTTAGTTTCAACTTTCAAAAATAGCTATATGTCAGTTTATATGAAGTAATATTTACAAAAAACAGTACACAAATTAAATCGCAACACCAGCTCTCCCCCACCCCCTCCCAAAACTGGAAACATAAAGCTCAGTTTAAGACCAGATTAAAATAGGCACGGTTACTTACAACAATTCACCACTCAGTCAAGTATGGTACTTAAGACAAATAACAGTCTGCTCTCTAGAATGCTAGATACATATTTAATCTTTATACTTTTGCTTTCTAAAATGTGCTTGACTGGTACCTACACCCTGTGGCTGAGCAACTGCTGCCACTGGTAAGTTTCTCTGCACCTCTTCCTCACTGAGGCTCAGGCCCATATATTGAGAGAGTTCTGGATACAATCTGGGGTATAAGCCTACAGAAGAAAAACAAAACAATAATAAATCAATACATGTTGGTTTAACAGAAAGAGCAGTTACTGCTTTTATGTGTAAATTACTTCAACAAATCTTGTGCTATTGTAATTATTTAACTGGAAAATTATGACAGAAAACTCAATTCAATCAGGACTCGTTTAGAAGAGCAACCAAAAAAAGTAGCATTTCTGAGATAAAGAGTTTACAGTGAACTTTCAGTTTCAGTTACTCCGTTCATTCTTTACAGCACAAACAACATAAGACATGAGGTGACAGGCTCCAAAACCAACACTGTGCTCAGTCCATGACGACATGCCTACCCTTCAGAGCTTTTGGGCAATTAGTGGGAAACTACTCTCCCTCCTACCCCCAAACCAGGTGCGCTGAAGAACACACACAGACTTTCCACCAAGTTCAAAACAGCACTTGCAAGAGGCAACCACGCCAAGGATACTCCAGATCCCAGGCATGGGAGGGTTTCTACAGAAGTCTCCTGGTTGTAAGGTCAGCTCTACAGTCTGCTTTGAGTCTTCATAAGAAAGCAGCTGCCATTTTCTCACAGCTTCAAAATGAAGCGGCTTTAGACATGCCTCTCAACAAGAAAAACCACACACAGCCCTTAAAATATCCTGCCATACTCAAGAGGAGTGAGATGCAGGGAGTGGAAGGAAAGCAAGTTGAACTGACAGACTTGTCAGACCTTGAGCTGAACAAGTCCAGAAATAAGATTGATATTGCTCTTGACATTCCACAGATCATTAACTGGTGCCATTTAACAAGTGGCAGTTATGAGAACACTTGAGTCCACACAACGTTCTTACTGAATCAGTGGGGACAGAAAAGGCTGCTTGGACAGAGAGGTGGTGCAAAGGATGACTTCAGAAGCAAACAGCCTCCTCAGTACACAAAGCTTAGGTTTCTAGGGTTCATTTATGGGTACATGTATAAAAACAGCCATTATAAACTATTTGACCAGCAATGGTCAAATTTTCTGGGAAGGAACAAGGGTTACTGTAAGGTGAACGCCAGTTCAAACAACAGGCTTTTTTTCTCTTCAATACACTGCTTCACATGAGAGCTCTCTGACAATATCTCTGGACTAATCTGTTAAATTGTAGTTTCAGCAATATTGATTAATAAGCTTTTCATTAATGAATCTTCTACTTTTGCTTACTTTTTCAAGTACATACACAACACTGCACAACATTTCTGCAGCTACCCAATTTTTCTGTTTTGTTCTCCATTAAAGACCACAACATATGATGCATCTTTACTGGCTATACTACATTCTCATTTAAAACAGAGAGAGCTCCAAATAGCAGAACATATCCAAAAGCTCTTGGTGTTGTAAAGTCTCCTGTCTCTGCCAGGACAGAGGAATTTCCAGGGGGGTTTGGCACATCCTATAGATGATGTACGCCTCCCTTCATTTGGGATATATTGAATGATTAATGACTCTACAGCCACAAAGAGTTTCTGAGCAATTCTCACACAGGCTGATGTCAAAATTATGTCTTTGCGTCTGCTGGCCAAATAACTACATGAGAATTGAAACTCTAGACAGCAGAAAGGACGCTGCCAAGAAGGGACTGCTGAAGTAAAATCAAATCTGGTCTGGTCTGGTGAGGTTAGGCCAGTATCTATTCCAGAAAGGATCTACCAGAGGCAACTATCTGGTGAGCTATCCAAACTCCTGTCCTTAGACACACAAGCACCCAGAGAACTGGAGACAAAGTTATATCCACCAAGCTTTAATATCTGGTCCACTAGCATTTTTGACAGCCATTCCAGCACTGCTGCTGGTCAGAGGCTTTAGGCCTTTCAGATCAAGGGTAACTTACTAATGCAGAGTTCTGACCTCAAACATACCTGTGCACCTTCATGGATGTACATGTGCATGGGAGAAAAAAAGAATAAATGGGTACAAGTCATTCAGCTTTAGATCTGATGGATTCCCCACCAGACAGTTGATTTAAAAATCTGCTGGAAGCTTTATACTGATTGCAGGACAAGACTTAGCACCACCTTCCTGGGCACTTCTCTTTTGACAGAGATTTGTGTTTGTCTGTCCCTAAGCAAGCTCATATGGAGAAGAATGACACTCAGACACATACTGATCTCTAAAGCTTACAAAATATATAGGTGGATAAATAAGGACAACAAGGTGTCTGAGGTAAGAGTTAAACAGAGCTCAACAGTACCAACAACAAATCTTATTATGGTAGGCTCACTTGGAAAAGGTTTCAAAAAGAGATGTGTGAGTGCTTGCCACAACTTCCTTTTATAAGCAAACCCTGTTTTTTTGACTCTATAGCACCTTACCAAGGTGGGTGTTGGCATTTCCAAAAAGGCATGGTCTTGCCCTTTGTAAACAGGGTTACATATTTATAGGTATTTTTGACTGTACTGTTAACTTCAGTACTTCATAACTGCTTTCCACAACATTAGGATACTATACAGTACATGACCTTACCTCCATCATGAGGAATTGGAGCAGAAGCTTCAGACAAGATTGCTGGATTAGCTGGATTTGAAGAAAAGGCAGTCTGAGCCTAAAAGCAAAGAAAGTCACATATGCTATCTTGTACAAGAAAAGCAAAATCTTTATTATGCAGACAGAAGACTCAAAATTTTCTTTTGTACATGCTAGTTACTATTTATCTTGAAGTGCTGAAGTCAATCTTTTTATTTGAAATAAATAGCTTCAATACAACATGCTATAGTAGTATCATAACTTCTTCAGTAGATGAAGTCATATCTTTCTCAGAAACAAAGCTACAATTATAATGCAGAGAGGCTTTACCATCAGCCTGTCCTGTTTTTGTCATCAAGCAAGTTAAAGAGCCTTAAAGGACTCATTAAACTTGGCTGACAAAGCTTTATAACTAAGTTTGAGGGTATGACCTTTGGCAGAGTATTTTGCAATTACTTTCTCATCTGGATAGCAGCAGTTTTACCTCTTCACCATTTACGGATGTTATTAGTGAGATCTACTGAAGTCCCTTTCAAGTGTCAAGTTCCACACAATCCAATGTTACTGGTTTAATACCTTCTGAAAGAAGTAGATCTTCTAAGATGATTTTTCTACAGCACTTGCCACTACAGTGAACACATAAAGCTTAATTTCTGCACTGCTGACTGACTCACAAATACGATACCTTACTTAAGTAAGCCAGTTTCCTTCCTTCTCAGTACCTCAGCTACTATTTTTTGGCCCTGTGTAATCATGACTAGTGAAAAACACTGCCTTACAGAGGCCTGTTAAGCGTGATGGAAATAGCTCTCCCAATAACTTTCCTGAGATTGAATGTCAAAGGTGGGGGAGAAATTACTAAATGCACAGTGAAACATCATGCTGAACAGGACACATAAATCATCTAACACAACACGACAGCCAAATTACTTCATGATGTTAAGGAAATACATAAAAATAGAAGACTTCTTAGTCCTGTACACTCCAGGAAGTTGTCTTCAGAAAAAGGTCTCACAGCAAGAATGACTCATTATTTAGTAATATCACATGTACTTAAAAGAATAGGCTCCAACTCAAACGAGGGACAAAAAGAACAGGTTAGAATAATATTTAATGTAACAAGTCCATTTGTTTTAACCTGCAGTCATTTTAATCTCACTTCCTTGTTGTGGATACAGATATTGTCTTTCTGTACTCTGCCCGCTTTTCTTCTAATAATGCTCTGAGATGTTTTTAAAGAGAGAGCATTTTTATAATGCACTACTCGGGAGAGGCAAATAATTTAGCCTTTGATGCCAGCAGGTCAAGGGAGGTGATTCTGCCCCTCTACTCTGTCCTTGTGAGACCCCACTTGGAATGCTGCGTCCAGGTCTGGGGTCCCCAGCACAGGAAAGACACAGACCTGTTGGAGAGGTCCAGAGGAAACAATCACTGAAATGATGAGAGGGGTAGAACACCTCTCCTGTGAGAAAAGGCTGAGAGAGCTGGGGCTGTTCAGCATGGAGAAAAGAAGGCTCTGGGGAGACCTTATAGCAGAGTTTCAGTACTTAAAGGGGGCTTATAAGACAGATGGGGACAGACAGGCCCTACACAACAGGGCCTGTTGTGATAGGACAAGGGGTAACGGTTTTAAACTAAACGAGGGTAGATTCAGACTAGATATAAAAAATAAGTTTTTTTAAATGAGGGTGGTGAAGCACTGGAACAGACTGCCTAGAAAGGTCACAGATGCCCCAACCCTGGAGACATTCAAGGTCAGACTGGACTGGGCGCTGAACAACCTGATCAAGTTGAAGATGTCCCTGCTCGTTTCTATGAAACATATCAGTGAAAATGGAATGGCTTACTGATTACATTTATTACAATTTCCCACTGTAATATATAAACCCTAGCAGCTGGTCAATAAAAGGACAAAGAAGCACATTCTTGGCTCCAGGCTACTCATTTTTCAGTTCAGCATTACCTAACTGTAGATAAAGGACTTTGGTAAGATAAGAACAATGGAGTGGGTGGACACAACAAAGAGAAATCCCAACATAGCACCCACAACTTCAAAAGCCCCACCCCACACATACAAACACAGGTGAGACAAGGCACTGCACTTCGGGATAGCACAGCAGAGTTAACAAGCTGTTCTATGCAGTTTGCTTGACTGCTTCCCAATGAGAACAGCAAGGACAGAAGTAGTAATCACCTTAAAACACAGTATAACTCCTCGCCTTTGCTTAAACTGGGAGGGAATGCAAGTTAAGTTCAGGAAAAGGTAAAAAAGAAAGCAAGGAAACCCTTTGTGAAATATATTCATGTCAAATTTCTCATAGAGTTTTCAATACATTAAAATGCTTTCCACCATTTTGTTTCACAGGTATTTTTTTAGTCCTCATCCTGTCTAATAATAAAACTACCAATATTCTTATACATAAAGGGTTTTACACAAATGTGATAATCTTGGATATCCCGAGAGACCTAGTTACTACCATCAAATAGCCAGTGGACAAGTCTGTGATTCTAGACAGCATTAAGACAGCCAGTGCTTCTTTTTTTGGGTGCTCAAATGACCAAGAAAGCCTTCTGACACAGATTTGGACAGTGGGAGTGAGACACGGAAGGTTAATTAGTTCAGTCATCATATCAGAGCTGAAGTATGTGAAGGGACTGACTATGTTTGTCTACTTAAGACCAAGTATCTATGCTTCAAAAAACCCCAGTATATCAACATATTGAAGGTCATCCACAGCATTTATGCTTGTTCAGCAGAGTGCCCAACATGAACATAAATTAATACATAAAAATTTAAAAATAAATATATCCAGGCAGTAAATTAAGCATTAATGACATTATATCAAGCTACAAAGTAAAGAGTTTGTCTTTCCCCTTTAGAGTACAATGGTAAAACAAGTTCCCAACCACAATACATCTCCCCTTACCTAGATTAAATATCACCAGATATATTACTATCATCAGAACTCATCTTTTTTAAAGTCCACCATACCTGAATAACTTTGTCCACCTTCAGATCTTCTAGGGAAGGATAGAGAGACATTTTGATGAAATCTCACTAGGCAAAGGGAAGACTGAAAAAAAAACAAATGGGAAAGCAAACAAACAACATGGTTAGCTGTCAGATATTTACTGAGTTTACAACTTAAAAAAATTTAAAAAAGAAAAATAAACCAGACAAAGTGCCAAATAAGTGATCTGTGACTTGCAAGCCAGCACTAAAGATACCTGACACTACAGATAAATTCCACTACGAGTGCCCATTTAATCTGTTATCAATAGCAGGCTTTGGGTAATAGGTTTTATTTAATGTACTTATGACTGTGAAAGTTAAGTCTCAACAATGAGAAAGCTTATACAGAGAAAACCACTTCACAGGAAGCATTGCAAAGACAGACTTCAGGAGGCCAGGATGCAATAATAATGAGGGTTAAGAGGAAAAAGCCAATTGCACTCCTCCTAATTGGGGCAGTATTTTATATAAAACTGCAGAAGCTTTCCCTCTGTTATCCAAAATATCTAAACACTTCCATCAGTTCTGATATTCCAGTGATCTGGTTTAGGCTGGAATAGAGATAATGTTCTTCCCCGTAGCTGGTACAGTACTGTGTTTTGGATTTAGGATGAGAACAATGTTGATAACACACTGATTGTTTTAGTGTAAACACTATTTAGCCACAACTAAGTCCAGGACTTTTCAGCTTCTCATGCCCTGCCAGTGAGAAAGATGGAGAGGCACAGAGTTGGGAGGGGACAGAGCCAGGACAGCTGGTCCAAACTGGCCAAAGGGATATTCCATGCCATATGGCATCATGCTCATAGATAAAGTGGGGAAGAAACAGGGCCAAAGGCCACTGCTTGTGAACTGGCTGGGCATTGGTCAGCGAATGGTGAACAGGGGCAATGTGCATCACTCATTTTATATATTCCAACTCTGTTATTATTTTTTTTCCTTCCTTTTCTGTTCCATTAAACTATATTTACATCAACCCATGGGTTCACTCTTTTACTCTTCTAATTCTCTCCCCCCATCCTGCTGGGGTAGGGGGATCCAGCAAGCAGTTGTGTGGCCCTTAGCTGCTGTCTGGGGTTACACCATGAGATCCAGCAAGAAGCCACTAACTGGCTTCCTATGTCCATTTGCAACACAGTAATTACAGCAAGAGACCATAAACCAGGAAGACTGAGTCAGTGGTGAGTTTCAAAACACAGAGACTCAGGGCTGGCTCTCATGTGATGTTGGAAGAGCCCTGTGACAACTTATTAGGAATTACTACAACAAAACCAAGGGGAAGAGAAACTCAAGCAAAACAAAACAAAAAAATAAACCACTTCACATGATTTTCTAAGGCACCACGCTGACATCCAGCTCTGTTAGAGCTTGTCACCTGAGGCTTCAGGAAATCCCGTTTTTCCAGAGCTCTTTCACTCACACTCTCCCTGAGATCAGATGAACTTCTGAAAACCATAATAAAACACTCCACAACAGTATATGGGAACATTTTAATAAGGGGGGGTACAGAGGGATAGAAACAGAAAACAACAAAATGTGGTACAGTTTTGCAAGTTATAGAAGGCACTGAGAACACAGTTAACGAGGAAGCTTTATTAAAAGCTTTTGGTTTGGGGATTCATTTTCTCATCCAAAGAACAGAGGTCCTTATTCATGCAGCAATTTAGCAAAAATTCCAGACTAAAAGTGACCACTGCATAAATCCTTGAGCTACTGCTTCTTTAAGTGCAGATATTAAGCTGATTTCTAAATGAACACCACACGCAGAGATGCCTGATATGATATTGCAGTAACACAAAGGACATCTCTTCATATTACACTAAGCTCATCAACAGCTTTTATGCATGTTCAGCAGAGTGTCCAACAGCTCCAGTATCATCTCAAACTACAATTAAAACTTAAAAAAAGCATGCCCTAAATGTGACAGAAATCTAAACTGTGAACATGTGGACCATTATATTGTAATAATTAATTGCCAATGACATTTTTGACTAACTGATGCAACTAAACCAAACATAGTTAAAGCCTGGAAACTTTATAAACTAAACATACACATTTAAAACCCGTTTTAAAGTTCTGTTTTAATCCAGCATTGACCTCAAACAACCAAGTGCTTTTGCTCATCCCAGATGGGTAGCAGCAAACGTAAGCTCAAGCCCAGCAAACCCCGTGGTCAGGTAAGCTGTGCCTGAATGCTGCATTCCGCTCCAAACACCACTCGGAATCGACATCTTCTGTGCTACAGCAGCTCTCATAGATTCAGGTGGTGGCCCAAGCACTGGCACACGTTCAAAGTCAGCACACCCCCGGCAGCAGGCAGGAAAGAGGGCAGGCCAAGGACGGTGTGTTCCCAAAGAAGTCACCCCGTGGCAGGGCAATAAGGGACACAAGAGCAGCACTTTGCAGGTGGTGATCTCCAGCATCCACACAGCAGCAAAGAACAGCACAAGGAGTGCTGGGTCCCCTGTCCCAGCGACCAACTTCCATGGTACACCCTGGCCAGCTTTAGTTCTTCTCCATAGACCAGTCTCACTCTGCACAAAATTACTGGTTACATTTGTCGCAGACATGCAACTTCAACCTTCCTCTAGTTTATAAGGAGGACTAAGGTTCTTTCTGTAGAAAAGCATTAGCAAAGCTAAACATATATTAATTCTCAGATCACATATGATGACACTCCAGCAGCTTATCCCACCACTTGACAATCCCCTCCCCAGTCAAGGGCTCACAAACCCAAGCGTTTGTCACCAAGGATCTGCTGGGCTGGTTCCTTCATCATAATCTCACCTGTTCCTGGTTTTGGTTTTCCAATTAAATAGAGAGAATAACTGCCACCATTGTAATTGCATTCAGTGAGCTCATAACTTTGCATATTGTATTTTCAATTTCTGCAGCAGCAGTTGTAACACAAATACCTCTCGTGAGGTAATGCAAGAGCAAAAAAAAAATAGTGCACTTGGTTTCAAATAAGATTTTTAAATAACAATTGCCAGTGGTAGGGTCCACCAGTAACTGCAGTAAGAACTTGCCCATGGCTTCTGTGGAGTTATTCACAGTTATAAACATGAGTTTCAGCAGGCGCTGTAACAGCTTTAGGCACTGACCACAAAAGGTGAGTCAGTACAACCTCCTTTTCTTTCAAAAATCTACAACATCAGAATCATCTTCCTCGATCATTTCCATACTTCCACGTATTGTGAGGAGCACAAGTGTTTAGGAAAGCAAAAGTGAAAGGCAAAGGAAGAGCATGGGGGCAAGAGGGGCTGCCATAACCCAGCTAGTGACCTGCAAAACCTGTAATTAAAGACCTCTCCCCACCTCTCAGAACCCTTGGCTGGAAAGACTGACTGCCAGTGCCAGCACCTCCCACTAAGAAGATCCTGTTTGCCAAAGGGAAGTGCCGGGCCACTGGTCGGAGACCTGTGAAACGCGTCACTCGTGACACCCTGAGCCTGCCAGCAGGAAGTCTTGAGGGTGGGAGTGATCCCGAACTGCTCTCCGTGGCGTGGCTGGGAGAAGACGGACTCTCCGACACATTCTCCAGGTCGGAAAGCACGGAGCTGAACACAACACAGGATCCCGCTGAACTCCAGCCTGGCCAGCCTGTAGTGTCCGCTGTCTCTGAAAGCACCTCCAGCCAATACTGGGGGAGGGGAAAAATCAAACCAAAACAAAAAGCGCTACCCCGAGTGCTTTCCGCCTGTGGCCTGTGGAGAGATTACAGCAGGCCACAATGTCGGCACCTATACTGGAACACTGGTTCCCCTTTCCAGAGTTTAGAAGCTTACGAGCCCCAAAATTCGTCTTTAAAGCAGATGCAGGACAACATCTCCTGGAGGTCAGGCTGAGACATCAGGAACCAAGGAACTGTTTCGTAAGACACGTTCTCCACTAATAACTCGGTGTTTCCCTCCTGATACATATCTAATTAGCCTCGAAGCAATTGTCCTCATTATCCGCTCACCTCCGAAACCTGCTGCCTCCATTTCAGATCCGAAGCTGGGCCCGCCTGCCCGAAAAGGCACGGCGTATCCACCCCACCCCTGCAGCACCATCCAGCCCGTCTGAAGAGGAGTTACTACAAATGTCCGAGCCTCCTCCGAGCCTACTCTCTGCAACGACCCCGGAGCCCGAACGGGAGGTCAGAAGACGCCCCCAGACCGCGGAGGGACGCGGGGGCTTATTCACTCACCGTTTTCCCTGTCTGCGGGCGGAGGAGCCCCTCGGGCCGGCAGAAGCCTTCTTCCCCGCCCCCGGCCGGCTGCAGGGAGCGGCGGCCCCGCGGGGGCCAACACGGCCCTCGCCGGCAGAGCCGCCCCGGCACCGGCCGCCCCCTCCCAGCTCCGCCGTGCCCGGCCCGCAGCCCCCCGCCCACCCCTGAGGACCGGCCGCCGCACAAAGGGCCGCGGGGACGGGACACCCCCGCACCCCCCCCCCGCCGGTCTCCGCCCTCCTTTACCTGCGGGCCGGGGGGTCGGTGGCTGCCGCTGGTCGGGGCCCTGAGCGCGGAGAGGGGCGGCGGCACCGGCTCCGAAAATCCCGGCAGCGCAGCGCTGAGCGGGGCGGGGGCGGTGGCCACGTTGGCCCGGCCCCGCGCATGCTCCGGGCCCGCGGCCGGGACTGTGTGCTGTGCTGGGCTCCGGGGCCGAGGGGCGAGAGAGGGGTGGTGACGGCCTCGCTCTCCTCTGGCCGCTTGTTTCATTTAGAATCACAGAATCATCAAAGTTGGAGGAGACCTTTAGGATCATCAAGTCCAACCGCCCACCCAGCACTACCTCTGTAACCCCTAAACCACATCACGCAGCGCTAGATCCAGGCGCCTCTTGAATGCCTCCAGGGATGGTGACTCCACCACCTCCCTGGGCAACCTATTCCAATGCCTGAACACCGTAACAGTTAAAAATTTTTTTCTAATACTTAATCTGAATTTGTCTCAGACCATCTCTCCTACTTCTTTCACTGCAGGCACGGCAGAAGAGACCGACCCCCACCTCCCTACACCTCCTTTCAGGTAGCTGTAGAGAGCAATGAGGTACCCCCTGAGCCTCTCTGTCTGAGACTTACCCGTGGCTTGCTTTCTTTTTGTACTGCCTTTGCCTCAATTATTTGCTGTTATTGGTTCACAGCTGTTGTCTTCGTGGAGGAAAAAGTATAATTTTCTGCTCATTTTCCAACTTTTTTGCTTGGTTTGGAGTTTTGCTTTGGGTTTTTGTTTTGTTGTTTTGTGTTTTTTTTGAGGGGTGGTGGTGGTGGTGGTGATGTTTCTCCTGTAGTAAGGCATGCTCCAGTAACCACCTTGAATCAGCTTTGTCTGCTGTCCAGGCATGGATGTGCTGTCCAGGCAAGCTGTGACATGCCAGAGCCGGGAGGGGCAGTGTCCTGTGGTCCAGCACCTGTCTGGGCCTTCCTTCATGGGTATCTGTCAGAAGCCGTGCTCTCCTCCTGGAGAAACCATGATGTAAAGTGTACCAGCAACAGGGAAATCCCAAAACAAGCTTGGAAAAAGGCTTTCATAAGTCAATTACCATAATTATTCCCCGTTTGCCTTATTTAGAGCATGAACTTCTCTAGCATCAATTTTCAGTCTTTAAAATCCTTCTTCATTACGATTCTTTACCTGTTGTCAAATCTTGTTCATCATATAGATAATTAAATGTACTGAGTGCCCTAGAGCTTCTCTTCACTTAAGAAACCAGAGTGTTTAGTAGACGAGTTTAGCAGTCCTCCAGCACTAGAAAGGAGGTCTGCTCCCACTTCAGTCTCTTTCTCCTGTCCTCAGCCAGTCCCAGCAGCTGTTAAGTACTCCCTCAGAAGAGCTCAATTCATTGCCCCAGCAGAAATGAAATCCACCAAAAAACATTAGTGTTTTTCTGCTAATTAGTGGGCCAAACTAGCAACAGAAGGATCTCTCAAGCACCAGCATGAGCCAGCTCAAGGGAGTGTGTAGCTGGAAAAAGGAGAAAGGAGGAGGAGGAGGGAGGAGAAATGGAAATGAGAGGAAAGGTTGATTCCCTTCATTCTAGCACTAGCAGGCTGTTTCATCGTTAGAACTGCCTGCACAATCATAAACAGAGATTTTGTTGCAATGTATATTTTCCAGTTCTTGGACCTCTCCAGTCGCCAGCATCTTTGGTGAGCACCACGGGAGTGCACAGGATTGGGGTAGCAGCCACAGCAGTGCTGAATACGGAGGATCAGCAACTCTCTGGCTGCTAAGAAGGCTCCTGTGTCTATACCCAACGATCAGCCAGGCTTGAAACCTTCTTGTATGCCAGTGCCTGAACTCACAGCTACTGAGTCATGAAACTACAGATCATTAAATATATATGAAGTGAAATTTTGGGCTTAGGGTATAAGTTCACAAAAATCCTGTGTTACGTGTCTTCTGGGCCAGGAGGGAGGGAGGGAATCTAGCTCTAGTTTAATAATGATAGATGATTACTGCTTTTGAAGTGCTAAATTTTCTACATAGCCAAAAGACTTTTTGAACATAAGTGCGGTTAAAGGTTTAAAACTGTATGCTCACACCAAGAGTCTAACCCTTCATCCTGCAATGAGCTCGGTGCACTGAAGCCCTGTACTCACCTTGGAGAATCGAGAGTACTGTAGGGTCCATGAGGCATGGAAATTGAAGATGTGTGATCAATAGTTTTCCAGGTAGTGCAGTTCTGCTGGGTGCCAGCACAGATAACTGAAGGGCGATGTTTTGATTTGATGTTGCATGCTCCTCTCATTGCAAAGACCTTTCTTCTCTCCAGAAAACTAGGTCATTATTTGCTGTTTTCTGCATTACTTTATCTCTTGTCTTGGTCTTTCAAGACAACTCACTGTTATCCAGGTAGCAGCCTTTGTCAGTGGATGTCAGACCTGCACTGTCAAGGCACCCTCCCTGATTTTATCCTCAAGACTGTGATGGATGTTCATTTTCTTTATGATGATGTCCTAGCCTAAACACTTGGTTCCATATAGTCTATTACTTTTTGGGCATACTGTGTGGGCACTATTATAGATATGTAATCTAAGAACAAGCAAAGTCCAGGTTAAGGGCATCTATTGTTTGAAAGAAGTGGAACAAATGGCCAAGTTATCAGATTTTGCTTGTTGAAATTAGAATATCCGTGGGCAATAATATGATAATTTTCCATTGTCAGTGTACTGTTTGTGGGTTTTTTACTGGTCTAGTGCCAGCTTTCAAAGAATAATAGAAACCACCTACTGATCAGTATCAGTCTCAGCTGTTGCAAAATTCTTAATAAATGGTTGTTACCCAAAAATTCGCATTTCTCTTTTGAAGCTGGAAACATGCTGTGCTTTTGTTTATTAGGAAGCTCTCCACCCATTCAACAATGAGACATTATCAATGGTCACTCAAAACACGTACAAATTGTGCAAGATAGCACCCTGTCAGCAATGGAAACAGAATAATTTTATTAAAGTAGTTCCATAGATGGGGTAGTTATGAAGGAGTTAATGGGTCCTGCCCTAAGCCAGGTGCAAGGAGCGTCCTGATGTGTTGTTTGTATTTCTAGAATAAACCCACCCCAAACCTGCTTAAGTAACTGTGGTGCTGCATTGCACTGAGCTGTGCTGATATGCCTCTAGACTTTGTGAAAAAGAATTATTAGAGTTTACATATAGAAGCAAGAATTTCAGCATAAAACCCTATTATGCAGAAGAAATTAAATTCCAGAAGCTTTGCCCCAGTAAAGTACTCAATATTAGAAACTACTGGGTCACTTTGGTTCTGATTCTCTATTCTTATTTTTTTTTCGATCTTGCCTTTTAAATGCATTATAACATATTACTGTCATTGTACCCTCCTCAGCCCACAGGGTGGATAGTGCTTACTGAGTGTATGATTTTCCAGTGTTCAGTTGGCAGTTTCATGCCTAATTTCCTGTCTACTATTCAAACTCCACTCTAAAGATGGAAATACTAATGTTTTCACCATCTTTTCTAAGTAACACCCTAACGTCTGAGTACTGTGCAAACAATTGTTCATTTATTTTCTATCATAATTCCTGGGATACACACAGGGAATTCAGGCACTTAAGTTGAATATGCGCATAACGCATTATTCTGAGCTCTCAGTTCTACAAAATTTTGTCTCGTGTTTATGAGAATACAGTAGATATTTTGTTAAATCACCACCTTCCTGACTTCACTCAATAAGTGTGCCCAACGTTTCTGCAGATTAGACCTAGAGCCTCTGTGAGGCAAATGGAAAATGAGCAAAACACAGGAACCATTTGTGGAGAGCCTGGCAAGAGGACTTATTTGTCACTTCAGGAGAGCTCTGTGGCAGAGGTGAGAACAGCACCCAACTTCATAGCCTGACAGTCCAGAGTGTGAGCAGTAAGACATTCCTCTCTCCTCCTCAGTCATAAGACACCTTCAAACCTTTATAACAGGTGAAGCAGAGGCCCTGCAGAAAACACGCTCCTTCATGCAAGACCCTGAGTCAGTCCTAGGAGAGAGGAGACAGAAAAGAGAGCCAAGGACGGGGTGGATATGAGCTCTATACAGGAGAGGAGGAGGGAGTGACTGTGCTCTTCCTGTGCCTGACCCACAAGAGATATTTTGCTGGGAAGAACTTAAATAACCCAAACAGCTCTTTCCTATCTCTGATGTACATGTTTCAGTGTTTAAGGATCTATATTCTTTGCCCTCATATCATAAAGACTAGGTAGGCATAGCAGAAATAAGATCTGTATTTCACAGTAGCCGTATTTTTTTCTGTTTAATTGTTTCCCCAGGGATTCAATGTTTTTTCCTTTCTCCCGGTATCTCTAAATCAACATTTGATCCATTTCATGTTGGATACAGTCTGGTTCAGGTTGTGGTCTCTGATTTAGGTGACATTCTGTGGTCTAGATGAATCGTGAAGCCAGATTAAAGAACTACAGACAGATCCCTCTACCCTGAAAATCAGAATCATGGAAAGATCTGCATAGGAAGAGACCTTAAAGATCATATCATTCCAAACCCCTGCAATGGACAGGGACACTTTCCACTAGACCAGGTTTCTCAAAGCCCCATCCAACCTGACCTTGAATGTTTTCAGTGATGGGGTTTCCGTATCTTCTCTGATTAACTATTCTACTGCCTCACTACCCTCACAGTAAAGAATTTCTTCCTCATATCTAATCAAAATTTCTCCTCTTTTCATTTTGCAACCATTGCCTCTTGTCCTGTCACTACATGCCCTTGTACAAAGTCCCTCACCTGTTCTCTTGTAGGCCCCCTTTAGTTACTGGAAGGCTGCTCTAACATCTTCCCAAAGAAGAAGGGGTTGCTCTTCTCCACGCTGAGCAACCCCAGCTCTCAGCCTGGTTTCATAGGAGAGGTGCTCCAATCCTCTGATCATTTTTGTGGCTCTCCTCTGGACTTGCTGCAGTGAGTCCACATCTTTCTTATGCTGGACCCCCCAGGTCTGATTGCAGTACTCCAGGCAGGGGTCTTGCAGAGGGAGAGAATCACCTCCCTCGACCTGCTGGCCATACTTCTGTTGATACAGCCCAGGACACAGTTGGCTTTCTGGGCTGCAAGCGCACATTGCTGGGTCACGTTGAGCTTCATGTTGTGACCAACACACCCAAATCCTTCTCCTCAGGGCTGCTCTCAGTCCTTTCTCTGCCCAGCCTGTTTTTGTGCTTGGGATTGCCCCGTCCCAGGTGCAAGATCTTACATATATGTAAATAAAATAAACCACCAGAGCATACCTCTGTTTTTTGCCTTTACTGGGTCAAAGTAATACACTGGAGTCATCTGAATGTGAAAATGAAGAAAGAATTAAGGCAGACTGGAGAGCCACTGCCAAAGAAACTCCACTGGGATTGTCCAGCAAACATCATGATGGCTACCAGTCAGTTGGTACAGATGGGGCAGACACCCTGGTGACTTCTCCTTCACACTTTGCAAACGTAGGGCACAAATGTTTGTGACCAGCACAGCATGGGGAATTGTGAGCTCTGATGCCTCAGTGGGAGCCTGACTCTTTGTCTTTAGATGCCACCAAGGATACATTTGAGCAGACACCAGCCTTTGGGATGAGGTGGTGTGACAGAGGTGGGCACTTCTCTTGCTCTGGCTACTGGGGCTGTAACCTCTGGCAGAAGAGGAGAAGGAGAGCTAAGGCCAACAGCAATGTCAACCGCTTCACCAAGGCTCACCAGTGGCATTTGTTGGAGAATTTTTATGGTACCCTAGAAGTGAATTAAACACACCTTTGTGATTAAATATAAATAACAAGTTAATTAATTTAATGCATTGGGCAGAGTCCCACCTCAATATGCAGTTCTACATGGAATCTTCAAAGATGTGTCACAAGCAGATTCCTTACATACTTGCACCAGCACCATTCCAAGAGTATTTGCATGGGGCACCTCAGCATGGCTGTGGGTCCACCTCTCAATCAGCTCTGCTGCCCAGAGGTAGTCCCTGAGCTTGGGTCCCCCAGGATGGCTGCAAGACAAAGCTGAGACTATTTCTTACCTACTCACCAAGGGAAACTTCACTCCCTTGGAAGGAGTCTGTTCTGTCTCTGGCATTCCTACTTCCAGCCAATTTAACCCCTCCTTGCCCTCCATGCCAGATCATTCCTCAGTCACGAATTACCACTGCTGAACAGTTATAATTAGAATTTCCTTTTTATGTCTGTGATTACTGTAAGTCTTTAGACCAAGCCAAAAACTTTGGGGCAGACTGTCATGGGAACTTGAATTGCTGTGGGTGATCAGAAGGCGACTCATCCAAAGGCATGTGTTGGTGTTGGCAGAGTGCCCTTACTTTTCTGGGGAGCTGTCTCCACACTGACTCAGCAAGGCAAATCAGGAGTGGTTTGCCGTAGATCAGGAGTGGTTTTTGGAAGTCTGCCACTGCATTTCTGACCACACCAAACCTGTTTCACTTCTGAGATCAGTCTTGAGCCATATAACTACTGGAGCACCAATGTTTGTCTGTTTGTTAAGAAAAGCAATAATTTGTCCCCATTTGTAAACATTCCAGCTCTCTAAATGCTTCTGTCTTTTACCTTTTGTTTTGTCTTAATCTTTCTCACCTCCTGTACTCTGAAACGTCTACTTGTCATCCCTCATTCATCAGTTTTTTCTTCCTACGTTTCCATGGTTTTTTTGTACATTTCTGTTTTCATTTTTGTCTTTCTACTTGTAGTTTGTCTTTTCAACTGCAAAGCAAAGGTATAAGAGGTATATCTCTGATCTGTGCCTATTTAGGTTAAAAAATAATATAAAAACATATAAAAGTAAATGGGTAAAATCCAATATTAGAGCAATTCTGGTAATGGAGAATCAATATTACTTGTTAAACATCTGCACAGAGAGATATTGTTTCAAATTAACTGAGATATTGTTTCAAATTAGCTATCTGCATTGAGTGGCAATTTAATTATCTCAGACCAGAAGGCTGATTCACATTTAAAGGCAGGAGACTGTGCTTTGGACATCTTGTTTATGTAGTCCCATATTCATCTCTTTTTAATCTAATCTGGACAGTTGATCAGCCTCACACTTTGAAGTTGGTTTCATATTATGATTGTTACACTACTATGCCTTATTTTTCCTTTCTTCTGCATAATGAAGACTTTATTCACTGCCATTGTTTGCTTTTGCCAAAAAAGAAAAAAAAAATGCTTTGGCTGCATAGAAATATGATCATGAAGAGGAATGTATTGCAGAAAAGAATTGAAGCGATGACTGGCAGACTTCTGCTGCAATATAGAAAGGTACTCCCTCTTCAGTTCTTCACTTCTATTATCCAATAAATATTGTATTATAAAAAGTAAAACATAGAGATAGGAAAAAATAATATTTCAGTAAATCTAGGAGTAGAAGGATGTGTACTTTCCCTTGGAAGAGTAAAATGTGGCTCAGTCGCATAGCTGTGTGCCCCACACTTCATCTAATTCTTTGCATTTTGCACAGTCCAGTGGACCTCAGATCTACATTAAAAGACATATTTATATATAGCTGTTCTTGGCAAAATTTCCCATACCTAGGCAATAGGCTAGCAGCAATCCACCAGGGGTGGAGAATGATCCCTGTGTTCATGTATAGATCTAAGAGAAAAGTGAAAGGATTCTGAAACCACAGAAAAACTCTATGAGGAAAGCAGTAGTGATAACCCCCAGTATTCATTTTCAGGCTACAGATCCTTTCCAGCTAGCTCCATTGTTAATCCAACTTCTCCATTTCCCCTAAGCATCTGGAGAATTCTCCAGTCCCCAAGTGGCCACAACAGACACTGAAATCACCAACAAGGGTAAGTTACTGGTGGTTTCCAGCTACTGGTTACCTGTTGGCTTCTGCCTCTCCTTAGATCTGCAGTGGCCATAGCTGGAAGCAAAAGTCCCTACTGTGACTACTGGTGCCAAGGTGGTTCACAGTCAGAATGGCATCCTGCCAGTAAGGTGATGGACCTTTTTATTTCCTTTCATACTGGAGTGATGGAGGATGCCACTGCACAGGGTGATCACTTCAGTAGCAAAAGGAACACATAGCCAACCCCCCAGCAGCCTGATGTGAGGTTTGCTGAAGCTGCACAGGCTGCAGGACCAGAAGGACACCAGCACTTGCACAGAGAAGATGGAAATAGCTGTAAACAACAGAGTGGCTCTGAAGGTGCCATCCTTTTCACAGAATAGGTACTGGTGTCACTGGCTATTTTTAATATTTTCTAACTTGCCTGCCTAGTTACTAACTGACCATCCAAGACTGTACATTCTCCTATTACATTGCCAAAGCCTTGCAGCTATCTTCCAATCTGTTAAAGCTAAAACTAGATTTATTTCATTTAGATGGGTGGCTTGGATAGGAGAACAGCAAAACAACCCTTCTTTTATACTGTCCTTTGGTCTCCATTTAAGATGCCTGCTAAACCAACAGCCAAGGTATCAGTGAAAGCATTTGGTGCTTTCTTGGTGGTGGTTGAGCCTCTGCTGATTTGGAGCCTTTGTTTTTGACTTGCTTGGCCAGCATTATATTTTTTCCATGACAATCATGAAATTCAGATGTCCGGAAAGACACATGCAATGTATCTTACTTGGATGTATATGTAGACAGAGGAAAGGTCTCCTGTATGTTTTCAGAAATAAACTTGGGCTTACATATTTTAGAATTTTAGTGTTGATCAGAATGGCAAAGCAAACCTTCCAAATGTCCCCTCTTACAATGCTTTGGTTTGCATTTGGTGAGGCAGACTAGGACTTCACAAAGTGCCTTTTTTGATTTTAGATAAATGTAAACTTTTGCAATACAGGAGGACATCTAATCTGTTCTCCTGGTGACATTCAGTCCATTGGACCAGAGACATAGTGTGAAGACAAGAAAAAAAAAAGAGCGGACATCAAGTCTTCAGCACCATTCAATTTTACATATCCACTCCTATTGTCTCATGCAACTTGCTACTGCTGACTTAGCCTTGGATGTATAGGGGCCTTCCAACACCTGAATCTCCTTGGATTCTCAGTGGAGACATAAAGTGAATTGTGAGTATGATGAAGGAGGGGACATAAATTAAGTGCTACACCTAATGGGTGCCCAACTCAGGCAGATGAATCATAGGATCATAAAATGGTTTGGGCTGGAAAGGACCTTGAAGATCATCTAATTCCATCCCCCCTACCACGGGCACAGATACTTTCCACTAGGTTCAAAGCTCCATCCAGCCTGGTCTTGAACACCTCCAGGGATGAGGAGTCCACAACCTCTCTGGGCAACCTGTTCCAGTGTCTCACCACCCTCACAGTAAAGAATTTTTTCCTTGTATCTAATCCAAACCTATCCTTTTCCAGAGTAAGACCGTTCCCCTTTGTTCCTCTCCAGTGTTCCTGTAAGCCCCATTTACATATTGGAAGGCTGATAGCAATTTTTTTTTTTTTGTCACGAAAGTGACAAAAAAAAAGAAGATAGAAAGGAAATAAAAAAGAAAGAAAAAGCATCAGCAGAAGAAAAGCAAAGGCAAGAAAAGCGGGGCAGAAGGTGCTGTTACATTCCCTGCTCCATCTGCTGGAGCAGCCCAGAACTGCTTATCATGTTCGCCCAGACAATTATACTGCAGTAATCTTCTACCGTCTTATTACCTAACTACCTTTTTCCAAATAATTGTTTGGTAGCAGTGAGCTGTAACATTTCTGTAATCATGTCTGAGATCTGATTTCTCCCTGTTCAGTGTTTTGAGCACATGGAATTAGGCATCTAGGTGTAATAAAATAATATGGAAGCTTCTGTTTTGTTATGAGATGATATGATCCAACTCTGGAGTTGTAAAAAGGGAAAAAAAGTTTGCTTTCAGAAGATGCAGTTTACTGCACTGGGTGAGGGTTAATAACTCCCCATGATTTATTTTACAACCGTTTACTTTCCTTGCTTGGGTTCCCATCTCAGTTCTCTTTTGTCTCCACTTTCATAATTACTCTCTTTGGAGTTTCTTTTCTGTGATACTTGGAAGAAACTTTCATAAATCTTAATATTCTTAATCATTAACAGCAACCATAAGTTTAATAGTTCCCTTTTCTACAGTTTTAAGGAAACCTGTCATACCAGCATGCGACATATCATTAAAATGCTCTCATTCAAAAAAAGGATGGTATTTGTTGTCAAGATTTAGTTTCTAATGCTTGATATTAAAGGGAAGATAGTGGCATTGTAAATTCCAGGTTTGATAGAAACCAAATTTTTAATTGACATTCCTAAAGAACAAAGAAAATCCTAGACAGAAAATGAACTGATATGCTGTAAACAAGCCAAGTACATTATTTGATATATGAGTACATTCAGAGGATACTCTGAGATAAATAGAGAAATATTAACTTGGTCATTAGAGGAAACATCTGTCCATACTATTAGTTAAATGCTACGGGGCAATTGTCCTGGAACAGGATACAAATAAACCCAGTTCTCAAGCTTGTCCAACTTTATAGCCCATCAATGTTGATTATCCTAATGTAAATACAAGGCACTGTATATTCAGAATGCTTCACCATGAAAAAAATGACAGGGTCAAATATGTCACAATTATATGAGATTCACGAAAGAGTTGTATCTCTACAGTCTAGAGATAAATAAATAAATAAAATAATAATATTCATCATCATCATCATCATCATCATCATGCTTTTTAAAGAAAGGAATATGAGCACACTATTCTCCTGGAGCCAGATGACTCACACATTCTGCAGACGGCAGAGTATAACTTCAGCAAAATCTACCCTTTCAACAACCATGACATTTGCTAAAACAGAGCTGTAGAGTGATACAAGAGTAGCATGAATTTATTTTAGATTGTGTAGGTAATTAAATAATCAAACCGATTGGCATTATTCTCTACAGTCTAAAATTTTACTCATATTCTTTTAGATACCCTGTTATTATTTAGGTATACAAGGCTTCCACCTATTCCATTGACCCAGGAAAACCAGGGAAAAGGTGAATCCAGCTACGTATCTGTAGGATTACTTTTGGAATTCCAGTATTTCAAGGGAAGATACAACATTTCTGGCATGAGCACTTGGTAACAGCAGCTGGTTTATGAAGGCAGGCTGGTGCTGTGGTTGGAGGTCAGATCTTCTGATGCTAGTGGACACAGCAGCCAGCATTCTCTCCGCTATTCCTGGAACACCACTGATGCTTTCCAGTTTGCAGATATATGGTGGCTGTGTCAAGTCAACACTGATGCTGTACAAGGACCTTCAATTTCTGGTCTGTCCCAGCAGTACAGAATCTTGTGTAGTGGCAGCCATCATTCCTCTCCAAAAATAGATGTTTCTGTAGAAGAGTAAAGCCGTAACTCTGTTGAATGCAACATTTGCAGTGACCCCAGAAAACTTGGCCCTTGGAACCTCAGTGGTCTTAGCCAGCATAACTCCATATCTTCATAAAAACAATTTTTGTACGTAAATACAAAGAAAAATACACAGGTACGTAGAATAAATGCCATTTTTGTCGCATAGAAACAAGAAATAAATATTGACTCTCAGAGTTCAATGACTGCCATAGAACAAAACACCCAAGTGCTGCACAAGGGGGTTTACCAGTAGGTGGTGACATATAATTTTTATTGTCTATTTTCTGGTTGCAAAAAGTTCTGAGCTACGAGCAGCTACACTGTGCAACTTCTTGTTTAGGATTTGCTTTCATAGTCCTGCACCTTTCTGAGATCTCTTTTACCCGTTTCACAGCTGCAGGAATGTTTCACAGCTGCAATTGCATCTCCTGGCTGTAGCACATCAGCCTGATCCTCTTCTGTGAACTGGAGGGCTGACTTCCCTCTGCTGAGCAAAATGGGATTTTTGGTGGTTTCAGTGGTTTTTTGTCTGCCGATGAAAGAAATTAATCCAGTTCTTGAAACACATGCAAGAGAAAAAAGTCTATCTTTATAGCATGTACCTCCTATTTACTTCCAGTGAATAAACAAGTTTTATAATTAGCTGTGTAGAAATCTGCTATTTACTGCCAAATGTAATCAGCAGTTTCTCCTAACTCCATCACACCCTTCTGCGCACCAGTGCTCCTGAGTTATGAAGCCATTAGTAGCCCTGGAAAAAAATTATTCACCTCAGCTTGCCCTATCTATTGTTTTCTATTAATTTAAATACCTTGTGAAAGCCATATAGCTACAATATATGGCATAAAGCTGGGGTCTGGATGGTTAGTGAGTTGTTTTGGAGCAACAAGACAAAGAAGGACTGAAGGCTTCAGGAATCATCATAAAAATGAGCTGGGCCTGTTTGTTTTATGAGAATAGTATTGGCTCCACTGGGACCATCTGGAGCAGAGGGGATAGATAAGAGTGCTCCTGGCAGCCTCTGCCCACAGCCAGTGGGTGTATCTGGGTGAAAAGGGTCTTGGTGTCCTTTGAGGGAGAGCGGTGTGGTGTAACTGTGCATCAGTCTTGACACAACTCATGGCCCTGAAGACACAAGCAGAGCTCTGTAGCTGCTGACTTTGCAGCCAGTGTGGGCAGCCAGGCTGGGGTAGAAGCAGGTGCTAAATGCACCATACTGAGAAAAAAGTCAGCATGCTCTTTTGCCTGCATCCATGTGCTGTTGAGCTGCTCTTTTTGGGCTGTTTTTAGCTCAGTGTACACAAAGGCTTATCTGAAAGGTCTGATTACAGTTGTTAAAAGGTTCTGCATTTTCAAACTACCATCTTAATGCATTGCTGAGTTCTTGAGGGATAAACACCCGTATTCAAACCTGCAGTAACAAAGGCGTATACATTCAAAGATTTGTGGTACTTTATTCCTCAAACTGTGACAGTGTCATTGGCCTGGGTTGAGTCTTGAGCCCAAGTCATGCCAGTTCTTTGCATTAAAATTCATCTTACCATTTATACCAGGAGCCTTCTTCATAAAGCCAAGGCAAAACAAGTTCAGTATGTTTTTTCTGACTGTATCCATAACTCCTGTGGGTCACCCTCTTGGATAGTGGCAAGAGAGCCAAGCTCACACACAACATACAGTGTGCTGCAGAAAATGTAGTATTTGTCAATCAGTGGGACCACATAGTGCCTTCAAGCCCTGCTGTGCAGATCGGTGGCAACTGTCTGAGTTGTGGCAGTGGGAAATGGGACCCAGTGTCCATCCAGATATTGTATGTCTGTCTGAAGTTGAAGAACACCAAAATACCACACCCAGAACATCAGGGCACTCTACTGGCACTGCTGAAAAATCAGGAAGGTCTAATGCCCACTAGTATAAATGAAAGGAGATTCATACTGAGAAAGTATCTATGGCAGACAACGCTCTTGCTTGACTTTATCACAAGAACGCATATCACAGGCTGCAGCCCGCTATAGTACTGGCTGGCTTTAGGTTGTAGATTGGCCTATTTAAGACTTCCCTGAGAGAAAAAGCAATTATTTCAGGTAGGCTGCCAAGCAGCTCCTGTGCTCTGCCTACTGGTTATATTTCTAGTACTATTATATATGTACAAAGCAGAAAGTGAAACAAGGCGGGCACCTTAGAGAAGTTACTGCTGCTGTTTGCTGGCAACAGGATGCCATTTATAAATTATGTTATCATCACACTGCAGTGCAACAACCTAAAGCATGGAAGGAAAAGGCAAGTGTGCCTGACAGCTCTACCGAACACAGCACAGGATAGTGTGAGGAGCCACAGGCAAGTGTTGCTGGTTAAATGTTATTCCTGTATGTTGAACACAACAGTGACAGTAGCTTCTGACTTTCTTGTTGTGTTGTTTGTACATAAAAAAGGCCAAGATCTACACATGCAAAAAGAAATAGACACAAATAGGGTAAAATTATTATGCTTGTTTAGGATGAGGAAGTCATAGGATAAAGTCAAAGATGAGACCCAGAACTGAAATTTTCCATAACAGAAACAAGCAAGGAATGGGAAAGCAAGGTTTTTATAAAGCAATTATGTAATAACAAACTAAATTCAGCTGATGAAAAAGAATTTTTCATAGGAAAATAAAAGAAACGCCCGTGCTTAAAGGAAATTGTGGTAGGACTGGATCTTGAGCTTACACAGCTCAAAAGGAGTTTTACATCTTTTAGATTAAGTGAGGGCAAACCTCAGTGCTGCAAAAAGGGATTATTTCTTCAGTATAGCAACTTTAAAATTGCCTCAAATGTGATGGCATATGCACAATTACCCCATGCCTGCCTTGGTTTGAAGCCAGGACAATATTCCCGTCTGCCAGATTTGCATGTCAGTGCCTTCAGTGTAGTGTTCAATTGTGACAGTAAAAAGTCCAAATCTTCACTGTTTTATCACACAGCTGTAGGGACACCAACAAAAAGTAGTACAAAAGTAAGCCTGAAAAACCCTTTGGTTTTCTCTTAGAAACCTAGTAGATGCTGGATGACTAATGAAACATCGCTATACCTGAGCTGCCTCCTTGATGGCTTGATGCCAGGTGCTAGGAGCAAGCCAAAGTTTGAACTCTCACAAGTCAACAACAGAAAGGGGAACAGGTTTAATGGGAAAATAAAAGGTGATCCAAAGACAATGAAAAAACCCCCAAACTAGTGTGGTTGTTGAATCCTGCTTTTTTCTCTCTTGTGCTGTATTACAGAAAGCATCTTTGAAAATGTTCAAGACCAGGTTGGATGGGACTTTGAGCAACCTGGCTGAGTGGAAATTGTCCCTGACAAGAGCAGGGAATTGGAACAAGACGATCTTTATTGTCCCTTCCAAGCCAAACCATTCTATGATTCATTCCGTGATTTTGTGAAAGCCCATTTTTTTCCTTTCTTACAGATAAATGTTGTTAGAGGAAGTGAGTCCACCTCCGCAGCCATCACTTTACCCAACAGCTGAACCCTGCTGTTCCCTCTTGCAGTGGCACACCAGAGCCAGGCCAGTCCACAAGAAGGAGAAGGGAGGGGGAACAGGCTGGCAGCTGAAGGACAGCACAAACTGCAGTCACCAGTTAGCCGAGTCTGAATCTTCTGAACAGTGGTCAGTAGCCATTTCATATATTGCTAAACTTGAACCATAAACTGCAATTGGTAAATCTGCAGGATTAATCAAAATACACCTGACTGACCTTCACACTATCAACTATTACAGCTGTGTGGTTACTTTGGAACCGCTACTGATATGTGACCAGCTCAAGGCCAGACCTGCAACTGTCTACATCAATCCAGCGAAGATCTCTGCAGAAAGGTGCCAGAACAGAGGCAGAACAAGCTCTCTCCAGAAATGGTTAATCAATAGCTTCTAGGTTGATTCAGTGCTATCAGGTTCAGTGGTGCACCCACTGTATATAAATCGTGACCTGTCCTTTTTGTCATTCTCAGTCACCTCTCCTGCCATACTGGTGGTTACCAGTTCTCCCCTTGGAAGTTTTTTGGGCATTACCAGAAATGTTCCTAGCATCCTGGATCTGGGGAACAGCAATAATACTCTGTTGTGCATTTTGTTTTCTTCTAGGAAGGAGAAGAAGGTAAGGAATCTGTTTGTACATGCATCTCAGTGTACCTGTCCTTTATTTGTGTCAAATGTACCGTGTACATAACTGAAAGAACTGTAGTCTTAAGACTGTCAGATGGACAGATGCAGGATAGCATAGGCAATGCTGTAGTTTGGTCTTTTCATAGATTTATGGTACAATAGAATTTTTGTATATGAACTTTTTAATAATAGTGTAGTAATGCATAGAGGTAGCTGTAGATACTAATCTATGCATAAATGAGGTATTTAAAATATGAATATGCATGCTCTGATTTCCTAAAGTTCTGGACAATAGTTTTACCTGTATTGTAATCACAGCTAATACTTACTTATATCTAATTATATATTATATATTCATATAATAACCATTAATAATTTACTGGAAAAGCTAAAGTACTATATGAAAGTTATTCTAGCTGCCATGACATCCTTATACAGGAAGGAAGTTTTCTGACTCAGAAAATAAAATCATTTAAGCGTATGCTTCTCTTTAAGCATATGCTTAAGTTAAAGAATGTGTTTGATGACACTTTTATGCTTACTGAAGATCATAGCAAAATTCCCACTGTTTTCAGCAAGGTCTGGTCCATTAATGGATTATGCCAATAATAACAACATTTCTGCACTAAAAAGTTATTCCACTTGGTATTCAAATGAAATCATGGATACTATTGCCCAAAAATGTATCAGACAATATTAGTGTGATGGATTATTTATTAATGTCACAATTGCATAACTGTATATTATCTAATGGCAAAAATTTTGCATTTAAACAGGTGAAAAATATACTTCTGATATAGGGAAAAGAAAGATGATATAATCAAACTGTGTTTTATTATGTTTATGAATGGTGCAGGCTGTTAAAGTTGTTCTCTCTTACATAGAATAGACCTCACAATAGGTTTAGCCCTTAAAGGCGAGAAAAATATTTGTTAATATACTATTTGTTTGGGATTTTTTTCATTGTTTTACATTACAAAAAGCCTAGCATCAGTATTTGACTTACCTGGTAGTCCTAGAGAAGTGATCTTTATACATACTTATAAATACAGCTTTTGTTTGTGTTTTGTAGGCGACAAGGTGAGCCACCACTTGAAAATGGGTTCCTTCCATACCTGGGCTGTGCCTTGCAGTTTGGTGCCAACCCCCTTGAATTCCTCAAAGAAAAGCAGAAGAAGCATGGCCACATCTTCACTTGTCATGTAGCGGGGAAATACATTCATTTCCTCACTGATCCTTTTTCATACTGTGCATTGATGCGCCAGGGAAAACATTTGGACTGGAAGAAGTTCCATTTTGCTACTTCTGCCAAGGTACTGCTGGTTTTAATATCTAACATGCAAAGTATCTGCTCACATACCCAGTTAATTCTTACAAGCATAGCTACGCCTTTGAAATAGAATTTGTTTCACATTTCTGCACTTTTACTGATTTAAAACATTGTGGTCTTTTTTCCCTTTCCTTAGTGGAAAGGCAGTTTGCAGTGATTTGGGTTGTCTAAAACTGTACATTATTTAGCAACCTAGTATCCCAAATTGTTAAAGCAGAAACACAATTAGCACCATCTGCAAAATGACAATGTGTCTTGCTGAATCTGAAACCTTCAGAAGGTTCTTGCTACTTTGGAAGATTTGGTCTAAATGCCTTATAAATTATGCATCACAATAGGAGCTCAGTCAAACTGCTATGGCTCCTGTTGATGTCAATGGCAGTTGAATGAAGGTGTAGGTAACCGGGCCATTTATTTGTAAGCATCTATTTGAATCTATTTTCACTGGCTACTTCACTGCTGTGGATAACTGAGAAAGTATCAGTTCTAGTATTAATAGCCCTTATTATGTGTGCTTCCTTCTGTTAATCTGTGAAGTTATACTTTGTTTTTCATTTCTGTTAGACTTTATCATCAAGGTTATGACAGGCCTTTCTTATCATGCATACATTTTATTTTGTGACAGGCTTTTGGGCATGGTAGCATTGACCCAGCAGAGGGAAACACCACTGAAAATTTTCATCAGACTTTCATTAGAACCCTCCAAGGCAATGCCCTAGATGCCCTCATTGAAGCAATGATGGAAAACCTACAGTATGTCATGCTGCAGTCAAGAACACCTAAACTTCAGCCTAATACCTGGGTGACAGAAGGACTTTATACATTCTGTTGCCAGGTCATGTTTGAGTCTGGCTTTTTAACACTTTTTGGTAAAGAATTTAATTCAAATAATGACAAAAACCTATCATCAAAGCAGGAAACTGAGAGAGCTCGTATCCTAAATGCCCTTGAAAACTTCAAGGAATTTGATAAGATTTTTCCAGCCCTTGTGGCAGGGCTGCCCATCCACCTCTTCAAGAGTGCCCACAGCGCACGAGAGAAGCTGGGAGAGGCACTCCTCCACAAGAACCTCCTGAAAAGGGACAACCTCTCTGAGCTTGTCACCCTCCGCATGTTCCTGAACGACACTCTGTCAACCTTCGATGACATGGAAAAAGCAAAGACCCATGTGGCAGTGCTCTGGGCCTCTCAAGCCAACACCATTCCTGCCACATTTTGGACCTTATTCTTTCTTCTTAAGTAAGTCCCAATGTTTCTTGTTCCCAGAGAATAAAAATGTTTGTTGTCTTTCAGAAACTGTTAATACAGACCAATTCCATGGCTTGATACTCCATCAGTGTTAAAAAACTTACTGTTTGTAACAGACATGGTATGTTGTTCTGGGCTTCCACAGAAACCATCTTCACTCATCTGAGGCCAAGTAGTGATAGCACAGAGCAACCCTGTAGAATTCTTTTTTGAAAAAAAACAACACTCCAGGGCAATGCTACACTTTGCCAAGAAAGCTTTGGAGTAAATCTGTATGATATGACATCAAAAGTACTAGTTGCAGTCAGAGGATTAGTTGCATTAAAGGCTCCCAGTATAACTGGACATTTTTAGGCCATCTCACTTGAGCAAGCAAAATGAGCTTTAACTTCATTATTGTTTTCACAGGTACTTAATAGAAAACAGTTTATGCATTGATAGGTCCTACTGAGGTTGCAGTGTAGACTGCAGCTGCCAAGCTTGTTACTCATGGGACAAGTGCACAGTTCACATAATACTATTAAATATGCATTTTAGAGTGGACCTCTGTAGAGTATAATTTACTTCAGCAGGACTGACTCTGAAGTATGTGTCTAAATTGCTGACACATTTATTTAGCACCCTCATATCTAACTGCCAATGCTAATCTGTGAGATTCTTTACTACTTTTCACTCCCAGAATGCATTTGCTTTAGGTTTTCTGGACTTGGAGTCTTTTAACACCCTGATTGTGCCTTCATCAAGACACTATTGCATCCTGTTTTATTGTCTATATGTATTTTACCATAGCTTATGTATTTCATGTCTGTAAGAAAGTCTAGAAGGTGAAAGATACTATGTGGGGTTTTAGTATTGGGAAGACTCTTTTAAGCTAGATGGAATATTGCCACACCAGACAACATAAAGGATGTTATAAAACTGATCTATAATCCTGTTCCTAAACTTTCTAACTGTAGCAGGGCTATTTCCTAATCTACAACTGGCTGGTTTATTTCTTATTCTTGGCATTGATTTTTAGTGACATTACTGTTTATTACCTGAGTTACACACATCAGTTCTGTCCCACTTTCCATCTTGCCATTGGAGACCAAATCAAATATTTGGAGTTCTTTTTTTTTTTTTTTGGAGCTATCATACCTTTGCCAAGACATGATAAAGGGGAACTGCAGCATTTTGCTGCAACATTTTCATTTTAGAAGGTTGTGCTTGTCAGCTAACAAACCAATTTTTAGTCAAGAAGAAATGTAATGGCAAAATACCTTTTTAAAGCATTCTGAAGTGTAAATTATGTTATACCTTTTCTCTCTTGATCTTAGGAGTCCAGAAGCAATGAGAGCTGCTACCAAAGAAGTGCAAAGTATTTTGGAGAGTGCTGAACAGAATATCAGCTTAGATGGCAAACGTATTTCCTTGAACCGAAAACAGCTGGATAATATGCCAATACTAGGTATGGTTATTTTATGCAGGAGTACCAGAAATCACACTACAATTTCCATGGTCTTCCATTTATTACCATATAAGTGCATGCTATGGAATTAGCAAGGAAACAGTACAAGAAACTGTATGTTCCTTAGCGGTAGCCAACACAATCAGGATTCCAAATGTTCCAGGTGGTACTGAGAGTACGAAAATGCACATGAATAGAATTTTTTCATGGGTAATGTCATGTCCCAATACTCTTACACAGCTACCTAACATAGTATTGGAGATCTGTGGATAATTCCAAACAATATTTTGTTTGTTATGTCTTTAGCTCAAATAAAAAATGTTTATATTTTCACTACTTTTGCTTTAAAAAAAAAAGTCAGCGTATATTGAAACAAAAAAATGACCCAAATTACTTCTTTTCTGAGCACAGGTTTCTATGCAACATCTCTTAAAGTTTTAGAATATCCTGCTCACTGCACTGGTTTTTTTTCTTGTTATGTTTCCATTTTTCACTGGTTCATTCTTTGTCTCAGAATGACAGTGTCTCACTTTCAAACATTCTGTTGCATCAACTATAAGCATTTTTCTAGGGGAAAACAGATTAGGTTCTTGGTGTTATCTGCAGAACAGATAGAAATGCTAAAAAGAAATGAGAAAGATATTTGCTTAGGCATTTAAAAAGTTATAAATAAAATATTTCTTCTAATAAATTCAGGGTTTGATAATGGGTCTGAAATACTTCAATATGCATGACTTTCCCCAAGGATGTAAACATACTATTTCCATGGTAATCGTTCATTTTCCTCTCCCAACAGGCAGCATCATCAAGGAGGCAATGAGGCTATCGAGTGCATCCATGACTTTCCGAGTTGCCAAGGAGGATTTCACTTTGCACTTAGAGAACGATTTTTACAATATTCGCAAAGATGATGTTGTAGCTCTTTATCCTCAACTGCTGCATTTTGATCCAGAAATCTACGCCGATCCCTTGGTAAGTATTTTTCAAAGTGCCCTAAGCACGGAGCTCTGGCAGAAGCTAACAGGCCTTTATAAAGACAGTCTGTTCTTACACCTGGAGATCTGAGCAAGAAAAATAATAAAGTCAGTGCAAGCACTCTCTGCAAAATGTGTTTTAGTGTAACCAAAAAGTGTGCTTCCAGCCCAAAGAGTCTTCTACTTAGTACCTTCCTCAGGGAGGGAAGATCACCCTTATGGGGGTCTTTGAAGAAGGACAAGGTTAAGGATAATCTTTTCCCAAAGGCAGAGAATGAGAATTCTTCCAGTTCTGCTGCACAGATAAGGATGCAGGTTATAATCTTTATTTTTAGAGGTCAGGAAAGAAAAGAAGAGTTATTAGCAAAGAAGCTGGGATCATGTTCTGCACAACAGAACTTCTCAGTGGCTACCCTTTCCAAAGCATCTGTACATGTTGTACGATGTTTACTGCTAGAGGCTCTGCTTTCCCAGCCTTCATTTTATGTCTCAATGGCTTTATCTGGTCTTTGGGGGCATTCAAATATCAAGTGACTCTTTCGTGTGTTTAATTACAGACATTCAAATATGATCGCTTTCTGAATGAGAATGGAGAAGAAAAGACTGACTTCTACCGCAACGGCCGCAAGCTGAAGTATTACTACATGCCATTTGGGACAGGCATAGCAAAATGCCCTGGCAGGTTATTTGCTGTCCATGAAATTAAACAATTTTTAACCTTGATGCTTTCATATTTTGAGATAGAGCTTGTGGACAATAATGTGAAATGTCCTTCTCTAGATCAGTCCCGTGCAGGACTGGGTATTTTGCAGCCATCGAATGATATTGATTTCAGGTATAGACTGAAATGCTTATGAGTATATATTTTATATTATGCATATAGACTATGTAGTATATAAATATACTATATAACACATACTTTATATACATTTTATGTATATATGCAAATGAAACATTTCAAGTCTTGGGGGAAAATCTATATGAAGATGCTAATTTGCCAGTCTAATGAAAAATGTTTACCAGTATGGTACCAACATGCAGTGGGTTTAATGCACTGTGTTGATGAAAATGTCTCCCTCTTTATCAATCATTTGGAAATGCAAGTTAAGATTTTGAATTGCATTTTTATAGTAACAGCTTTTTTTCTGTCAGCAAATACTTTCCCACAGTTACTTAGAATTTCATCAGCTAATTCAAAATAATTGTCAAGATTAAACTAATTAACTAATTAACTAATAAATTAAAACTTATTCCTTTTTATAACTGAAATTTTTGGGGATGGTGGTTCTCCTCACAGGTGAAATAAAGTTTTTGTTGTATAGAGGCAGATTCACAGTGGGGAGAGAAGAGTTTCCTGGGGAAGTACCTTTATGGTTTTATGAAAAACTAGAAAAAGACTTGAATAAAACCTACAAAAATGTTCACGTTCAAGTGAAACTGCAAGACTTGTATTATATTCATTGTAATATACTTGTTTTCAGAAACTTGTAACTGTATTAAAATAAATTATATCGGCTGAACCAAATGCATTTCTAGACTATTTTTTGTTTATGGTCTTAACATTATCAAAGATTTCTGCACCGATCCAAAGCCCCTAAACCATTTTCAAACTGGCCAACTCAAATACCGATATGGAGATAAATAAATACCCACATTATATTCATCAGTGGTTCTGGCTGGCTTTTGACCCATTACCTAAACTCTGTATTTCCATAAGCCTCCTTAGGTCTTCCTAGTCTAATTCCATTAAAGTTATCATGGGTAGGATGCCCCTGCATTTCATTCTAAGTGGTGGCATGTCCATAAGAACAATTGTTCCAGGGTTAGTATAATTTGGTTCTCTGTAACATCCCCATCCCTCTCTGCTGCAAATGACAGAAGTATGTATGTCACGAAAGTCCATTTTTTAGTGAAACATCTGAAAGAAATAGCTTTCTTATCATCTGCTGATGAAAAGAACAAATGGACTTAAAAATTGTTATCCTAGTTTTGTGTGTTTCTAAGGGCTTATGGTCTGACCTTTTGTCCTTGACTCAAAAGTAAGCCTCATCACACACAAGGAGATACAGGGCTATTATATATTTTCAAATTTCACATTCTGGCAAGACATGAAGTCTAGTTGATAGAGCTCTTCCTAGAATTTTGGATTGAGTCCTAGAACTGCTTTAAATTATCTATTAGTTTCTCTTCTCACTATCCACTATGCTAAATATCAAAGGTAAGTAAAAAGATTTTGCTGTGTGTGATTGTTTATTATCTGTGTGCTGTCTTTGTAATTTTATTTCATATTTTTTCATTTTCAAAGGAGAACAGAGAACACAAATTCATTTCCATTTGCAATATGTATAATATTAAATTATTACAGATAATGCAAAGTGTTCTGAATTATTACATTGGTTTTCTTGGTAAGGCAAATATTCAGTACAGCTTATTTTCATACTTCTGTCAATTATATTTTGTATGATTTATATAAATTATAGCACATTCAATGTAAGCTAGGTCTGATTTGGAGAATGCATGCAAGCCTGACATCATAATTACATGTACCCTGTAATATGTTATTATCATTAGAGTATCTACTCCCCCTTTCTTAAACAATTCCTGCTTAAAACAACCATTTTTGAGGGTAGCAAGGCTATGCAATATTTTAAGCGAAATATACTTCCTTGATGAACAGGAATTCAACATATAACAGCAGAAAAAAAGATAAGACAACTGCTAAACTAATTCTAGTTTCCTTGGAAAATTAAGCTTTCTTTTATGTCCCATTGTCTCCTTCAAACTGACTGCTCCAGACTTTTCTGATTGTGGTTTGATGTTTGGGGTTTTTTCAGTTCCTTTGGTCTATGAGAAACTGAAGTATTCAGTAGCTCTTAGAGATGATCTAACTTTCATCTTCCCAAGTGTGGAAAAATAATGGAAGATTCATGAGGAGCATTGTGAACACGTTCAAGTGGCTTGCAGCTGGGGTGTCAAAACTCACACACATCATACTAATCATTGCTTAGCCTTGTGTGTCGAACAACATCAGTGCTTAGATAACACAGGCCTGTGATAGATTTAGAGGCACCCTGTTGAACATGCTTGAGATTCCTGCCCTGCTGTGGGAAAGATCAAATGATGGTAAATTACACCTACACACATCCCTGATGTACAAGTGAAAAGAGCAGGTTTGGTGATTCCCTACCATGCACCGAGCTCCATGCTGCCTGCATCCCTACTTGTGGGCCTCCTCCTGGGTGCTGCTTTGGGGATGCCCCCACTGGTAAGTGCTGTGGTTTAACCACAACCAGCAGCCAAGCACCACACAGCCACTCGCTCACTCCTGCACCAGTAGGATCAGGGAGAGTATTAGAAGGATAAAAGCTAGAAAACTCATGGTTTGGCTTTAACAAAACCAGATTTTCTCTGCATTTCATCCACGGTTTTGTGGTTGTTCTTGTGTCCTGCCTCAGCTGGCTCACACACCAAGGGAATACCAACAGTAGAGAACTCAGGGGAAGGTAAAAACACCACAGGATTCACACCACAGACTGAAGATGAGTCCTGAACATTGTGGACAGGCTACTGACTTAACTGTAGAATTGTAATAAATTGGCAGAAACCAGCACTGTTGCCAAACAGGGGCCTGCAGGGGCAACTCAAGTGTTCCTGCCCAAACTCCCGTGGGAGCGTGGTCCTCACCACTCAGCCTGCCACCACTCCTCTGTTGCTGGGGTAGCAGTTGTCCAAGGATGGCTGAACCCATAACCTGTGGATTGATATTCAGTGTATACAACAGAGGAAACCAGCTTTTTCTGCTAGTTCTGGACCTCTGTAACATGAGGAGTATACAGCATATCTTTGGGGGACTCTGTGGCACAGTGACACTCTTTAATGTTTGACCTACTGTTATGCAGCTGAAAAGATCCAGCATAAGCCTCTGAGTATGCTTTCACTTTGTGAAAAAAAACATGCAAATGAACAGCTTGGATAGGATTTCTTCTTCTTTTTTTTTTTTTTTTTTTTATATTGGGCTGTATATGAGTATGTTTTTGTTTGTTGCCATGGTTGTTAATTTCTTAACCTCAGTTAAACCCCTGTTACTAGGGTCACACAGATGCAAGTGAGGGCAGAAAAGAAAGAGTACAAAGTCTGTGGCACTATGCCTCAGCTAATGTAATCGAATACTTCAGCAATCAATAGTCATCTGCCTTGTCAGTGTCACAACACCACAAGGTTATAACAGGGCAATTCTCTTTGATGCCTCTCCTAAAAGCAGTCGTTTTCTTAGGAGGAAAAAAAAAAGTGATACTTAAGACCATAAGAGCAATTAGAAAAATAGCGGTCAGATCCAGGCTGGTGGGAAGCAGGCAGCTGTGGGCTGTGTGAGTATTTCACAATAAAAACTTTACTGGGTAAAATGCATAAAGAGATATGGGCAGAAGGGGGCAAAGATCTCACCCCCCAGGTGAGCACCCTAGCCATTAGGTTAGCTCAGGCATTCACTCCTTTTCCCAGGGAATCTGTAGCCTGTTTTCTGTGAAAAAATGTAACGGATTCAACAGGATGATTTGTATGACATTCTGACAGTGCCCTTATAGCTAAAGTGCTCTCTTAACTCAGGAAAGATTCAATTTCAATATGAGATTGAAGTCCCTGAGGAAGAGGAGCTACTGAGTCCAGTCTCTCCCACAATCCAAGGGACAACTCTAACCTTGTGGTTGTTCTGTAAAGAGCTAGGAGTACATCCTGGGGGACATGTAAGCCTATCATACATTAGGCATATCAAGGAGTTTAAATGCACAGATTTTTTTGACCCAAATGAGCTCTGCACTGGGCTAGTCAGGTGCCTTTGCAGAGTGATTTTGGGATTTATGAGCAAGACATAGCCAGCTGAGCAAGGGCAAGTGGCTTCTAATCCAGCAGGAGGCATTTTGGCTGAACAGATCTAGGCAGTGAAAATGTTTTACAGTTTCCACACTAAAAGAAATCTTAACTGATTGACCATCTTGGAGGTGGCATGATGACCTTACTAATGAAACAAGACACCTTGTCAGAAAACAAGACAGTTTTACATTTCTGAAACCCATGCTGGCCACAGCTGTTGATCACCAACCTGGATTCATCCACAGAGAAACTACTCCAGATAAACTTTTGCTGGATGTTAAGGGTCGTGTAAAACTACCCTGGGCAAATAATCTGCCTCCAGCAAACTGAACAAGCCCCTTTGCAGCAACATAAGCACGAGGCAGCAGCGGCCACACTTGAAGGCAGCAGTGGTAGGGTTGGAGGGGGGTTCTCAGGGCTTAGGACCTTGCCCCTGTGAGTTGCAGCACGCTGGTGATTTTCTTGAGGTTAAGGTTCAGCCTGGGACTGCTTGACAGAATGAAGCTAAAACCATCCTAGTCAAATTTTTAAAGGAAGTAGCTGCCACAATACTGTGTGGGGACTTGAGGAGCTCACAATGGCAGAGGGAGAGGACATCCTGGTCTATGGACCTGATAGGCTGAGGGTCAAAGCTGCATGCAAGGTGCTGCTCTTCTCAGTCAAAATTACAGCACTGTTGGGTTCAAGAAGAAGCAGAACTGTAGGAACCCAGTAAAAGAGCTTACTTCAGGCAGCCACTCTTCCACTTGTGAACAGTGGTTTTGAATAAAGATTTTCAAGCCCTGCCTAAAGTTCTTCAATTGTTTTTGTATTTTACTTCAGAAACTTCAGAATAAACTTTATTTACATGATGAGACCTTTCCTGCAAGTTTGTGATCTAATAAAAGAGGAACCAAAAAGAAGAAAAGTCATGGGAAAATTTTTCTGAAAGCATGAAATGAATTTTAGTGATAACTACACCTTACTTGGTGACAGAGTGCTTCAGAAGCTGCTGTTCATCATCTTGTCATAAACAGAGAGCTGTAGCAGCATAATTAGTTTTTTGTCATTTATGAACTGCACAGAGTGCTACAGTTGCATATCAGCAGGCTGAAGACAGAGTCAAGATCTCCTGATGCCCCTGCTCATTGCAGGGGATTGGACTGTATGACCTGTAAAGGTCCCTTCCAACCCACACTATTCTATGATTCTATGATTCTATGATTCTATGATTCTGTGATTCTATGATCCACTCTCATTTACACCACCAGGTCCACACAGTTAAACAGCAAACAGACAAGGCTTGGTCATAATTATGCCTAGCTGCATATAGGAGGTTTGGTGGTAAAAGCAGTCATTGCCTCCTAATAACCTTAGAAATAAATAATAAAAAGGTTACATACTATTAAATGGACTGCTATCAGTGTAAATACCCAGCTTGCTAACTGTTGTTGACTTTGTTTTCTGCCAAGACAGACAACTCTGTGGGACACATTTCAAATCAAATGGTCTTCAGTGGCCCACGTGTCATGAAAGGAGAGAGAGGTCACTTCAGAACAATTCACTAAAGAGCCGCAGATTTTTTAAATAAAAAGTTAATTTTACTTAATTCACTTATAAATAAGATACTGCAAACCTCAATTATCTTTTTAAGGATAACAGTAATTTCTGAAATTTATCTCACCAGATAGCAGGATCCCATAGAGATTTTGAAGGATTAAAACATTTTGGCTGACTCAATCACTCTTGTTTTGAGAACTCTTCAGTGTGATGGGCTATGTAATTATTTCTCAGTAACATTTGTATAATAGATAATTGGAAGGGGACTAGATACCTTCCAGCCCCCAGTAACTGCAGACTTGAGACACACAAACATCCACAAAAAGGTCATTAAATACCATAGGCTGGAAAAAGTCAAACTAGAGGTCACATCACCCTAGGTATGGCAAGAGGTCCACTTTACCCAGGGGTGTGGTAAACATGAGTGGAGCTTCCTCTGGATCTGTGTAAGGCTTCTAAGTGATAGGTTTGCTCTCAGAGGTGTTCAACCTACAAGTGGTCAGCACATTCCAAGAGAGCAACTGGCTTTCTGTAAGGTTCTGGAGGGCTTTGGGAGGCCTCTGTCCTCATGTTAGCTGCAGGTAAGCACCCTGTGTGGAGTGCTGGCTGGTGGGAGTACAGGGACAGTCCTTGCTGCTACCCCTGTGGTGTGCTTGTGTCTGTGCCAGCTGTGCCATGGCCAGTCTCACCTCTCACTGTTTATAGAGAGAACAGTGCCAGATCCCTATCTCATCTCAGCCTGTGCTCCAGACATCTGAATTCTGAAGGTAAACTAGAGCCTGAAAGGGAATTGCAGACATATGAACATTTTGTGTCTGTGAAATCTATGTTCCTCATCCCCACGAGCTTGCATGGCTGGTTTGAAGCACAGGGTGAGTAACATTGGCCAAAGGGTTGCATCAGCAGGCAAGAGGGGAACTGGGTCTTTCTGACCTGCAGTGACCTCAGTTCTGCTCCCTTCTTTAAAGATAATTGCTCCTTACAGGGGCAAAAACTTCCTCTCTGCTTTATGCAACATTTCAGCTCCACTGCTCTGCCCAAGTAAGCAAAGCCTCGGGAAAAGCAAACAGTTAAGGGGGGGCTTTCTAAAAATATACCCTCCACATTGAACTGACTCATTTCTTGGCTATTTTATTTCTTTGATATAAGATCTTGGAACAAGAAATAATATCCTTATGAGGATTAAAAGCCAATGTTAAAAACAACAGGGAAATCCATTAACAATGCAAGGAATAGTCAACTACATGAGTTCTGTTCACTGTGCCTCATACTCTTGGTACATTAGCTTCTTAGATGCATTATTTAGACACAGCAGACCTGGCTAAACAACTGTTGTCCATTGAAGTTCCATGTCTGCAGTTAAAAGAGCTTCTCCTGTGTCTGTAAAGAGACTATAGTCAGAGGACTTTTCTTGAAATCTGGTGATATGATAAAGCACTAGAAATTCTGTGAATATGCAGAAACCATAGCCAGAGTCTGGGGGTGCTGGATGCAGATATACAGAGATACACCACACTGCAGCGGTATCTGCAGATGGGTGACATGAGCTTCCCCCTGGAGGAACAGAAATGCCAAAAGGTAGTTGCCAGGCTGCAATTCAGAAGACTCCAGCTACCTGCTGAGGCTCCATGTGTACAGAGCAAGGGCTGTAGGGTCAGCCCCATGTTGCCCCATGAGTGGTTTCTAAAGCTAACTGGTGGCACAAATTACACATTTATTCCCTGGCCTTCCCTGCTAAGAATGTTTTTGCTATTGTTATCTATTTTATTGATATTATTTCCACACAGATCAGGACTTGTTATAAGAATTGTAAAAACACAGAACAAAACCACCATGCTTCTCCCAGGGATGTCATAATCTGAGGAAAAGACAAGGTGAAACCAATCCATCTAGAAGAAGGCAAGGAAACAATGAGGCAGCGTTGCCAGCATGTCAGCTAGTGGTCTGAAGAGACCAACAGGTTGGTTAAAGTCAAGTTTATCACTGACACCAAAGCATCTTGATCTGGTCAGATCTAAAACATGAGAACTAGATAGTTTATACCAGATTGCAGATAGGTGGGGATTAAGCTATGAAGCTCCTTGGTAGTGAAAAAAAAAAAAAAGTATAGTTTATCTGTTACTATAAAGGATAAAGGGCAAGGTAGCAAGAAAGAAGGGATGACAGCATAGATAAATGCCCTTTGCAGCAAAAATATGAATGGATGTAGCAGGAGAGGAGAACACTGGAAAATTGCTACAGTGCAAGGAGGAAACACGTGGGTGAATGTTTTATTAGGAGAATGGCTAAGAAAGGCTATATCCTATCAGCAGTTATGCAGAAGCCAGGACAACAGTCGAAGAGAAATACCATTGACAATGACAGAGATTACTGATGGGTGACCAAAGGTGAGGATGAGGTACTGATTTTGAGTCTTGACCCAACTAAAGACATTGGGAAACAGTGTCACTTGATTAAAGCAGATATAAATTCAATTGGGGAAGCCAGAACAGCACTTAAAAGCAGTGCTCCAGAATGTGATTTTTAATGTGCATTCAGCAAGCTGTGAAGCAAGAAAGGAACATGACATGAACACTACTGAAGTAATCTTACATTAGGTAACAAAAGAGTGAGAGAGAACAAAAGGTTAAGGGAAGGAGTGACAGACAGGGTGACTCTTAGGAGATATGATAGGATGGAGTCAGAAGACGAGGAGAAGATCTCTGTAAGAGCATGGTTTTGTGGAAACCATGAAGCTCAATTTCCAAAGTAGACCTCAGACGGACCCTATTCCAAACAGTTACTTTGTAAATAAAATACAACAGACTGAATCCACATGCAAGCACTATGCAAATATTTGCCACCACTGCGATCAAAGATATTAGGTGATAATGTTCAGCCTTGAAAACTGGTCTTGAACAGCATCCAAGGTGTTCCACTACTACAGCTATTGATAAAGATCAGTACATCAAACTGCACCATCAGTCAGCCTTGACCCTTTGTGCAGAGGACTACCAGTGAAACCATACAGAGTATAATGTGTCTGGAGCCTACCAAATAAAACACGTGTGCAACTATCACCAGGACCATAGAACCATGATTACAATTTATATATTCTCAAAAACATTCTGGGTAACAAGAGGCAACTAAGGAAACTAAGGTAACTAAGGATTTTTACTGATTTTTATGCTTATCTGGGGAATAATCCTAATAATTTTGAGGCAGGTATTTTGCATAACTTAATAGCCTTTACTTCAAGTTCCTAGTTTCAGTGTAATACAGATTTTTGTAATGAATATATGGTAAGAATACAAATGGGTGCCACGTATCTAGATGAAAATATGTTATAGTCTGAAAAATAAAATATCAAGTTGTGCCACCAAAGACTGTAGGAACATAAAATTTTAAAAAAAGTTCGAAGTCCTATTTTGAGAGTGACAGACAGACAGACAAAGTGAGAGCCAGATCACAGGTGTCCATACATGAATTAGGTTTCAAAACTCATATAGCCAGTAGAGATCTGGTCAGCATATGCAGGCAGCTGAACAACAGCAGCTGCCAAAACAGGTGTGACTACTTTAGGGTAAGCCAAATAAATCTAAAGTGAAACGATGGCACTAACAAGGGGTTTGACTCATTTGTCCCCATACAGGTATCTAGAGACCTTTGAAATATCGTGTAGTATCCCATGTTTCTCTAGACTCCCTTCATACAGACATACATCCCAAAAGTCAAGTGTCAAATCTGTTGACTTCATGATGTCTTTGGAGACTAAAAAGCTTCTGGGAGCTGACTGTGGGACAGCAGCCTGATCAAACCCTAAAACTCCACTGAATAGAATGGGAAATGGGCACTTTGCTCATAAATTAATGCGTTCAGGTAGAAACCTACATTTAAGTGCTCTAATCTTTGATATAAGTTCCATTCTCAGAGTTTTGAGGACTATCAAAGAAATGCAAGCTTTGAATTCAGTCTTGGTCATCTGCTTTCAAAAAAACAAAATTTGATTTCAACAGGAACAATAGCTTTTAAGCATATAAATAATAAAACTGTCCTGGAGACTGCTGTGCTTGATTGCACTCTGAGAGGAGATCCTGGAGAGAGAGTGTTCTTGGTTCAGGGATCATATAAAGCAATTTTTACACAAGCCAACGGAGTCAAGACTGCACAGATTTGGAAAAACACTTTGGCCAACAACTTTTGTGGGAAAAAATGCACATTGTAGTCAACTGAAACAGTTATATGGGGCTGAAATTCTTGGATTGGAAATAAGCAAATTAATTATTTCCTTTCATTATATTCAAAATGACACATTTCTGATTTTCTTCCCATTTAAAAAGCTTTTATTTTGAAATTACTTCAAATTAAAGGACTAAAAGATGGAAAGCATAGCATTTTATTTAATTTGATCTATAGTGGCTGTCACGGTCTTTTGGTTTGCTGAAAAATCTAATATATCTGACTTAGGTCAGATCTACTAAATGTTTATCATCTAATTCTTTCTGAAATGAATTATTTTCATAACTTCCCTAGTAACTAAAACTTCTGCTTTTCCATTTTAACCACAGGACTGTTACCTTTCTCCTCCCATGCACTCAGTTATTGAAATCTATGCAGACTCATATAGCATTTACTTTTGAAAACATTTACCATCCAATTCTTTGGAGTTCTTACACAGTAAAAGTTCCCCAACACACTTAGCACTAGTTTGGTTCACATCTTGTCAGCATCCACAGGAATTTAATCTAAAACTTTCACCACAGGAAGAGAAACCAATGTGTACTGCTCTTGAAAGTCTCCTCTATAACTTTTACTATAAGGGCAGAAAGTAACTGTATATTTCTATTAACTTGAAATTACAGAAGATATATATCAGAGTAGATTCCAAGAATGATTTTCTGTCTATTGCTGTATGCATAAGTATGGAATATGGAAATCGAAGAGATGTTTCTGTCTGCTGATGTTAGATTTTGTTATGCAGCATCTCATGACTATCAGAGCCATAATGTTCAAATCAGTTGGTGAGATGCATCCTGCACAAACCATTTACAGTAAGCATTTAGGTGCAGGGCTGCATCTTTTCTGTTTACTTTAAAATATAACAGAGAAGACCTATCCCAATTCATAATCACAAATCAAAGTCACCGACCGCTATTTATAATACTATATTTTTGTTTTATTTTTCTATTTATCCCAATAAGCTTCTATATATTTGCATTTGATGCTGCATGAGAATTTTATTAATTTACTTGTTTATACAGAGAGTAAAAAAAACTCTCTCTACTAAGAGAAGGTAAGAAGAGCCTGTCTCATTTGACTTATAGGTGTAAGTCAAATTTACTTCCATTGTTACTTCCCCACAGATTTCAGAAAGAAATTACATTAATAATATTATTCAAAGAAATAATTTTAAAGAAACCAGAAGACAACTGGAAAACTCTTCTGTGAAAGAATTACTTTCTACCCTAAATGACAATCTCACTGATATACTATAGAAAATTCAGTCATATTAAACAAAATTTATAAAGACATGATTCTATGGGCAAAGGTTATGCTTTAGTCTTTGGGGTCATTCCCTTTCTTGACACCTATTCCCATAATTTTTGAAATAAGGTGAATGAAGTCCTTGTTTAAAGAGTTGTCACAGATGACAGTGGTCCAAATGGGTCCACAAACCTTCATCTTTTCATTTGTCATGTGCATCACATCTGGTTTGCCTCAGCCAGGCAATTCTTAGAATCACAGAACAGTTCAGGTTGGAAGGGACCTTGGAAGGTCACCTAGTCCAGACCCCGCTCTGCAATAAGCAGGGACATCTTCAACTTGATAAGGTTGTTCTGAGCCCAATCCAGTGTGACCTTGAATGTTTCCACGGATGGGGCATCTGCCACCTCTCTGGGCATCTAGTTCCAGTGTCTCACCACCACCATCATAAAAAACTTCTTTTTTATATCTAATCTAAAGCTGCCCAATTTCAGTTTAAAACCATATACCCTTGTCCTATTGCAACAGGCCCTGCTAAAAAGTCTGTCCCCATCTTTCTTACAGGCCCCCTTTAAGTTCTTAAAGGTTGCTCTAAGGTCCACCCAAAGCCCTCTCTTTTCCAGGCTGAACACCCCCAACTCTCTCAGACTGTCTTCACAGGAGAGGTGCTCCAGCTCTGTTTACTTTTGTGGCCCTTCTCTGGACTCATTCCTGTGCTGAGGACCCCACATCTGGTCAAAATCCTTCAGGAGACCAGAGCAGAGGTGCAGAATCACCTCTTCTTTTGATGCAACCCAGGACAAGTTTGGCTTTCTGGGCTGCAAGTACACATTTTCTGGGTCATGTCCAGCCTTTCATTCACCAGTACCCCCAAGTCCTTTCCACAGAGCTGCCTCCCATCCATTCTCCCCCAACCTGTATTGATACCGGGCGTTGCCCTGACCCAGGTGCAGGACCCAGCACTTGACCTTGTTTAACCTTCAAGGAACTGATGCATTGCTCATAGGAAGAAGATCATAAGCAGTGTCACTCTTCCTGCTCAAGATTTTTTTTTTGTTTGTTTGCCTTTTAACTTCCTTATCTCAACAACCCCTCGGCTCACAGAACAAGAACAAATTCCTGCTGACTTCTACAACAATCCAGACTGTTCTGCTTTAGGACGCAGAGGAACAAAAAAAAAAAAAGGAAAGAGAAGAAACAACAGAAAGGGGAAGTTCTCCCACAGCTAGGTTGCAATATCTGCAGTTTTTGGCATGTCACGGGTTGACAGATCAGCTGCAATGATGGCTAAAATCACATTACTGGGGTGAAACTGGGATGGCAATACTGCCAAAGTGCCCTAAACTTGGGCTAAAGGTGATGATTGTCCACTTAGTCTAAAAAGTTAAAACAGATTCAAGGTCTTTGATATAAAAAATTTAGCTTAGCTATGGAAAAAATAAAAAAAAAGAGGAAGTGGAGGGCATAGAAAGCAGAATCCATTAGTGATGTTTGCATGAAATACAACAATCTTTCGTTATTGAGTTGAAGAGTTGTTTTCCTTTCTTCTGCTTTAGTTTATGTCTTCCAAATAATTTCTTAAATACAGACAAAAATCTGGCTCTCAGAAAGAAGGTGAATTCTTGAGATACAAACTATTGTGATCAACCACCCAAGCAACTCATTACTCAAGCAGAAGCATTAGCTGCAGAAGACCAAATAAAATGGATGAGGTGAAACATAATAGATGAGACCCTGATAGTATAGAATGGAACTTCGCTGTCAGAAGACTCCCTCAGTTTCAGCGACAGATGTTTAAGGAGGCAAGAACAGAAAGAAATGAATGACAATTATCAAAGGAGAGTAGCCACCTGCATGAGAAGTGCAGACCACAAGCTCTGTGGTGCTATGATAGCTGGAGTAAGAAGGCAGTGTCTTTTATTGTCATATCTGTTGAAGCTTTTCTAGTAGAAATACCTGATATGAATTATAATCTATTCCTCCCTCAGAATGACAAGATAAAGACAGGAGAAAAAACCTCCCCCTAATCATTTGCTATGACCATGACTATGATAGTATAGTTACAGATTTTTTTTCAACCCTGTCTTGCAGGAATTAAATATCCTTATAACTGCAGACAAGCTTTCTATAATAATGCTACTGCTACTATACAAAATTTCAAGCTCTTCTTTCTGAATACACTACAGAAATCCCTATCACACTGTTACTCTATGGAAAGGAGACTATTTTGTTCATCTAGGAGTATCATGGAATCGTAGAAATGCTTAGGTTGGAAGGTACCTTAAACATCATCTAGTTTCAACCCCCCTGCCACAGGCAGGAACACCTTCAACTAGACCAGGTTGCTCAGAGCCTCATCCAAACTGACCTTGAACACTTCTAGGGGTGGGGCATCTACAGCTGCTCCAGGCAACCTGGCCCAGCATCTCACCACCCTCACAGAACACAATTTTTTTCTAATATCCAATCTAAACCTCCTCTCTTTCAGTTTGAAGCACCTCTTGTCCTATCACTACATGCTCTTGTAAATAGTCCCTCTCCATCTTTCTTGTTGGCTCCTTTCAGGTACTAGAAGGCTGCAATGAGGTCACCCCAAAGCCTTCTCTTCTCCAGGCTGAACAATTCACATTCTCTTAGCCTTTCTTCATAGGAGAGGTGCTCCATCACTCTAATCATCTTGGTGGCAAGTCTGTTAGCAAAATGTAACATTCTTTGTAATAATGATATCTCACTATTGCAACAGCATTTAATAAATACTTAGTTACTGTGCTTGTATGAAGACAGCAGCACTATCTGAGCTTGGATATGCTACTATTCTAAGAAAATTCATAAAACTAAATGCATGTTTGTTGCTGGCCTTGACTACGAGTAAAGGCCATTTGGAAATTGCTAACTCCAGGTCATCTCTACCTTCTCTGCTTGCGCAGTTGATTGGGTAATAACACCCAGACAACTAAGGCAAACAGACCTTGCCAGGTTGACATGTTCTGATACTGCAATATCAGCCCCAGCACTTGCCCAGGCACTGGGAGCTGGAATTGAAGAAGCCACTAATGCAGTCACGAACCTAATTTTTTATTGTTTCAAAGTTTTACTGCAGTAGGACCTAAAGATTGCAACTAGAACCAGGCAGCCACTATTTTTAGGAACTGTAAACACAATGAGAGACATGAAATCAGCCACAAAAAAACTTAGGATTTGAGCATCAAACCTACATTTAATTATTCTCATGTGTGCCTACAGGCAAGCCAAGTAGACTCCAGAGAGTTGCTTAGGAAGACAGAACTTAAAGAGACTTTCTATACAAACATAAAATAATGTTCAGATGAGTAAATAAAAGATGAAGGTCTCTGTGTGGAAGAGGTCAGTGCAGGTTAGAGAAGAAACATGGAGAATCAAAGTTCTTCCAAAATCCTTCCAAGGTCCTAGTTTTCTCACATTTATTTATTTGCTGACACCATGACCGTATTCTCACCATCTAAGCTTGCTTTCTTAGTTCGAGTCATGACACATTACTATAAACCCAAAAAACCCAGAGACAACTGTATTCCAAAGGCTGGGCTCTGCAACAACAGGAATACAAAAAGTACTAGCCAAGTAAACCACATATATTATTGAGTTCTTTGGTGGAGGTGGGGGGATGTGTCAAAAATAAAACTGCAGTAGTGCATCCAAACTTTTCCAGTGTTGGGATTTAGGACAGAGTGGAAAAAATGAACTTGAATCCTAAGCAGATCCTTTTAAGGTCTAATTGTCTGATTTCTCCAGCTGAAACATTCTCTCCTTTCACAGAGACCAAATCCTGGCTTACAATTTTTTGTGTGGTGACCGAGGTTACCACGCAGTTCCAACTGGGTCTAAGGTCTGTGTCTGTTTCCAGGAAACACAGTGTTCAGGAATACTCCTTAGAAAATGAAGCAAATTATTAGACTATAAGAGCAGGAGCAAATAATTCAGTGAAAAACATTTTAACATAACCACTTACATATATCCACTTATGCTCTGTCCTCTGCTTTCTGTGTTTCCTTCTAGACTACAAGATTTGGGGACTGCTATGTGAAGTAGCACTGCTTTGATAAAAATATGCAGGAATATAATTTTATAGGTAAAAGAGCTGAGAGCATACATGTGAAAACACTATCAAAAACTAGAGAACCAACATTAAAAAAGTGATAAAAAGTGGAAACTAGTATTCACATGTATTGAGGTACTCATTTATGGACAAAAAGTGGTAGCACTATTTTGCATTTGGAGCCAAAGTCTTCTCTATTGAAAATGTCTCAATTTTTTATAACAAGAATCAGCTTGCTAATTGAAGAATTCAAATGCAAGTAGAAATAAATACCTTATCTATGTTTTTCTCTATTAATTGCAAGCTTTCCGAAAAACTAGCACTTATATTTTCACATTCAGGCTGAGTTTTTATTTGTGAAATCTAATTTAAAATGGATTAACTAAAGCATCACAGATGACTGTAGGGACATTTACATTGTGAACATCTGATTAATGATGATTTAATATAACTTGATTAGGAACAGTTGCAAGATAAACAGAAATGAATTCTGTTCACTGGAATGGAACATCTGTCTGGGGTTTGCACAATGCAGGCACAAATTCTGAGTCTTCCAATGGTTCAAAACACCATAGACAGCTATTGCCATGAAAAAGTTAATTAAAATTTAATTTGGAATTCAGAAAATTTATTTTGTCCTCAAAGTGCAATTATTTGGTAGTGTTAAGGTTAGAACTAATAAACACTATGAATTCTTGTTTGTTTTTTGCTAGAACAGGCAATCACAATTTTTATATCAGCACCCAGTAAGACACTAAGAATTCTACGAAATAAATACCAACTTCACAGCCCTGCATAAGTCATTCATTCTATTCAGACCAGCTACAAACATCATATAGGGAAAATGACTCGTGGTTATTGCCATTTGGGAGTTCTTGCTCATTAGTACTTAAATGGTCTAAGATCTCACCAAAGTAATTTGGACTGATGTAGATTTATAAATGTAAAATAGTAGGCCTTCCAGAATGATTCCTTAAAGGATTTTTTTTTTTAATTCCACAGATAAGAATGTCTCTTCCGGTTTATCTTAATGCAATGTGGAATACCAACACATCTACCTTCTCATACCTCTGAAAGAGCTAAAACAGGCAGCCTATAGACCACATATTTAACTCGAGAGCAGACAGCTCCCAGCGAACAAAAAAGAACTAAGATACTCTCCTCATTTCTCCATTTTAGATTAAAAACTATTTTAAAGTAGTTTCTTTCCTTTAACATTCAGATGTGCTGCCAGAGAGCTTTTCAATTATGGGCAGAACAAGACCAGTTCTAAAGGAGAAGAGTTGCAAGTAAAAAGTGAAGAAGATGAATTCTGGTTTGTAATCTGAGTTCTTTGATGTTCAGCAGACTTTTTTTTGGAAGATCAGTAATGAAAATATTGAAGATGTGTGGTGATGTATGTAACACCTCAGCCCTCTACATATGAAACATACATTTATTTTAATTCTAAGTATGACTAGACAAAGGCAAAGTAAACTGCTTTTCAAGAATTAGGACATCTTATTTTACTTTGTCTTACTAGCAAACCCAAATAAATTTGGTTTAATTAAAACAAATCTTACAGAAAGCCAGCATAACAGTGAGAATTAAAAAAAAAAAGAAAAAGAACACAGAGAAGTTGATTTTTGAAGTTGGTTCATTCCAGTAGTATTTCAACTACTGAAAAATGTGTTTGGATTTCACTTTAAAAATACCTGAGTTTGCAGCTTTGTACAAGCTGTGTTATGCAATTCATGTTATGATTTTCTCTACCAAATAGTCTTCTAACATGTTTTCCCCCGTGAAGTAACTGCCCACTTTCAATCACCTCAATTCTCTGTTTTATTCCTGGCAAGTTACCTGTTTTGAGCTCTTTTAAGATAAGGCATTTATCATTCACATTACTTTTTTGGTCCTATGTCTAAAGCGGGACCAGCACCATAAACAGTATCAAACTCACCAATAACAAACACAGGGATTAAAATCATCTTCCAGTCACAAAGTCAAACCTGTAAACCTCAAAAGGGGTGTAAACAGTTCTGCTGCACTGTTTTTCTGCTGTCATCCAACTCCATTCCAGGGCCAGTGCTTTCCAGGCTATTAGTGTCTTTCACAGTTGGTTTCAGATTCGTAAATTGATGCTTGGTTGTATCAAGGATGCAAGTGATCCGATTGCTACAGTCTACTAAATGTTCATATTTGCAGCCTACTGTTGTTTACCATTGCACTAATACTTGGGTTTCCAAAATTTATTTTTAAACAATTGTTAAGCAGTTAAGTAGTACCAGTCCTACTTTTAATCTCTTCGGGAACCCATTCCAGCTATATCCATCCTATAGAAACACCACAAGCTTACTGCTTTTGGCGTGTCATTAATTCAGTATTTATCCCAGACTCTCTCTGCTCCCTGTCTCACCTGCACACAGAACAGCACCTGCCTCCACTGAGGCCTGTCAGGTTTAATCAGCACGAGCAAGGGGAAGGTGCATGTCTGTCTGTTCTCCCTGCACAGAATAACACAATTTAAAGACCAAGTGAGCACTAACCTAGTGCAAGCAACTAAGCAGGGAGCTGGCAAACAGCACCTTGGAGTACTTATGTGCTCTTCCTCGCTTCATTTAATATTGCACAGATTTTCACCAAAGAGCAAGAACAGCATGAGATAACTCTTAATAAATGCTAATTATACAAGTATGCCCAGTAGTTTAATTAAAGCAGGACATTTACAAACTTCTCGATGTGCTGCTGAAAAAAAACCCAACAACAAAACTAACATTGCATTTATCCAGAATAAATGATTACTGAGATTTTTTTTAAAAAGAAAATATTCAGGTTTTGTTTGACTCTTGTGTGAGAAAGGATTTCTAGGGAAGACACGCAGAAGTGAAGCCTGAGTCTTTCATAAGCTGCCTACAAGAGCAAGCAATAGGATTATTACCTGTATTTCATGGAAGCTAAGAAAAACTCCCAAGTTCAGCAGCTTTACTGCCAGGGAAAGATCATCATCCTCTACTGAGTTCCTTCTCCCTTGTAGCCAGTCTTAACTGTGTATCCACACAAGTCTGTACTCAAAGAACAGTTTTGTGCCAAAAATGCCAAGATATTAGCTACATGAGCGAGAACTTATGATAATAAAAGGTATGACATAAAATTATGAGAAGGAACATTCCATAGGTCTTAAAGTGCTGAGAAGCGCTGAAATATTTACAATTTAGTTAACCACTGTTCTTCGTACATCAGTGTTTAATTAATAATGGTCTTCAGAAATAATAAGCAATGTAACTTTAAGTATATTCTGAATTGAAATATGCCTAAACCACAGATTGTCCAAGATCAATATCACAATACTGACTTTGGCCTTGCATTTATATAGAGAATTGTTACTTTATAAAATATATGTGTAGCATGTGTCCATTCCTTTCTGTCTAGGCTTAAATACTTGACACACAACACAATCACCACTTCATCACAACATAAATTTGAAATAAAACAAGAAATCTTGCCCGTGGTCTTAAACATAAAACTTTATTTACTTAGCACATGAAATGAATTATGATTAAAATCATGCAGATATTCAGACTGCAAAACAAAATACTTCAAATACAATTGCATGTTTAAAATTTACTCAGTCAAATATCTACTTTGAGGTAAAAATGTGATATACTGAGAAATTATAACCTTAGCATAAATAAACAAATATTGATATTTTCAGAACAAAATAATCAGTGAAAACAGCAATTTTTAAAACATATATCAGTACAAGAGAAACAGCCCATTTAGCTTTCATTTAAGTGTGATCCACTTGTCTGATACAAATCTCCAAATACTATAAAACTGTATACTACTAAAGCACAGCAGACAGTTGTCCCCCAACACAAAACTCCTACCTGTTTACTGCAGTATTGAGGCAAGTTATTTGAAAAAATATATAATTTGAAAGATTAAGGGCTTTAATTATACAGCTTCCAAACAAGAATACTGAAAGCTGTACAACCAAATCCTCATTGAATAATACAAAATGCCTTTGGTCAAAATTCCCAATATTAAGACCTGAAATTCAGGTCAAAAATACATGACCAATTAACATGTTTATGCTGTCACTGGCACGCACAAAAGCAGATAAGTTCTGTGTTTGTGCACCTTGGTGTATTTTTGTTTGGGGTTATTTAAGTAACTGTGCAAAGAATCACGTAGCTGCACAGGTTTCAACCGAATACACAGATTCAAAGTGACCACAAGCCTTCTCCAAATCACATCATTTCCCCAGATCACAGTGGTCTCTCACATTTCTCTAACTTCAAGAAGAAAGAAATTCTTATTTGTTTTCATCACAAGTAGAACAATGAGAATACCAGTAAGAACAACCTGCTATAGTCTGCAATAGTTCAGGTTTGCATCTCCTGGACTGATTCACTCATACGAGTAACGATGGAAGGAAAAGGACAGAAAAACTAGAATATAAATATTATACTGCACCATGAAACACTACAAATAGAATATACAAAAATTACATTAGGGCATTAATTATCTGTAAACCTATTAAAAAGAACACCTTAATACAATTTGGAAGGTAAACATAACCTACAGTCTAAGTTTTCAAATGGCTGTTTGTCAATGCAGCATAGAACATTTCCATAGTGCAAATCTTACCAATTCTATGAAAGATACTGTCCCATTCAGCAAAATGCTCCTTTCCCCACCCCTCTCAAAATAATGATTCGAAGTCCTATCTCATTTCACATTTAGTACAAGATGTGGTTTGAAACATACTAACAAATGAAAGTTTAATTTTAACACTGAAAAAAAGCTGAATAATGTTGAGAATTAAAATAAAAAAGGTAGATATGTTACAGCTGGAAGACATGAAATCCAAAAATCTGATCCCTGGAAATGAGGAAATAAAAAGACACTGATATTTCCTTTCTTTCATCTGTTGGAAACATATTGTATGACAATACAGCAGGGTCTCTATATTGTACAACAACCATAAGATTACTTTAATTGCTGAAGAATCACAGTGTTAAGTATATCTGCTTCTTGTAGTGTCAGGCTTTCATCTGTTAGCTCTTTATTTGGAAAGGTAGTCACAAGAACAAAATCAGTTGTTGCAAAGGCTGGACGGGACTGGATAATGAAATCTCGAATGTGCTTAATCCTGTGAAAAGGATATGGACATGAAAACTGTGTATGATTTCATTTTGATATATATCTGTACATTAAGATGATCAGACAACACAAAACCGTCAAACAGACTAAACCATTAAGTCCTAGATTTCACATTTCAATTTGATCCAGATGACTAATGACTGTAGCCTACAAAAATTTTCTGATTTTTGTAAAAAACATCCTGAAAAATTAAAATGAATGTTGCTTGTTTTCTCATATAACAGAAACAAAATTTGCAACATGGAGTATATTACAAACTGATACCTAACACAGAAAGTCAAGTAATTTCACCATCACTATCAAAAATTTCATTATTAATTCACAGAATCACATAATATGCTGAGTTGGAAAGGACCCATAAGGACCATCAAGTCCAACCCTCAGCCCTGCACAAGACCATACCCAAGAGTCAGATCATGTTACTGTATTCCAAAAAGATGAAATTATTAATGGAAGGAGGAATCTTAAAACATATGGTCACACTGAAGAGAAAGCAGGGGGGCATTATTAATGCATTTCAATAGCAAGAGGTTTCCCCTACTTTCACTTGGCCCTTCTGAACAATAGTTAACAAAACCATCGCATGAACAGCATAACAGTAATAATTTAATTTTATAAGACATGGATGAAGAAAATAGTATTTTAGAGATAAAAATCTGAAATTTGAGGTTTCTCCCCTATGACATTAAGTTGAGAATAAATCTTTGAACATCTTTTGTAACTACTAAGTTGGCAGATTTATTGTAGCCAATAAGCAGGGACTTCAGCTTTCTATCAGTCTTCAAGGCCTTTGAGATAAGCAATGCACTTTAGTAGCTGGTTTTGATCATGCATAAGTCAAGGATAACTAAAAAGATTCGCAGCTAAAAGAAAGTTAATAATGACTAAAATAAGTTCCTCTCAATACACCCTTGGTTACAGATGTTACTGGCAAGTTTACCACTTTGACCCTTTCATGCAGACAGAAGAACACACAGCATGGCTACAGAGGCTCCCAATGAGCCCTAAGGTTTCTCTGAGTCACTTCTGCAGAGGTGCTGTGAGGAAAGGATCTGTGCCTGTACTGTCAGCTTACATTATCAGGTCTGCTAAAGTATCAAAAATTATTGCTGTATCTTCCTCCCTATTGGTATCTCAGCTAAAATTGCCTCATTGTTGTCTGCGTATATTGTCAGGTGAAGGAAGCCACACATTGTCCTTATTCTAAGCAAGAAGGAAAAGAAGGAAACAGGTGAACTGCCCATGTAAAAATATTAACATGGAACTGCTAAGACCACTTCCAAGTCAGGATTCAAGTTTCACCTGTGCTCTAACACAGTGGTGCAGATTTCAAATCAAGGCTGGCTTGAATTCTGTTTAAGCGTTGGTGGACTACTGCCCAAATCTCTGCCCACAGTTCTCTCAGCCACGTAGTAGAAAGCAGAGCTTTGCAGAACCTTGTACTAAATCAACCTCTTAGGTAAATAAATGGGGTTGGCCAACACCATTTGTGGCACTGCCCCAACAATGTCAATAAAATTGGTGGCAAGCTCTAATCAGAGCAAGCAAGCTACTAACAGATCTAAAAACCCCACCAAATTCCCACATTGCCACATTAGGAGTTGACCATCCAAAACAAAACAAAAGTTGGTTCTCAGTATTATGTGCAGTCCACTGCTGGAATAGCAAATAAACATGTTGTGTCTCCCTTCTGCAAATGGGCTGCAGTCCACATTTAGAACCCATGTCATGTTTAGCCACGCTCTTAAGTATAACAAGGTAGAAAGCTGGAGCTCTTGATTATGGGCCACAGGATTTCTCTGCCCAAAGTGTGGACTATATTCCACATTTTGGAATATATATTTCCACCATATTTTATTGCAAAAACACTTTGCAATAAAGTGTTTTCACAGTGTTTTCTGAGTCATCCACCTGCTCCTCCTAAGAAAGGCTCAGGGTTGGGATGACTACATAGTAGGGCTGTCCAGATTTCAGTCATCCTGAGAACAGTCATGGCTTGTGCTGTGTCCTTAAAAAAATCACTGGACATAATTGGTTATAGAAGGTTCTGACTTTGCAGTTAGCAAATATCTTGTGTTTTCAAATACAGAATTTTGCTTTGACAGTCAATTTATCAGTATATCCATGTAATGAAATGACACAGAGCTATACATTTCAGTGAAGCTCTACTTCCCCCTTTTTGATGCCTTGCTGATACTCATTTAATGACATAACACAAACTTATCAAAACAGTTACTGTTACCTGCATTGATGCAGAACAAATTTACCTGTGTGTTTGATTAAATCTTTGTATTAATCGGCTTCCATCTGCTAATCTAATTTGAATTTTAGTTGCTGGCATGGAATCATCAATCAGAACAGGTGCATTAAGAATGGATTTCTCCTCCTCCTCTGGGGAAGAAGGCGTGCTGACTATTTCAGGTGTAAGGCTAAAAAATTGGAAAAAACCCCCCAAACAAACCAGTTGTTACTAATCAAGTCAAACCAGAACTGAATTTTTCAGTTGTGTTTTTCACTGAATAACTACCATGTACAGCTAGTACAAATGAGCAATGAAAATTTTCTCAGAGTTATCTGAACCAAGTATAAATATGGCTTTTCTAATAGACAGAAATAATGCTTTTGTAGTTTCTTGTCAATGATTGCAATATTTCATATTTATTTGCCTTATAATTCTGATATCATTGCATTTGCATGATTTTAAATAGGTAACCAAGTACAAACAGAACTATATTTGTTTATGCTTACGGAGCATGAAATGACAAATGCCTCTGATACTAAGACTCATATATCATACATATCTCCTGGACTATATTAAAAAATAATCATACACCATTATAGTGCACTAAACTGACACAAACTGCTTTAGGAATTGCTTTCATATTCTGAGCATTCCTCACCCTTTTGGAGCACAAATGATATTAACAAGACATTGATAACCACCACAGAGCATGTGGACTTTTTTACAGTTAGTACAGATAAATATAGCTCTGATTGGAGATAACCATTTGGCTCCTCCTTTTATTGCTTACATACCTGAGACTTCATCAGCTACCCAAACAAACAAAAATGCCACACAACTGGGTGCACATTGTCTTATATGTGAAACCTCCTCTCTTGCCCAGCTATTTTCTTCAACAATATGGGCAAGTGCTCAGGCGAAGAAGTTATCATATACAATTGTTCCCCATTTCACCTCTACAAGAGCTTACCCCCTTCTCAGTTTTACTGAGCATACTTCCTCCTTTTTAAAAAGATGGAAATAGATTAGAAACAGTAAAGAATCATCTATTGAATTAAATTACTTGAAGAAGCACATCAGTAATACCTTTTTTGGGCAATCAAATATATTATATGAATAAATGCAATGATGACCAGAAACCTAGAATTATGTACAGTTCAACAATTAATATCAAGTCAGCTGGATAAGATGCTTCAAAGGCTATAATTGTTAAGGGAAAAAGCTGACAATTGGCAGAGCTGAGGTCACATTACTGTTTACTCTGACCAACCTGGGTGAACAGAAATTATGCACTTTTGGACAAAATAGTCTGAAATTTTCAGTCACAGGAATGAAACAGGATATGAATACAGAGCACAGAATAGAAAATCTAGCTTTTTTCACCTTCCAAGTTTTTGTCCTTCACCACTGAAAGCTTTGAAGCGCAGTCTGGGCTTCACATATTCTTGTTCTTGGTGATCTTCCATATCCAAATTAACCTGGCCACCATGAACAAGTCGCTGCAGTTCCATAGGAATTTCCCTTAATTAAAAAGATAAAAGATTTCCCAATTACATTCTGAACTGCAAAATGAAATTATACAAAATGTACACACACAGTATGAGTCAATATTAATAGTATGTTTAGTTTGAAAGTTACACTCAATTGTTTTATGAATCAATTTCATTGTAAAGGAAGGAAAAAAAAAATCAGTGAGCTGACAGTCAAAACCTAAAATACACTGACAGTCAAAACACAAAATGAGCAAACAAAATATGTGAAACTAAAAGCTGCAGTAACAAGTACTATTGAGACTTAAACCACCAGAGGAACCAAAGTATTCCAAATTTTTAAATACCCCATGCATACATGTTATGAGTGCAGGCAGAGAAGAAGCCTGGAGCTTTTAATAATTATAAACATGTGGAGAAAGCATTTTTCTTCACTTCACTTGAAAGTCATCCATCAAACAAGTTGCCATTTTAACTTACCCTCTTTTAACAGACTCAAGAAACTGAGCATTTATTGGGTCTGAATAGGATCTCAACTCGCCATCATCTAAACTGAAGCCATTCCTCCATAGTTTCAGCAAAATTTGAACCTATGAAGTTTAAACAGTGAAATAAAAAAAGAAGTGAAGACAGACACAAACAAAGCAGTACAATTTCATACAGATTAGTTATACAAGCCTTGATCTACACTTAACACATTTTGTACCAGATCACAAACAAGAATGAAAATGACAATATAAGAACAGAGCACTGGACTGTAACTGTCATTGTTAAATTTTTTTTAAAAAAGTAAATAACTACTATCTACTTCGAGACCACTTTTACACATGGGGAAAAAAATCTCTTAATGTCCTATCCATGACATAAAGTATGATACAGTGACTGCATCTTCACAGTGTTCCAATTACTTTTAAAAGCAGTACACATTTTTGTTGATAATTAAGAAATAAACCCATAAAATTACAAATTACTGCTGATACTGCCAAAACTACTCTTTCCTCAAATTATAACATGCTGAGCTCCACTGAATTTGATACTAGCTCCCTTCAGTTCAAACGCTGGGAATCCAGGAAATCAGCCTCCTTCCCTCCCTACTTATTTTGCGACATATAAGGTCCAGCCAGAGCCTTTCAGCTTCAGAGCCTGTACCTCTTCCTCACAACTGCCTGGAAGACCAGCATAACTACCCTTCCCTAGCCAGTAAAACTGCCCTTCCTTTAGAAAACTACCCCTGCTCCCAGTTACAGTAAGCCCACTGCAACAGGTTTCTGGCTGAGTACAGATGACTATTACTTGGAGAGTAGAAGGATTACTTAGTAGAGTAGAAAGTAGCAGTTCCTGGTGACATGATAGCACCACCCAGCCAGAACCACATCCTTACTCAACTCTTGGCCTTACTTATTTCTTGGGTTTGTTTCTAAATGAGCTTAACACTTTCTCCAGCCATTCACAAAAATGTCAAAGTGCAGAGAACTTTGTTTCTTCTCACCCTCTTCCTCACATTCTGCTTTTTAATTGATAGGAAAGAAAGGCCACACAATGACAAAAGGCCTCCAACATGCTGCTTCACCTTTCCTAGAATACAACAATGTCCTCCAGTTTCAGACTGGCTACTATGTGAGCCACAAGAAGAATCATTTCCCAGGAGGATTAAAATGTCACCATAGCAAAGAGAATGCAGAACAACACCTGGTGGAAAGTAACTGAAAGGAAGGTGTGCTAAGAATTTCAAAGTAATTTACAATGAACATCTGTTCTCTTCGGACACTTTAACAATTTTTACTTAACACATCTAATATTTAGGTATTATTTTTTGCTCATAGACATAGTTACAGTAATACTGGCATTTAAAGTTGTAAACAGGCATCTGTTGGAGGTTCTGTTTTCTGCTATCCAGAATTTTACTTACATCTTGATTTTCTCCAAATATGTATTCAGAGTGCTTTTGTGATGAGTCACCCAATCTATATCCACCACCAGAAAATGACTGAAAAAAATACATAGAAAAGCTTAATTGAAATAATTATCGGAAACAGTTTATTAAAATTCTTATCTAGGTGTAAAAAAAAAGCATCCACAAACTTGCTCCTGTGATAAAACCCAAATACTCTGTTATAACATGTATTTTCTCAGCGGAAAATTATACCTAGTAAGCATAATCAGGCTAGGCAAGCTTTGTGTGATGCATTTCAGTTTCTATTCTGTACACTTTTTCAAACATAAGAATCAAAGAATAGTTTGGGTTGGAAGAGACCTTTAAAGGTCACCTAGACCAACTGCTCCCCTGCAACAAGCAGGAACATCTTCAACTAGAACACATTGCTCAGAGCCCCATCCAACCTGATTTTGAATGTTTCCAGGGATGGGGCATCCATGAACACCCTGGGTAACCTGATCCAGTGTTTTACTACACTTGTAAAAAATTTCTTTCTTATATCTAGACTGAATCTACACTCAGAGTTTAAAACCATTACCTCTTGTCCTATCAACACAGTCTCTACTAAAAAGTCTGTCCTCATCTTTCTTATAGGCCCCCTTTAAGTACTGGAAGGCTGCAATAACGTCTTCCCAGAGCCTTCTCTTCTCCAGGCTGAACAACCAGCCTGTCCTCACAGGAGAGATGCTCTATGTTTCTGATTATTTTTGTGGCCTTCCTCAGGAGTCACTCTAACAGGTCCATGTTCTTCCTGTGCTGAGGACACCAGAGCTGGATGCAGTACTCCAGGTGATGTCTCACACCTGGAGTGAAGTACAGCAGCAGAATCACCTCCCTCACCCTGCTGGCCACGCTTCTTGTGATGCAGCCCAGGATATGTTTGGCTTTCTAGGCTGTGAGTCCACATTGCTGGGTTGTGTCTAACTTTTCATCCACCAGTACCCCAGGTCCAACCCCACAGAGGTGCTCTCAATCTGTTCATGTCTCAACCTGTATTGATACTGGGGGTTGCCCCGATATAGGTGCAGCACTTTGCACTTGGTCTTGTTGACCTCATGAGGTTCCCATGGGTCCACTTCTCCAGCTTGTCCAGGTTCCCCTGGATGGCATCCCATCCCTCAGGCACGTCAACCACAACACTCAGTCTGGTGTCGTCTGCAAACTTGCTGAGGGTGCACTTGATCCCACTGTCTGTGCTACTGATGAAGGTATTGAGCAGCACCTATCCCAACACGGATACCATCTCCATCTGGACACTGAACTGTTGACCACTACCCTCTAGAGCAATTCTACAGGTAAGAGATTTTGATTTGGGATCCAAATTTAGTCTGGTTTCTTCTGTAATCAATTATAATTAAAAACAAAGCAAATAATTCCAGTTCATGGTGATGTCTAATGATTTCCTCTGAAATTGTTTGGTTCTTGCCCTGTTTATTTTCTAGATCAAGCTACTGGAGCACAGACAATAACACACAACTGTGCTGAGCAAACCCTCTGCTATTTGAAAACAACAAAAAGGTGGACTTGCTCTGATGTGGTTTGATGAGTTTCAGAGACACTAATGTAAAGAGAGATCAAAGCAGCTTTTAACTTTTACCTTAGCTTTACCGAAATCACCAGATGCTCTTGAGGCTTCATCTAACGGGACAGCCCCATGTTCTTTTGCTTCCTTGAAGAGTTCAGCAACAATTTTACTCGGATTACTGGAAGCCCCAGAAATCTGTAATCCTCTATATTCTGAGTCACCTGAATAAAATCTTTAGAGTAGTAATGTACATAAGCAACAATGCTTTAAATGACAAGCATAATTTTTATCTTTCCATCAAAAGAAAAAAAAATTAACAAAGAGACAAATTTGGCACAAAACCCTTTCATTCTGATCACAGAAATTTTCCATTTGGTTCTGACCTTCCCAGTAATCCAAGCAGCATGACACCAAAGACATTTCACTAATAACCAACCAGATCCCAGAGGTTAGAGAGCAGGGCCATATGTTATAAGTGAACACAGTCCTGATGCAGCCGTGCATCTTATGTGGATATCACTTGCTCACAGAAAGGCACATCTCCTCAGGGAAACTCCTGTGCATGGGACTGTGCCTGGGCTGGATAGAATACAGAGTCACAACTAATCTCACCTTGGCAGAACAAACATGAAACTTTTTCTGGAAAACCGGACCAGTGCCACAATTTGATTTTTTAATTCACAGATCTAGCATATTTCCACTCCTGCCAACACCAGCAATGGAAATTTTTAAATAACTTTAATTAACCTTTCAAGGCATTTTAAAACCTGCAGAAACTGCTGTGAAAGCTAATTTGTGGGTTCTTTTCTTCACCACAGTCCCATTACTAGCTTTTGAAGATGAAATGTTAAACTACAAATAATTCAAGATAGTTTGATAGTTCAAAACTGTATCTGCTTGATTATGAAGATCAAGATATTCCTTGAGTAGGGCATTATAATCTCTAAATACCAACAGAACAGATGCTGTAAAAAAATCTGTATATAAATACATAATCTGGCAAACCTGAGTGTTTTGTCTTTGATTACAGGAAACATTAATAACTAATAAGTGCTTCCTGTTTTTCTCAACATTTACATTTAACCACTTGGGGCAAGGTAAATCAATCCATGTGAAACTGTCTCTCAGACTAAGGACTTCAAAATGTGTTGACTCCACCACATTTTACAGTTACCAAAAAACCAGTATTAGGTATGAAGGTACTCTACAACCATAATGCTTTTATGATGTCACATAACTGTCAATCCCTTAGTAACATCTCCCTTTGTACATAAATCCATATTTATTATCTCAACTCCCATTTATATGGAAAATCTTTAATTATTAGATTTAAAAGAATGATAGTGGTAAGGAGATGAAACAAGAATTCTCATAACTGTCATTCATTCAAGAAAGGAAGTACTCAAATATTTGAACAAGGGATACAAAGAACAACTCAGGGTTTTTGAGAAAAGGCAAAAAATTTTTTGAGTGTAAGTTACAATTTTTACAACCACACAGTCACATGTTAAGGCATCACTACAGTCAGATTCTGCTAATAGTTTTACTATGGCTGTGTACTGCTAACACTTACTCTAACAAGTCACATGGCATCCCTGCAGTTACTAGCCCTTTGCAGGACAGACCTAGCTCACATGCATTTTGAAAACACAGGACGGACCAAAGTGTGAATGTGACAAAAACCCCAATCACTTTCACGATTGTTAATTTTTTATTTTTTTTTTTGGTTTAAAAATACCTTTGGTTTTCTTTGTCATCACTCATGCTTCTCTCTGGTTTTCTCAGCCTTCTAAGAGAATCCAATTTAAGACTGCCAAGAGAATAAAAGAAAATGCTTGAAGATGACTGGTACATACACTTTACTAAGTAATTTACACCTAACTTCTGAAACTAATTCCTTTTCAAAAACGAAGGATGTCAAGTTGTTCTGGTTTTTCTGGTCTTATCTTTTCCTTTTTTTTTTTTTTTTTTTTTGCCAAGGTACATAGCCATGAATGCTTCTCAATGAATAAGCAGGAAAGGGCACATGTATGGCAGAGTCATCCTGCAGTAACAGTTGGACTGGATGGTCATTGCAGGTCTATTCCAACTGAACTACTCTATTCTAGCATAGGTTATGCAGAATTCTGCTTTATGCCACTGGTGGTCCCACAGATAACACACGGTATATGCAAGCTCAACAGCTGTTTCAGAATCCAGGGTTGTTAGCTTGCACAATGCCAGGAAAAAGCTGTGCAGATATATGCTCTTATCCTGTAGGACCTGATAAAAATCATTAATATAAGACGTATATGAGGCAGCTAACTACCATGGGATAACGTACCTACAGCCTGCTACATGAGTAATGGCAGATCACTAGTTTAGATTTATGCAATTTTTCTGCTTTGAAATCACAGTGTAGCAGAGCTAGCCATTTCTTTTTAAAGTATCAGTCTTGATGAAACAATGTAATTCTGCATCTCAGTGAAGAATCTGCTTCTCATTATTTTCTCAGAAAAAAAAATTTATTATTATGGACGTAGATCATGTGCAGTAGAAACACTTTTAACCTTAGTTTCAATAATTTATTTTCTTCCTGTGTCGCACTGCAGGTTTTATGGGGTTTGTGTTTCTGTGCCCACAGTTGTAAGTTTCTCTAAGGAGCTCACACAACATGACAGTAGGGCTCAGAGGCATCTTCTACACCTGTAACTGTTGATGCCTTAAGCCCCTAATGTTTTTTTATTTTTCTAATATTTGTAAGCCTTGTAAGTTTTATAAAAGCAGCAACCCTCACTCCCTTGCATCCCTTTCCCCGTAGTACCCTTGTTTATACATTCCTTAACCCTCTTACCCCATTCTATGCTCCCTATATCACCCCTACTCCCGAATCCAGTAGAAATGTTTAGTCTTTTGTCAAGGCAAGGCCTAGATTGTTGGCAGAACAGCATATCAGGGCCTAAACCACAGAACATGGTCAAAAACTAGGTGACTATGAACCCTTTATGCTCTGATGATTGGGAAGACAGGATGAAGAGAGGGTCCCAAAATGCACCCCAGACCCATTTTCAGGGGGTGGACCCGGGGCGGTCCAGAGTAAAGGCCACAGGGTGGACACATCTGGGATTGGATGGAGGGTATTATAAAATGTAACCTCTCGGGCACAGGGGGCGTGTCTTGTAACATCTTTAGCCCTGGCAAAATAAACCCTTTCTTATCTCACCCCTAATTAACTGCTCCGGGAGATTTTCAGCACCTAAATCCCACGGCAACACTGTGGAAGGCAAGCTGAGGAGGTTACTTCAAGAGCAGCCCTATGTTTCCTTACAATTAATACACTGCTCATCTGAGAGCAAACTGAAGTCTACTACAATAAAAATCTCGTTTTGGACACCATGCATAGCTGCCATCTCTTCTTCTCAGACAGATTCCAGTGTGATTGCCAACAAAGATCACATGTGTGCCAACTATCACACTGAAGTATTTGAGAAATGGTACTTCCTTTGGTTGGGAGTAGGAAGTTTAAACTTCACGATACGTATCTGCAAATGAAGCTGTTTGCTTACTTGTTTGCAAATTTTGTTCTGTGTAGCTGATTAGTCAACTGAAGTGGTTTCACCAAAACAAAAAAAAAAAAAGTCACCAAAACAGGTATTATTTTCCAAGTGTCACACATTTTGCTAAAATTTCTCTTCCTGAAGAGATCTGAATTTATAGATGCACTTGAAGGATGATTCTGGTGACTATGATCTTTTCTTTTACTCCTTTAACACAGAGATCCATACTGGCAGCAGCAATTAAAAGACAAGACAAATACAAGATTTGTTATGGCATCACTGACAGTAATGATGTAAAAACTTCTCTTCTTCACATGACTTAAAATTAATTAAAAACTGGCAAAATTTCTTTATAAAAAATTCAAGACTACACAGAATCTTCAAATGCTATGTGAACTGCAAACACTGCAGGCTAGCAAAACCTGGATTTGTATATAGATATGTGTTTTTCCTTCCACCTGCCCAACCCAGACAAATTAATTAAGAAGTCTTTCTTATTTCTGTCACCCCATAGCTGCCTACTAATGCACCTACTAATAATTTTCCAAATTACTATTTGTCTCATCGGGTACTGACAAAAACACAACACTGAAAGCAGCTCACTTGCAAGTTTCACACAAACAACTATGTGCTGAATTCTGAAGAAGCCAGTAACTGCAGTATTTTTCCGACAGCAAATTTCCAAATTCTGTCTGTGTAAACAAAGCCTAACTCTGCATTTCACTTACAGCATCTTAGTCTTATCTGAATTGGGTTTAAAGTGGTTTGGAATTCCTGGAATACCATATATCTCAAAGGCTCTTAAATAAATACAATTTAGAAAGCATTCTGAGAAGACAGACAATGCATTATTGCAGGAATTCAAAATTCTGGATTATGAACTGCTTTAGATTGTTTTTTATATAAGGAGGGGAACAAGTAAGCATGCTGAAGTTTTGTGAACTAATATAGCACCTATCCCCACTTTTCTGAAGCACAAAGCATGTCTCACCTCTGTGATACTTTTGTGTTACTGATCTTTGTAGCTGTTGGTTTGTCAGAACACAATGACTGCCTTTTAGCTTCATCTTCGTATAACTCTGCCAAGGCCAGCTGTAGGAAACAGAACTCTTTTTAGAAGTCTGCAACTCTAGAACTATATGTTGAACAGAAATAAGACAAAAATTAATGTGAAATGTGCATCTCTCCAGAAAATTAGAAACATCAATGTGAGAAACCTCAACTAAAATTCAGCTTCCTTTCTGCTTTATGAAAAAACCCCCACACAATGCTTAAATGCCATTCTGATTTGCAACTTGTACTCTGCTGTCACCTTCTTCACACTGCTTCACTAGCTACATTAAGCCTGTATCAGATTCAGAATCACAGAGTATATACACAGGTAGATATTAAGCATGAGCTCATTAATGTTAACAAGTTAAAATAGCTACATAATCCTCTGATAAGACTGGGCAGCAAATAATAAATATTACAAACATTTTACATAGAAATTGAAAAAATGTAACTCAAATAAGCTTGTACTGGAATGAAGAATGAATTCAGCCTTGCTGGCTTGAATTCAAGACATCACTGCAAATACCCCAACAGCTTTTCCATAAAGATTCACTAAAAGCTGCCATATCACTGGTAAGTTCATTTTTAGGAACTTGTGCAAGGGACATCTAACATGCCATTTTTAGCAATCTTACTTTTGTCCTGAATACTTTGTTTGTCGAATCATCTTCAGTTTTGCACCCACACCATTTTGTTCACATTATGCAACTGATATCATACACATCAGAAAAGGTACTAGGCTGCAACTTCATTGCAGTTTTATGTTGAAGGAATACACATTAAAGTAAAATTGAACATCATCTGCCCTTCAAAACACACTGCTACGAACACAGAATATTAACCCCATATTATTGTGAGGCATTTTCTTCAGGGAAAAATATGAGCTGTGGAATTATACCCATTAAGAAAATGAAACTGAGTAAAAAGACAACTCAAGAAAACCACTAAAGACCCCCATTCTATCTGAGAAAACAAGCAAATACCTTTTAGATATGTAAAGCTGATGGAGTAAGTCACAGACATGTCCAAGAGCAGACACTAAACAGAATAGGCAAATATCTACCCTGTACCATCCCTAATCCAAAAACTCAGGGATGCTGAGGGAGCATAAAAGGGCATGGTCAGGCTTCTGTGCATTCCTCACACTGCATCTTTTACAGCGCCACGACAAATCAAGTACAGGGGTGGATGGATGGATGGTCAGCTACTCTGACCCAGGAGGGTACTTTCCTTGGGCTTTAGCACTTTATCCATAAGAATCAACCCAAAATGCTGGTCTGCTGCAGTTGACCAACACCTTATGAACCAAAAGTATCAACACAGACTTTATTACTGTTATATACTGTAACATATTGGCCTCATAAGCCACCAGTGTGCCTGTAGCAAATGTGGATAGTGCCTTCCCAAATCTTTGTTTGCGAAGCCCAGCCATGATATACTGTAACAGTAATAAGGCAATACTGGAGATTAATGCAACAATAATACTGAAGAAGAGAAGGCTCCACTAAGACCTCAGTGTGCCCTTTCAGCACTTAAAGGGGCTTATAAAAAAGACAGAGAGTGACTTTTTACACAGGTAGATAGTGATAGGACAAGGCAGAATGGTTTTAAACTAAAAGAGGAGAAATTTAAACTAGATGTTAGGAACAGATTCTTTACTCAGAGGGAAGTGAGGCACCAGAATGGGTTTCTCAGAGAATTTGTGGGTTTCCCAGAGAATTTCTGGATGTCCCATCCCTGGCAGTGTTCAAGGCCATGTTGGATGGGGCTCTGAGCAGATCGGTCTAGTGGAAGGTTCTCTGCACATGGCAGAGGGGTTGGAAGTAGATCTTTAGGCCCCTTCCAACCCAAATCATTCCATGATTGTAGCAAAATTAATGTCAGCAAGATGAAGATTACAATAGTAACCAAGGTAAAAAAAAAAAACCTATATCCATTTTTCTCTGTTAATTATGTACAATTAAATTAAACGGGCACTTTCAGTTACTAAACATTTCACCTGTTTTCCAATCGATTTGTTGCTCAAATATTTTGACCCTTCATGCAGTGTCAAAGTCACACACAAAAAAAGAATACTGCTAAAAGGGTTTGTAATACTGCTAAAAGGGTTTGTAATCAAGCCTTTAAATACCAGTGCTGAGTTACATTTGTGATCACACTCCACTCTTCCCATGTACGCCTGGGAAAAGGTCTTGTCGTTAGTCTTACACCACATCTGCGGAGACTGACACTGTCGTGCGGGAGGAGACATTCCTACCAAATAATTAGGAAATACAATGGCGCCAAAATAACTTCAAGCACAGTTAGAACCCAGGTACTGCAGTGTCGAGAGAGCCCCTCCAGTTACCTGAAGAGCTCCCGCCCAGTTCCACCCACCGTTTCCCAAGGGGCCTAGTGCTCTTCCAGGGGCATCCTTCCCATCCCAGCCTCAGAAGGGGCGTGGGCGGCAGAAGGATGGAAAGAGCCCACGCCGGGGCAGCCCCGGCTGGGAACCCACGCACCGACCACTCCCCTCAGGGCGGCCCGACGGAAGGCCTGAAGCACCCCCGGGGAAGGCCTGGGGAGCCCCCGAGGGGACGCGGCGCTCCGCCCCGCCCGGCCCCGCCCCGGCAGCGCGACGCCCACCGCCGCCCTCTCACCTGCAAATCCCGGGCGCTAGGCGGGCGGCCGCTGCTCCGGGGCTGCCGATCCCTGCGGCCGCCGGCGGCCCCGACCCTGGCCCCGGCCCCGGCCCCGGCCGCGGGCACGTCCCCGTCCCGCTGCGCGGGCGCTGCCCCGCCGTCCGCCATCTTTGGGAGGCGGTGGCGAGCGGCGGGCGGGGCGGGGCCAGCGCCCAGCGCGGCCGCCATGGCAACGGGAGGAGCAGCGCGGCGGGCACGGCACTGCCCCGAGCACCCCCGCCAGGGCCGGCTCCTCGGGCAGCAAAATTTCGCGCTGTTCGTGCGTTTCAGCAAACAAACATCAGCGTTTGTTGTTTGCGAATTGCATGGCTTTTCTGTCAGTTAGTACTCGCACCCCTCTTTGCTAGTTATATCTCTGGCTTCTCATGCCAGTTAGCCCGCAGGCGCAGTTCTTCCCTCTACTTAAATGTGGCGTCTGTTTCAAGTAGGTGGTCTGTGAGTCGGTGGTCGCGGCCTCTCACTGCTGGAATTACCTTTCCCAGAATCACAGAATCCGTGGTTGGAAAAGACCTCTGACATCATCGAGTCCAACCCATGACCGGACACCACCACATCAACTAGACCATGACACTTAAGTGCCACATCCAGTCTTTCCTCGAGCAGCTTCAGGGACGGTGACTCCACCACCTCCCTGGGCAGCCGATTCCAATGTCTAATTACCCTTTCTGTGAAGGAATTCTTCCTAGTGTCCAAGGTAAACGTCCCCTGGTAACAGCTTAAGAATCTATGTCCTCTTGTCCTATGGCTAATTCCTGGGAGAAGAGGCCTGACCCTCAGCTGGATACAACCTCCTCTCAGGTAGCTGCAGAGCGATAAGGTCCCCTCTTCTTCAGGCTAAACAACACCAACTTCCTCAGCTACTCCTCGTAAGACTTGTGTTTCAGACCCTTCACCAGATTCATCGCCCTTCTCTGGACTCTTTCCCCTAGTTACTGCTCAGTTCTGCTGGCTCTTGTCCAGGCAGCCCATTCATCTTAGGATTGTCTTCTATTTTTCTTTAAACAAAAGATTAGCCAAGTGTATGGCATTCACAATGCAATTGCTTAGTTATAACTGTCCAGCTGCAGCTACTGAATGACAACTAAAAAACAATTTCAAAGTTTGACACAAACACCCTGTGCAAATCTTGAGAGACTCAGATCTTGAGGGGCTTGGTATAAATGGGGACAGCAGGTCCTGCCGCCACCAAGGGAGCTGGGACATGGGTGTGTGTTGGTGTCCCTGTCTGTCCCTCTTTCTGTGTCCCCTCAGACTCCTTTCCCCAGGAGGCAAACAGTGTGTGCATCCCCTTGGGTAGCAGGAGCCCAGCTGTATCCATGCCAGCAAGCGCGAATGGGAGAGTGGGTTTGCCTGTGGCCTTCTCTCAGCGCTTGGAGATAGAGGAAGACCTGTGGCCACTGACAGGAGACTGGCAGACCTCACTGCATGGTGCCAGTCCAATGGGCAGAGTGTGCATGTGGCACACAGGGAATTTCTCAGTCTGTTTTTGCATGCAAGATCATCTCCAGAACTACGAAGTACCATCAATGATGGCTAAAAACCAAACTGGGTTGTTCACTTGGAGGAGAAAGGCATATTGGTGCTCAAAGTGGTGACTCTTGGATGCTAGAATACTAATGTGGTTTTAAAAGTGTGAGATTTTATTTTGTTTCTGACTCTTACATATTAAGGATTAAAAACTTTTTCTAAATATGGAAGTTGAGTTTCTCACTTTAATATTTTGGGCTGATACACTCTGAAACTTTGAGAAAAATGCTAGCTGTCTTGTCATAATTCTGTAGTCAGGTACCAAAAGCGAAAATGTTGCATGTCAGAAATTAAAACTAGAAACTTAGAAGTAAAAACTGAAAGATCTCTGCTACCTGTAATGTGGTGGTTTGACCCTGGCCAGCAGCTAAGTGCCTATCCAGTTGCTCACTCACTTCCCACCAGTGGGATGGGGGAGAGAATGAGAAGGGCAAAAGCCAAAAACTCATGGGTTGAGATGAAGACAGTTCAATAGGTAAGCAAAACTGCTTATGCAAACACAAGGAATTAATTCACCACTTCCCATCAGCAGGCAGGTGTACAAATGGCATAACTCCAAATGTCCTCTCTTTCCTTCTTCTTTTCCCAGCTCTATATGCTGAGCATGATGCCATATGATATGGGATGTCCCTGTGGTCAGTTGGGGTCAGCTGTCCTGCCTGTGTCCCCTCCAGACTCCTTGTGTACCTCCAGCCTGCTCGCTGGTGGGGTGGAGTGAGAAGAGGAAAAGGCCTTGATGCTGTGTAAGCCCTGCTCAACAATAGCCAAAGCACCACTGTGTTATCAGTGCTGGTTTTTAGTCACAAATCTGTCACAGCTGGGAGTGGAAGGTTTAGATAAAATTTGCTTAAAAGTCCTGCTGTCTAGGCATGAGGTGCAGAAAGGACTCCCTTGATTTCTAAACCCCTGCTCAGAGAGGAGTCTAGGTGCAGCTGAATCCAATCTTAGCCTTGGATTATGTAAAAAGCTTAAATCTAAGGAATTATTAGAGATGTGATTGAACAACTTTTGTCCCGCAGGTTTTTAATGATTGGCAAAATGAGAATATTTATATAAAATTAATAATTTATTTATACAAATGATCAGACAAAAGATCTTAATCAGAACTATTTACTACACAGTAGCTAAAAATCTACTAGTAGAGTATAATATAGCATAAAGAAGCACTGTAACAAAGCAATTATTGAAGCAGTTATATTAAAGCTAGCAAAAAGAAATAATTATTAAGTAGAGATTTGATGTAACTCACCCATACCAATACTCATGGGGAGACATCTTTCTCTCAGCCTCGAGGAGTATCCTTGGAGGGTGTCCCCAGACAAAGGAGGAATCTCCACACACACAACCCAAGAAGGGTTATGTCAGAAGAACCTGACTGTATGAGAGGGGACTGGACTTTTATAGTATAAAGTGATTGACTACTATCACTTTACAGGCCAACTATCACCTTATCTGTCAAATCAGACTTCAAAAATCGGAGTATGTCTTTGAAGTCTAGTGAACCAGGATGGTTTTAGCATAATTAATACCAAGACCTGGCTCCAGAAGTTGATCTTGCATGGTAGCTTGAATGATAGCTTGATTGGATTTTAGGCCTTATCAGGATGGGTCTATCCTGCCACAAAGTCCAAACCACAGCATTTATGGAAAAGGAAATCCAACCTAGACAGCATGGAGAACTTTTGACTGTGACCTGAATGCTGAACTGCAATACTGTGAAGCTGCAACTGGAATGGCCAGCTAACCATCCTCCATGGTTTCCAGTCCTGTGCAGTTCAAACACACGGTGCTTTCTAATTATTCTCTCTAGACCCTACTGACACCAGCTTACAGTTCAGAAACACTGATAATGGTGGCAAATCGAGCTGGGATCTCATAGAACCATTTAAGCTAGACTGTAGCTCTACAGTTATGTGGAGTTTATACCTTGTTCATAGTTAGCCAAACCCTCAGTGAGAACATGGACAGACCAGTCTCTTCCAGCCCATAAAAAAAAACACAGAAGAAATCTACATGGTCTGGTACCCAGATCCATCTCAAGGGTTGATGCTACCTGCTCTACACTGTGACAATATTGTTCTTATGGAGAATGTAAACAGGTGTAATTGTTTTTTTCCTGCAGAACTATATTTTGTGCTTAAAGAAGAATGGCACTGCTGAGATATATTCTATGTATATATATGTATACAACATTTTATATATAGTACATTTCATGCAGCTCCCACGTTCTGGACTTTATATGCTGATCAAGTATGCTTGCAAAAGACTCTTTCCTTGATTTAGGAGAAAAAAGAAATCTGAAAAATATAGAATCTCCCCTGGGTTGTCTCTGTATTTGAAGTGTTCGTATGAAGACCATGTCAAGCATAAAACCGTAGTCACATGTTGTTTCATTCAACCTTCCTTGCATTGATTCATGGTGTGCAGCTGCTGTCTAAGTAAGTCAAAATGTCCTGTGGTGATGCACAGTGAATTAGTAGAGAGGATGTCTAAACTGTAATCACTTTAAAAGCCAAATAACTTCATTATGGAATCAGTTTTTTATAATTCGGTGTTCCATATTTTGACAGGCATATCTTCCCTAAACATTGGCATTATTCCTGTCTGTCTTTCTCTGTGATTGCATCCTCTGGTTAAGGCTGCCAACAACATTTCAAGAGATCACCTGAATATAGATTAGCACATAATTTCTTTTCTTGGTAAAATTTATATAGTCACAGATATATGGAAATTTAAATCCGTCTAACCCAAGCAGCCATTTTAATCTGCAAAGAATTACTATTGTGACCAATGTTTTCTCACACAGCTATAGATTTAAAACATTTAATTACTATCTGACAGCTCTAGTTCCTTAATTAAATTTGGTCCTGTATATTTCTTTATGTCTGAAATGCTCTTCAATTATCCTAAATATTTTCCTCCTAGAGATTAAAACTAGCAGCATTTACAATCTCCTATTTAGGAGTGAGCCAGGTCTTTTTTTTCTAAAATTTCACTACAGTCATTGCTGACCAGAAGCAAATATGTAATTAAATCACAAGTAAAAATAACAAAAACCAGTTACTAAATCTCAACCCACTCTCCACCTCACATTTTGGATATAACTTTATAGAGAAAAAGGAAATAAGAATGAAGAGAGAAAAAAAAAAGATAAAATTAATAGTAACTTAGAAAGACATTTAAAATAAAAGCATTGTAGAGGCTTTAAAAAGAGTTATCGAGATAGGGATGGACATCAAAACTCTTATTTTTAGGTTTATAAACATTAAGGAACAATGAGTATAAAGACCTGAGGCTGAGACAGAGCTGAAATTTGATGTGATTAAATGCTCATTGAACTGAGATGGAAGTAAGACAGGCAATATAAACCCAGGTCTTTGAACTTCAAGGACTAGTGATGCTACATTAAATTTCCTATGCAAACAAAACTAGCACAAAATATTTAAGTTACAAACCAAGTACATATTGGCCCCATGGGATTATCCAAAACCCCGGGAATATATGGGAGACCTTTTTATCTTCTAGGGAGCACATCAATTTGGAAGGTAATTTTCAGTAACATAAAAAACAGGAATGCAAGTATCTTCAAATAATAAACAAAAAGTACATATTTAAAGTGACGAAAGTCCTGTGGTTTATTTAAATATATCTATATCTAGAAAGGTAGGAAGACCAGAGGGTATAATTAGTTTACTTGGTTAACATTCCATAGCTAAACATGGTTTAACTGGCAGCACGTAGTCTGCATGCAATCTGTGGGATCTTCTGTCTGCTGTTTTTTCTTGAAGGAAATAGGGAATAACTGTTTGGATTGGGTGTATTTGTCAAGCACCTATCTCTGCTCTTCCAGGAAAGCCTCTTGCCTTTAGTATCCTGTGAATACAGGGTATTCAGAAAGGTCTGTCAACAATGTTCCTATATCGAAAGTGTTCAAGGGAAGATGTTGTCTGGCAGAATCAGGACAACTGTTGATAGTTCAATGTGGTTTCTTTGGGAGTTCCCAGAATTTGAACTTGGCTGCTGTATTTAATGTATTTTTTACTACGATAGATTAAGTCTTACACAGAAAATATAATTTTCTTTCAATTTAGCTTTGGCAGCTATGACCTGCCAAAACTGAGAGATTCTGTCTGTCCTGGGGCTGTCCGGGATTGGATTTCCAACACCTCTGGACTTGGAGAGCTAGCAGTGGGAAAGGAAGTTTGAGGTGGATATTACCAAGAAGTTCACTTTGTCATTACACTGAGAAGGCACAATATCATTGCAGAAACTCTTGAGAAGCATTTGATCTGGTAAGTGCAGCAGCTGGAAGAGTTCAAGAGAGCTTTAGGAGTGAGTTTTTTTCTGAAATCTCAGGATATCAGTAGCTCTTGTGATCATTCCATCTCCACTCTTGAGAAATTTTTGCTAGCAATGCTATGACAATTTACTGTGCCTCTCCATACTTTAGATTTTGAATGTCTAATTTAGAATTGAATTGGCTTCATACAGCATTTCTGTGATAAATTTCCAGGTTGTTTGGTTTGGTTTTGTCTTATTTTTTATTTCTCTAATTACTGAAACAAACCCACACTAAAGTGTGGAGAATGAAGATATGTAAGATAAAAACTTTTAAAGGCACAGTGAAGTATCTTGATTAGAAAACTTGGATCTTTCTTACTCGAGCACCAAATGAATGAGTGCTGACATAGCATTTGAATTTAAATTAATTTGCTTGTTTCTTGCAAAAAATGCATAGTCATTTAAGACTGGTTTTGTGAGTAGTGAGCAGCAGGTAATGTCCTGGTTTTATTGCTTCTCCAGGAGCTGCAGTCCCATAGAACTGGTGGTGGAAAGGGAGGAGTGCAGTAAGGAGATGGACATCTGTGCTTTGTGGTTGTGAAGTGAACTGTGTTAAAGGGAAATTTCCCATAGAAAATAATGTAGGAACAAGAAGAGGTTTGGGGAGAACACAATGGATTGTCATGGCCTGTGGTCACAATATACCAGCAGTTTTGCAAATGATAACGTTGTTTGATAAATTAAAGGAAGTTTCTTAGGGGCTGAGAGATTCATATTTGTATTAAAAAATAAAATCACCACCAAAGCAAACAGAACATAGTCCAGTAAAAATCTATTGCTATTTCTAATTTCTAAAACTCTACAGTTCTCAAACTCAGTATGTTAAAATATTTTATTAGTCCTTTTGTTGTTGTTGAGGTCTGATGTTCCGCTATTTCATCATCCCTTCAACCTAGAATTTCTTCAGTCTAGCTCTGAAATTTGTATTGGATTTTATTACAGACTTTATATTACAATAACTGCAAGAGAGCATTAGTGTCTTCATTTCCCCACACCTGTTTGGTTGTCTCCAAATATTTCATCACAGGCAACATTTTGGTTTTTGCTGGTTACTTAGTGTTGAAAAGATTTAATAAGGTATCATTCATCTATGGGATCTACAAATGACAGGTATTTGGCTTTTATTTGACAAGAACTGCACATAGGCAGAGTTTTCTACCGAAACATAAACAGTAGAATAAAATGAAGGAGGAAGAGGGGAGAGAGACAAGGGCAGGATAGGGGTGTGTGTGGGTGAACCAAAACAACAAAACAAAACCAAAACTACAGCTTCAGTTGTAACATACAAGAGTAGAACTGAACTACCCCCAGTTACATTGGACAAATGAGGCTGGTCACTTCAATACCTTTGAAAGTAAAATTCAAGTACTTCGGATCCCTGACAATCTTAATTTTGCAGTTCACACTATGTAACCAAAGGGTTCAAGAACACACAGGAAAGAACACAGGGCTTTAAGGCTCTCAGACAAATCTTTCACATACAATACATGCAAAATAAAGGCAGAGCAGATGTTTTCTCATATTTTTAAGGATATTTTGAAATCAAGTCTTTCTATGTTTCCTGCAGATGCACTGAAAATCAGGATATTTAAATTCATCCTGCCAGTGCTTCTGTATGTTTATTTCCCTTTGATGCTCCACTAACCATCCCCTTGCCTCCCTCAGGGGCACTAATGGATGCAGAGACATAGTACAAACAAAGATGAAGATTTCAAAGGTTTGACAATTGGTCTGTAGTGAAGCAGATACTGCAAATCAGATTTATGAGACTGTAGTAAGAAAGCATCTTGATGAGGAAAGGCAGTGAGGACATATTTGCATCAATGTGAGAGTAAGTCTACAGGCAGTGTGTCTGCAACACACCTTCCACTGCTTCTGCTATGGTGGCAGCTGGAATAATAAAAATATTAGACAAACAGTTCAACAGAACTAAGGAAGCCAAATTCCCACAAATCTATATCCTGCATTCCCTATTTCCATTTCTCCCTTTATAGCCCTCTCCAGTTCCAAGCCAAAATATCAGCTTCTTGCCTTCTCCTGTCCTCCCTAAGGCCATTTCAGAACCCACAGCCCCTTCTGTAAGTACCATTGGCATTTTTGTGTTCCCAGCACCCTTGCAACTGCAATGGCCTATCTCCCCTGTGATGCCTCTTAGCCACCTCTTTTGACCCATCACTTGGACCAGGGACAGCATCTACTGTGGCTTCTTCATAGCTGCATGTCCTGCTGTCTGCCTCCCAGAAGAACATACAGACTTCATTACCTCTACATTTCCCTTTTCCGATGCATGAATAAGTTATCTCCACCTCACTTGGGCATCTATTCGGTAAATTTTGCTATCTAGCAAAAAGAAAGTACAAATCAACTTTAAATTAGTAAAAAAACATTGGTATGTTTTATCAGCTAATAATAGAAGACCCACTCAGATGGATCAGGAACATGCTTTGGATGTGATTGTGTTAGATGAGCTCAATCCTCCCTTAGAAACGACTCAACTGATGAAATATAGTGTGTGTACAAATCTTTCCAGAATCATTCTCTGTGCTGATGAATCTAATTTTGTTTCAGTTACAAAAATATGATGAACTAGATAGCATGTAAGAAATGATGGAAACCAGAAGTTATCTCCCCAGATCCTGTCTATTGGTTTCAGAGTAAGATTTGCCTAGCTTAGGATTTAAGAGATTTGGGTAGACCTCTTATTCTGTTGTCCCTAAACCAAATAATATCAATACGAATTGTTTAGTGTGATACCAAAAGAGTTGAGGAAACAAAACACTTTCTTACTAAAGCCTCCTCAAGTATTTTTAGAGCTTAAATAAAATGTAAAGGGAAAACTTTCTGCCTGCCTTACAAAGCAAAAAGCATGAGGTACCAGCAGGTGGTGCTGACACAACAAATAAGCCGGATCCGCAGGCTCAGCTTTAAGGCCAACACTTCAAAAGTCTTCATCCCAGCTGATACCATTACAACATCACTTTCTAATTTTAAATATTGTCGTCTTATTGCTGTGAAGGCTGGGAGTTATAGCTGTGTACCAATGCCACACAGGTCTAAGTTCTACATACACAGAGAAAAAAAAAAAGACAATATACAGCATACTGTTCCTCCACTGCTTCAGGCCAATAGGTTAAAAACATGTTACATGTTAATCATGGATGTTCTCACAAGTTTTGAAAAAACACTGCCAATGAACTAAAAGTCAAGTTGAGATGGTTTCTTTGCCTTCAATATAGTTCTCACCTGCGTGAATAACTTTGTATTACTGCAAACATAAAGAGACATGCCTGAAAAGTTGCATTGTACAGCAGGCACTTGAAAAATAATTTGTAGAGAAATAGTCTCTGCATAAAACAGTGTCCCTACCACTTCAACTTGTTATCTGAAATTGATTCCTTTACCCTGTGAATTATTCAAAGAAAAACATATTTCTCACAAAGTCCTCTTAATATAAATATCTCATGGTTACGCAGTTGTAGAAAGCTACAGTTGTCCTTGAGTCTTTTTTTCTTCCTGTCAGAGCAGAGCTTTATCATAAGTTAAGGTGAAATTTTAGGAAACATCAGTTGTAGTACAGGCAACACATTGTAAGGAACTTAATCCCAGGAAATACTAATTTTTTCTTTAATTTGCTAGTGGTAATTGCAATGCATGGGTTTGTTAAATTTCTGTCTTTATACACAGTTCTCACTTGTTCTTTCGCAGTATTTGCACCAAGTATTATAAAATTTGATTAAGTCTCCAGTTCTTTTGGAAACAACTCCAATTCTGTCTTGGTTTATTCCTTTTGGTCCTTATTTCTTTTATCCTTTGTTACTTCTTCCTTCTTGGAGCACAGTTTGACATGTTCTCCCCCACTCCTTTTTTTTTTTTTTTGAGGATGAAATTAAGAGTGCTGGGGAATATGGGCAATTCTCTTAAGCTTCTGACCTTTAACTCAGCGCAAGCTCTAGAAAGTCATCTACGAGCATCCTGTCCATGCAACCTTTCCTTTCATTTTTACATTTTTCATTTCTCATCTTTGACAGTTCTTTAATCTTCCCTCATTGCTGAAACAGTAAATGGAAGCAATTAAAGGACGTGAATAACAAGAGACAGCTGTTGACTGCTACTCTCCTGCCAATGCGCTATCTTCTAGGCTCTTACAGACAAATTATAGAAATCTGAACCTACAAGTCACCTTCCCATTAATCTGCATTAGTGGGGGCAGCCCATGGTGGAGCCCTAGAACCTGGCACACCTTGCAAGCTGAGAGATGATGAACACCACCTGTGCTATTTCTGTATATGTGAACTTTGGAAAAAGACATCACCTGAAAAATGTCTATAAAGAAAGAATGCTGGAAAAAGAGACATCTCCGGTGAGTCTTTGAAGTGCTCTGTACAAAGCAAAAGCACAGGAGTTCAGGGAAGGTCACTTGGTGTGGCACAAGTTGGTAGATTGATGCTTGCAGGTTTCTGCATAGTGGAGTAACTGGGAGTCAACTGCAACTTAATTTTAGAAGCAAAATGTTTTTCTTCCATTAATTTCCTTTTTTAATATCAGTTTTGGCCCTTGCTAAATCAGGATGAAAAATTAAAGTCTTGAAATATATTCATGAGCAAAATAACACAGGTAATTTTATTTATTCTTTGTTGTTTAGTTTTGATAGTTCGAAGTAGCTTGAATTTCCAAATAAATAACTTACTAGAGCTGGAATATCCCAATTAATAATGATGCTAATAGATATTTTGACACGTTCAAAATGTTCAGTTTTTCCCTCAAAATATTTTTAGGGACAAATATTTGTTGAAACCAAAGCTCTTTCCTCACTAACATGTCAGCTCTGACAATATGGCACTTTGCAGTCAAAAAATCACTTGAGCGAGAAATTTCTGCTCACCTGTATTTAAGAGAGGAGGGTTAGGCAGTTTTGCAGTCCTGCTTCTATGTTCTTCCCCACAGATGACTGTGAAAATACTCTTGAGGTTCTCCAAGTTCTTTTCCTAGTAATCTAGTCAGTCATCTCTGAGTGAAGGCACTCTCTTGTTATCTGCCTTGTTGTGGCACTGTATTTCAGATTGACGTGAAATTATGTACCTGTCAAATATGTTAACAAACTTTGATCCAGCTATTGCAAAAGTATAGTAAAAACGGTCCCAGATTGGACAGTCTGTGTGTCCCCTGGTGATGCTGGACATTCACCTCTAATCAGGGAAGAGCTACTGGTTGCTACAGCGCTGACAAGCAACATTAGCAGGCCTTACATAATTAAAAGAATTTCTGAAGAGTTAATTCTTGCTTCTGTTGTGATTTGCCATTTAGGAGCTACCAGCTGTTAATGGGTCACTCTACCTTCAAAAGACAGGTTGCTAGGTGTTTCCCCTAGGGTGTTTATGTAAACCTCAATTCCTCTCTTTGACCTGTTTTGTATTTAAAAAAAAAAAAAAAAAAAAAGGGATCTTCAACACTCATTTTCCATTTTACTGTGTAATTCTACGTGATGAGACACTAGTAAAGGCAAACTTTCCCAAGATGGATATTCAAAGGCTGTACAATTATGATGGAGCCAAATTTCCTGGACTCTTCCTCATGCAATATTTTACAGAGTCCAAATCTCATGCATGATTGCATAAGTAGTCAGTAGCTATAGGGCATTTTGGTCCTTGTTTGAAATTATTTGGTATTACATGGTATCAACTTCTTATTCTACTGGATGTGTATCAATCTGCTGTCAAGTTTGGTCAGCTTGTAAGCTTGGTCACTATTAGAAACTGCTGATTTGTTAAGGGTTGCTTTTATGTATCTCTACCCTCATGACTGTGAAACCATGTTCAGTATTGCTGGTTTAAACAAGTAGCTGGTATGGGCCCAGGAATCAAAGATATTAGCAAGGCACAGCACCTTCGGATACACTGACTTTAGTCTAGCAGAGCCAGAACAAATGCTGTGGGTGAGTGCTATCAGCTTACCTCTTACAGGAGAGAAACAATAACAAGATAGAGATCTTTGATCAACAGAGAGATTTCTTTTGCAGTGACACCTCTGGCACAGCACATCTGTGAAGCAATTAGATGCTACATTTGTATTAGGAAGGAAATGAAATGATTTTTATTGTGAAAGGAAAGGGGGAAAATGGTGACTTGCTCAACAGAATATTGTTGCATTAAGTAATAAAAAATGAGCATATTTGGGGCCATTGAGGGACGATTTTGTATTTCTCTTATTAGTAATGACATTAAGCTCAATTTGCTTGTCTAAATATACCCTGAATTTTCAAAACCCTTCCACTTCAGAATGTGACTGGAATATTGGATTGCACAGTTGAATGTCTGGATCATTTCAGTCATCAGAAGCTGCTTTCAATGCTAGCCAAGGAGGCCAATATGGGGAATTTGTACTGGAGTTTGGAGGCTTGACTGTGTGGAAAGTGTACGCTGGTTTAAGGTGAAGTGTGGATTACAGGATTCAGGATTGTGGTCTGTGACTTCAAGAACTGCTACTTGTCAACCACATGGAGATAACTATTTATGTGTGTTCTTACCGTGTGACAAAAATAAAGAAATGTGACTTAAATCACCCATCTTTAAGTGGATACTGTAACCTTACAAAAGTTCAAGTAAGAAAATTCAGTGTTTTGATTTAGGTTACAATACCTTTGAAAGGGTTAAAAATACGGGTGTTGAAAGAGACATAATGTAACAGGAGTGGTTCAGTCATCAGAATAATTATGCTGGTAGCACAGTCCAAAACTTTTTCACATGTAGACTAACTTGAGAGCCTTCAGGCTGTAATGTGATCTGTACAGGTTAACTGTTCTGACATAGCTAATTATTGTATCTTTTGTTACAACTGAAAGTGAAGTTGCTAGAAATCAACAACTGAAGACTATAGAAAGCAAAATTCAAAGTCTTAATTCTGTGAATGTTGGAAAGTTGAGATTTGCAAGGAAAACTTTCTTTGCATTTTAATTTACTAAAGTTATCAGTTACTCCCATATGTAATGTACTTCCACCACATCTCTGAGCAAAGTCCGCGTGTCTATACTCCCTGCTATAGAACTTTATGACAGAGAAGCTGATTTTTTCCAAGTTACTGAAGTGGCTACAGACACAGAAAAATGTCTAATGGGATTTAGTGTCTAAATACTTTTAAAAATCTGGTCATAAGTGATTTGCTTAGGATTACAGTGCAAACCTGTGATAGAGACTTGAACTGAGGTTTTGGGAAAGGTCTGCCTGAAAAAGTTTAGTTCCAGAAGCATACACTTATATTTGCATATTTTTGCAATGAATTTATTTCCATCAACTTCTGACATAGTACAGGTTCTCTTTTGTTTAGCTTTGCTAAAACTGAAGATGAAACAGCTTCCTTCCTGTTATAACAAACTACCTCTTAGCATCGTGAAAACTCACTTCTAATGTAGAATTTCTAACTTTGTTCTTTTTCTGAATATACATTTAACTCATTTGTTCTTTGACTTTGAGAGACTGTGGCATGAGGTCAATACCAAGAAGTGGTTGGAATTTTAAATATAGACTAGAGACAGAGATCCTGTTGACATTTGAAAAGTCTGAGCTCTTCTATTAACCATATGCAACATAGGTCAGTTAAAAATTAAGGCAGAATGGAAGTAAATTATTTCCTTCTTCATGGTTTAAGAGAAGGAAAATGAATCTGAAATTGAAAGGTTTCCTAACAAACCAGTCTCATAGGGCTGAATAAATTAAACTGTCAGACTTTAGTCATTACACATCTTCCTGTGTGAAGCATGGAAATTGGAAGCACAGACTGCATATTATGTTAATACTATTTACTCTACTTGGTATCCATGACGTATCCTGGTGAGTCTAAGCTACAACAGAATTATGCCTTACAGAAAAGAAAGAGAAATAAGGTTAATGAAACGGCATCTTGGCACTATAGCTAAGTAAAACACATCTCTGACTAGAGTGCTGAACAGTATTGGGGGTATTCATGAGCTATTCTGCAGATGCTATGGCTCACATTAGCATGTATAACACCAAATCATCCTGTCAAAGAACCCTTTCTCTGTTCAATGGCGTAACAAGGCATTGATTGTGATTGTTGGATTATAGAGTCTGTCTACTAAGATTCATGCAAGATGCTAAAATGACACAAAGGGCCATATTCTTCACTAGAATCCAGAAGTGCAACTTTAATAAAATATGTTGTCCCCAAAATATAAGGAAAGACTACATTTAGAACCAACTTTCTGTTTCATTATGCTTTAGTATTCTGTAGTGTGTTACATGGTGCTTCAATTTCACAGTAAACAAGCTATTCAGTTCCACCAAAGAGATATTTATCTTAAAATCATTTACAGGAAAACTATTGATTTCCCACAGGGTAGAGTCTTATTTTGTAATATTGAGTGACATCCTGAAGCCTATGAGATTACTTGAGAGTAAACAATTTCTATTCAGGTAAAGATGAGGCAAAGTTAATGAGTATTTTTGTCTGCTGTACATTGCATTGACTTCAATGGAACAAACACCAAACCACTATTGGATATGGAATCATTCTTTTATACTATATAATATAGACCTGCTATAACACAGAGTTGATATTTCAGGAGTCAATGACTGTCTCTAGGGCTACAGTTAGGCTCCCATCTTCCATTACGCTGACGACAACTAGTTTTACTTTGGAACACCTCAGCATCTATTATAGTCACTAGAAGGCTGAGCATTAGTTAGCTAATACAACATATGTGCAAGCTGTGGTATGGATATGCAGGTGGCACTCATGCTCTGGTCTCAGCACTTAGTGTTTTGTGCAGTTATGTGGTGATTCTGCAGCTGGAAAAAGAATGATCTTACTACATTCACTCCGGAGTCAACTCCAAGGGTCACAGCATTGCAAAGACAGGTGAGGCTATGGCACTGGGAGCCACCAGTTCTGCATTGTGGCTATCAAAGTCCAGTTGTAACTTTATGGGAAAATGGCATGCTGAAAGGGCTTGTATGCCTATTAGCACTAACCAGTATTCCATGCATGCCTCACTGTGTAGTGAGTGACTACAGCACCATTGCTCAGCCCTGCCACCAGAACAAAGCATACTTCTGAACAGATGAGAGAGGTTACTCCCTCCAGCCAGCCACAAGCACTTGCTCCCATCTTCCCAGACCAGTGCTGAGGGCTCTCAGACCAAAGCTGTGGTAGAGATGCTCTGTAGCATGACTGGAAAGGGACAGCAATACCTAGCTCTTCAGAAAGATTAAAAAAAAAAAAGTAAAAAAACATATATATTTATTGATACTAAGAGGGGTGATTAGGAGATGGAGAGAGGCAGAGAGACATTCTTGTGACTTCAAAAAGGCCAATATGTCCCTAAGAGAGGCTCAAAACTCAAGAATTTGATCTGAGAGCAACTGAAGTCCTGCTCATTTCTGAAAATAGTATATTTGGTGTCAAAGAAATTGCTGAAAGGAATTATGAATCTGAGTACATTGACAATTTCCTTGCACTTGGTATGCATCCTGAAAGTTGTATTATGATACAATTTGGAGGCGGATAATTCTGCTGAATGAAAGTAGGATTTTCTAAGCTATTGGTCATAGACACAAAATGACCTAAAATGAAAGTGTAATGATGACTCTGTTGCAATGTAATATATAAGAATCAATTTAAAAGTGACATATAGCACTATTTTGAGGAGATTCTAATTTTTTTTTTTTAATTAGACAGTGACTAATGAAATTATTTGCATTTAGCACTGTGGAGTGCAGTGAATTAATTTATACATGGCATTAATATTTCTCTTTAAACCAGAACAACCTACTCTTAATTTGCTTTGCTGATCAAAATATACAGCTGTAATAAATTTGAGGATGAGAGGAAATTACCAAGTTTCAGAAGGCTGTTTCACAGTATGTTTTACCAAGTGAAAATTTAGGCAGAGTGTCTAGAGAATCTATAATACAATTTCTCTTTATTAACAGTAAAACTAAATGTGTTACTTCATTCACTTTAGATTCGGCAACAAGCAAGACAAAGTTGTGACTGGATAAATCTAGCATATGGAAAGAAGAAAAAAACCCAAATATAATTAGAAATCATATAGATCCCAGGATACTACCTTGGTTAAAAGACATGGAACAATAAAGGCATTTAGGTGACCATGTCATGGGAAAAGGGGGGGCAGAGAGACACCTTTAGGGATACTTTAAGGTACTTTTGCAGCCAAGTCAGTGATGAATATACTTAATATACACTTTGTTGATTTTGCTGTTTCATTCTACAGTTTCATTTGAATGGGTTATCTGGAGTCACAAAATTCACTCGACAAGAAATATGTTGCTGCAGAAGAGAAATTTCTGAGAAAGAAATAAGACTATGCAATATATGTGTCACCTAGGAGGTTATACTTTAATTAAAAGAATTAATCCTAGGCAAATTTACATGGGAAAGGAAGAAATCATGGAAACTTAGTGTGGTTTTGTGCAATGTTAATTTTACTAGACTTTATGCTTTTGTCCAGAAAGTATATGGGCTGTAGAATACAAAACAAGGCTGGAAAACTGCTGTGCATCTGCTTTGCTTTGTTCTGAGGGAGTGACAAATATGGCTCCCACTAGACTTCAAAAGATCAGTCTAAGTGGTTGAAAGATATGAAACCCTGGAACCATCAAAATACACATGAAATGTTAAAATAAAATGTTTAAATCCAAATAACAGGACCTTTCTATAATCTACAAATATTCCACTACATAAACAGACCCCCTTAGAGTGGCAGAGAATGTAAGGGAAACAAGTTTCTCTTGAAGGAAGGCTTTTGCAGAAAGCTGGCATTTGTGTTAAAATTTCTCTTTGATATAAACTGCACCAATCTGACAAGCCTCACACCACGGTGAAAGACATAGCAACTGCTTATCAAGCACGGAAAATGTCAAAAAGCAACATGATTTATTTGCCAGCAATATGGGAAAAGCACTCTGCACTACAATGGGCTTGACCTAAGGCCCTTTAAATTTAACAAGAGAATTTTATAAGTCCTGAGCAACTATACCTTCAGGAAATCATGGGGAAGAACAAGCCACTTCATCAACCTCTCCTGACTGCACTAGTACTTTGGTAGTGTTCTGCTGAATGTTTTATCTCTCACCTCCATCTGGTGCTGGTAGTACCCAAATGTTGATATTCTCCTTTGTTTTCCCAATGGAACAAAATGACCATTTTTACAGCCCCATGTCCTTCTTTTACAACACCATCAGCAGCGTTAAGGGTTCTCTAAAAATGCTGGGCAAACCCTGGCATCTACCCATCACTGCATTCAAAATGGGCCACCTGAAGACATTGCACCCAACTGTGCTCCAAAGGTGAAACTTTGGGCAAAAGGACCTTGGGAAGGGAAAGAAATGTGATGTTTCCTTTGCATGAGGGAGTTGGTTTTTTTAAGAGAGAAGGACTCAGGACACTGGACAGGGGTGTGGGGCTCTTCCTTTGAGAAAGTACCTATGAAGTGAAATGAAATACAGGAACATTTTTTATGTTCATCCTTGAGCAGATAAAACAAGGTGCTGGACTGCATCCCCAAGCTAGCGGAGCTGAAGCAAATAGGCAGGTGACAGAGGGAAAATCCAAAGAAATGCCAAATCTGGGGGTCTGAAGATGCTATTGTCTGTGCTATATTTGAGAAAAAAATATATCTAAATGAGGTTAAAGTGACTGGCATTTTCTAAGCATTAAGGGATTTTGGGTCTAATGTCTTGCAAACCCTCAGCAGCAGGTGTGATTCCCTGGCTGGCCTTGAAAACCCCAGCCACATATGTTATTTTTGGAGAAGTATGGAAATATCCTACCTACATTGTAAATACTATAGCTTTAAAAACAATACAATGAAATCTTTCAGGTGGTCCAGCCATGTCAACCATCGTGGCTGGATTGAGATGGGGTGTGAGGCCCCTCGCAATACTTTGTGTTGATGTAACAGTTAAATACTGGGCCATGCAAATGTGTGTGGAGAAGAAATGCCTTCAGTCTCACTTTTCCCTAGTTGCACACAGTGCATAAGTATTTCAGCTCTAAGTGCTTCATCTGGTGGTATTGCCAGTGTTTCCTTTGTGAAATGAGGTAGGCCAGAGGGATTTGTCCCATGAAGCGCCAAATGAACCCTTCTGCTGTATGTGACCTTTTAGATCTGATTACTTGGATTTATTTTTTAAATATTATGATTATTTATTCTACAAGCCAAATTTATCTTGCTAGTCTGAGGTTAGAGTAAGGTAGGACTGAATCTTGACATTTTAGCAATATTTTGTTTTGTAAAATTAAGGCCATGTTTGGTGAATTTTATTATCTTACAAAACTAGAATGAAGAAAATGGATAACTTTTTTGCCTCTTCTTCCCATAGGTTTTTATACTGTCATTCATCAAAGGCAGTAAAGCCTTAAAAGCCCATACAACAGCCTATTCTACTCTGTTCCAAGAATATGTCATGTGGTTACATACTGAACAGGGCTGTGTGCAACAGAGCAGACTTAGTTGAGATGACTGGAGAAAATGTTATCATTAGCTCTGTAGGCAAACACTATTAGGAGACAGAAAACACTTGTGGAAGCCAATATGATTAAATCACTACTTGCTAGTCAAGATCATGTTGCATGTCATGTCCAAAAATATCAATGCAGTTATTGAAGGCAGGACTAACAAAGAGTGCAAGTATCACATCTTTTAGGAGGGAGAAAGTGTCAGACTTATCCCCTCCTTTTTTTTTTTTTTCCAGGCTAAGAAAGAAAAGGTCCTGATTAAAGGAAATGATATCATGGGACTTTTCTAAGCGACATTCAAGATGGAGAATAGAAAGTTCAGCAGTAGAAATGAATCAAAACGTCAAGTAGATATTGTTAGGAAGTCTAGCTTTTGCAAAAGGTTCCTCAGGATTTCCATACTAATTAAGCAATAGAAGATGATTCTCTTCCTCTGGCAAATTACCACCATCATCATCATCATCATGGCTAGGCTTCCCAAACGAAGATTTGGGAAGTCTAGCTTTTGCAAAAGGTTCCTCAGGATTCCCATACCAATTAAGCAATAGAAGATGGTTCTCTTTCTCTGGCAAATTACCATATTTTAACATCAATCACTGTGGGCTACAAGGTATCAGGCAGTGACTTGTAATGTGTCACCTTAGGTCCAGAATTGATCTCACCGTGCAGTCAGCTCTGCCACTCCATACATCTGGGCTGCATCTGGCCACCAGCTGGGAAAATCTGTGTAACACTGGGCAGCAGTGCCTACACTGGCCCACTCAAGCACTTAGATTCCCAGGACTCTGAGTATCTCTGCAAAACCCTTCATTTTGTGATGTAGATACACTATGAGTTACATATAAATGGGTGTATTAAAGAGGCCAAGTGTCACTGACTTGCTTGCATACATAGTACCTTGCACCTGACTCCTCTAGCGCAGATTTTTCAAGGATAAACCCTGTTGAAACAGTCCCAAACAGGGCAGGCTAACAATTAAGTAATGTGGGCACCCAGGGCTCTTGTTTCTAAATTCACGCGTCTTTTGTTTAATATTATAGTCCTGACCACGCAGTACAGAAGATGTTCAGTTACATTGTTCCAGCTCATATAATCTGTTACATTCATCCCACTGCAGTGTCCTACTTGGCATGTTACACACCCTTGTGTATGTTATTGTTGCTTGAAAGCAATAATAATAAAGAAAGGACTCATTCCTCACTGCATGGCATGTATTATATAAAAATTTGGTATGTGTTCTCAGTCACTGAGTCATATGTAAACAGATGTGTCAAAAACTTCAACCTATGAACAATATCAGCTGTCAGAAAAAAAAATATATGCAGATTATATAATGAAATTCAGAGAAACAAAATCAGTTACCAGGCAGTGCTTTTAAATGCATCCATTACTAGTGATGAGACTTTAAATTCTTTCTGCTGCCATGCAACAAAATGAACTGTACTGGAGCAAATGTAATAAACACCAGAAATATATAAGTATTGTAGCCTGTTGTAAAAGGAGATGGTTTCCTTAGCAATAAAAATGATGCCAGAAAAGTACCCTTTATCTTCTATTTCTTTGTTTTTGGTGAATTCTCGTGGTTACTGGCTGATAAGAAGAATCAAATATCTACTATCTAGCTTCAAATGATATAAACAGATGCAAAGTGAATACATTTCATGCTGATTAGTAACTGGAAAAAATTATTATTTCAGGCTCTATTTAAAATATCAATGATTTTAATGTTATTGTGCATTTCCTGATTGATGCTATGGGAAAAAAGACATATTATGTAACTGGCAAAACATTTGAAATTATGAACATTGGCATATCATCTACACTGAAATCAGTTCTCATACCATTAATTCACATGAACTTATTAATGCTTAAATCAAATTCTCAGATTTTGTACTTGGAAGAAGCAGGTAAGAAATGATTCATACTGTCTCCCTATCCTAATAGCTATTAGGAAATGAATATCTTTCAGGTAGTGATTAATCTCTGTGTTCTTGCATTCTTATGTGGAAACTTTTTATGGAAAATCATGCAGGAATTCTGAAAACCTGTTTCTCGTAGGACCTGATTCTTCTTTACAGATACCCAAACACTGTTCTGGAAACATGAAAGAACTTTAAACCATATGCATTTATTCTTGAGATATAAGATAAACTTACTCATTATTCTTGAACACAAAAGGAGTATGTTGTGAACAAAGCTGAGGTGTGCACAGCATTCATTGCTACTGTTTTGAAAGCATATTCAGAAATGTACAGATAACACATTCTGAAAGAATCTGTACCTTGTGATGTGAATAGGGCAAGGGACTAAAGAAGATATAGGTAAGAGCAGATGCTGCACAAAGTAGTAGGACAGTCACACTGAATTATAATGTAATGAGTGGTCTGCAGTGCTGATGGTCAGGAAAGAGTATTTTGCTTCCACACTTAAATGCAATGGCAATCTGATGGACTAAAAGCACAGTATGTGACTGAAGGACAACTTAAGAGTATGTGCGAAGTAATGCACTACAGTAAATGAACATTTTAGTGTGAAGCAAAAGACCCCATAATAAACATGAGAAACCTTGGTTCCAATTCCTCTAAAATACTTACTATGGCTGAAAATATATCCAATATTTAAGAGCTTTACATTCTAATGTTCTCATTCCTGCCATAAAATGTCTGTGTGTGGCTGGAAGATAGTACTTGTTGGGCAATGGATTGGATGGCAAACACTTAAAGTACATTGACTCCTGAGCCTTTGAGACACTTGGAAACCAGTCCTGGTTTTGTAGTATGAAGTATAGATGAGTTTAATTTGAAAAGAAAGCTTTCCCATGAAAAGCTGAGCCAGGAATATCCTAAGGGAAATGATCAGATGAATATTATCTCCATGAATTTCCTCTTTTCCTGTGTGCTCTGTCTTCTAGACCAGCTTAAAGCAGACTCCAAAATTTGATAAATTCACATGAAGTCATCAGTCTCAGAGCCTCTCAGAAGAGTTTGATACAGAGCACCAGGCTGTTGCTATTGGTCTTGAAAGGGTGAAGCTGACAACAGCTGAGGCCTGTTTCAGGGCTCTCTCACATTACACAGAGGTCATTGAAGTATTTTCAATACAATCTTTTTGCCATGAACCTTTTTCCTGAATATGGACTTCAGCTTAGATTTTTCTGTCCCAACACTTAAAAATCATAGCCCTTGACCCTTCCAGAGTTAGTTCACCTTCTTTTTGCAGCCTCTTATTCCATGCATTGAAGGCAGCTGTCATGCTTTTGAATCATGTCAACCTGTGGATATATATTCTCCATTATAAAGGGAAAAATGAGTTCATTTTAATGGTTTCATTAGACAGAAGACCAAAGCATTCTCCAGCTCTTTGCTCTCAGTAGGACTTTATTTTCTCTTTAGCCATGTAAATTTACCCTGCAACTCTTCATTTGATCTCTGAAAGGGAGTGTTTTGATGCAAGAGATAGCACAAGCTGTATATATGCTCTTAGGGATGCTTTTCCGCCATTCATTTATAGTGCCTTGTCATCTCCTAGTACTCCCATGCTATCAATTGTATTGTTGATAGTTGTTGATGTGATAGGTACCATTCTACGAGTCCATTAAATATTAATAAAAGTGGTTTTTTTTCCGAAGAACATTGACGATTGTATATCTAGTGATTCTTAATGTTGTAAGTCAAATAACACCAGCTTTCAGTGCTCTTTCTTTTTTCTCTGCCTATTTATTTTATTTTATTTCACCACTGACCTGCATTGGAGTTGACCAAAGACTGCAATGTCATTGCTAAATCTACCAATTATTATGTGAGAATTGAATCACAAGAATAATTTCAAACTAGAAAGGAAGTCTCAATTTTATATCACCTTTTCTTCTCCCAGATATCCCATCATTAACTGTGGGATGTAATGTGTGATCTTGGGTTGCCCTAAAAGTGCCTTTGAAGGATTGGTCACACTGAGTGAAGAATGGGGTAGGTTCACTCAGAGAGGTATTTTTACCAGACAGAGTTACAGGGGTGAGGGAGCTATGCCTGGTGTGTCACCCCACTGCAGACACAAACCCAGATAGCCAGTCCCAACCCAGTTCATCCCATAGGAAATCTCCCCACACAGCTTCATAGTCTTCCATGCCTTCTCCAGATTCCCAGTCACCTGCTCTACCTGTTCCACTGCAGGCCTTACTGACTTTATTCTCTCACCTCCACCTCCAAAGCTTAGTGTCCTGTCCTAGATGGCGAGGAGGGTGGCCACCAGTCTCACTGTGAAGGATAGTGTCTTGGTAGAAATGCTATGGCTCCACTGATCATGGGAGGTTGCAGCAGCCTGGAAGGTGATTGCACAGAAAACATGGGGTCTGGGCATGCCTTCAAAGGCCTAGTAACTTAAAAAGATTCCCTTCCATAAGGGTTCTTGATGAGGTCTTTGGAAGGAAGTTGAGGACAGAGGACAATGTGCCAAGGCACTTCGATGATCCTTGTGGGTCCCTTCCAACTCAGAATATTCTGTGACTCTGAAATGCTGAGGCTGTTCTGGGGCTGAAAAAGCATATAATTGGGGAAATGTCACAATCCAGCTGTGGTGATGCATAAAATTTCCCTCCTGCCTTCATAGGCAGTTCACAGCATCATGGGAGAGCACTTGAAGGGAGCGTTAGGCATTACTTGCAGTGGTGATAGTCCTTAGATTAGGTAGTGGCATTTTCAGGTTTTCAGATGAAACTTAAAATATCACAGCTGGCAGCATTTCCAGCATCAGTTGCTAAAACTACTGTGGCAAACTGAGTTTGTGCTTCTCCTTGCTGCATTGAATAAATTGAATTTCCTTCAGCTTGCCAGATGCTGAATATTCAAGACCAGACTTCAAAAGTCATGTTTCTGTCAGAGTAGCACTGACACTAAAAATCTTCTGGCTAATATATGAAGTAGCTTCACCCTTCTGTCCTCAGCCACGATTTCCCTGTCTCCAAATGCTGCAACTTCATGGTACCAGCAGTTGGTACCACATTAACTACCAGTAGTCTTTCACACTTGAAGTAGCTATATGTCACTGCTAGAGGTTTTGTATCATTAAAATACACTGTGCCATTCTTTGGTGTGTGAGGACCTATGGATATGCATTATTCAAAAAAGAAAAAGCTCTTTCAAGATGCGGCTAGGCTTAGCAAGATTCTTGCTTTCCCTTCTGGAAAGTAGAGGGGACTTGCACCATAACCATGACTCAAAACAAGCATTCTCAGTGATGTTGTCTGATGCACTGCATTTAGCAAGCAAAACTGATGCAAAACTCTGAGTTGCATGAAGTCACAGAACGTTCCTGTCACACAGCTTCTGCAGTTTCTCTGTTGCCAATGTCTGCAACGTTTTTTTCCACTATGTAAATATTTGGTCGGTGGTTTTTTTGTATAAATACTTACACTGCCTTGGCAGTGTTTAAATTCACTGGAAGTAGGTAATACCATACTGAAGGCAATGGGAGCACATTTTGATGTCATGTGTGGAAGTTCAGTTTCAGACCACGAGTCCTTTCCTGAGTGTGATCTATGTGGAGCCTGTGGAGTTATTCCTGCCTGGCAGAAGAACTCCATTAGAATACGATGCTATTACAAGCTCCTTTTTACCTTCACTGTGATCTCAGAGGGACACTCTTTTGTATTCTCTCAGACTTCCTTACGAAGTAATTTTTCTTTGCAGAGCTTGTCCTGGTCTTTGGAAGGCAGAGGGTCTTATAATTAAAACTGTGACTAGGAACTGTTCTGGGGAAAGATATATGCCTACAAAATACTATTAAAAAAAAAAAAGTCTATAGAATATGTTGTCTCCCTCTCTTTTTAAAAGCACTTATCATGGTGAATAATTAATATGATCTGGGAGCACACAGCAACTTTTATCTGAAGTCTCCTCTTCCAGGCAGAGGTAAGTGTTCTAATAACAAAAACAGGAATGAAGCATTCAGGAGCTTAATTTGGGACAGATAAAGCTGTGCAGGTCAGAGAGGATGCCACAGGAAGTAAAAATGGTTTGGGAGAAGGAAGCAGCCCCTGGAAACAATGAAGAATCTCCCTTATGAGTGTCTTTCACAAGGGAGAAAAAATGGCAAGTGAAATGCTGAGTGGAATTAGAGCAGTCCTCAAATCCAGGACCTAGAAGTTCAGAGCTATATGTCACTGTAGGCAGAAAGCACTTATCTATCTGCACAGCATAGATAGTTGTCTGTATGTGAGCTGGGTTCTTCAGGTATAGCTAGGCATCTTGGAAGTGCCTGAGTTTATTGCTTTCCACATGCGGGAACATCATTTTGACAAAGGAACCTGGAAATTGAACCATAAAATGTATTTGTTGAAATGCAGAAATGAGCTTTTCCCAAATTATATAAATTGCAAATGGGCATGAAGGGGAGCTGATTTTCTACATGACTGAATATCCAGTTTCAGGAGACTAAAGAAGATGAAGCTTTCGCTGGGTAACAGGATCCTGACAGAAGCTTCTAGTTCATGAACACCGTGGTGAACCTTATGTTTCATATGGCCTTGTTGTCTATGAATCAGCATGCTGCAATCTGTTAGGCTTTTTTCTTGGTTGGTTTTTAAACTCACAGCAATGCTGATGCATCAAGTTAGCTTTTATATCTAACACAGCTTCTTAATTGAAAGAGTAAAGAACTTCTCTACCAGGGATTTGCAGAGAGATGAAACATGCCAACAAAGCAGATAAGCAGATGCTTTCAGTGAAGTGTCAAGGCTATGGAAGGATTATCTCTCTCTACCTAAATCAAATACATTGCTGTGAAATAGAGTTCTTTGTATAAATACTGAAGTGTAAACTAAAGGCTTCCCTCATGTGCAAAGTAGCCTAAGTGCAAAGCTAACTTAGCTCCATTCGCTTGACAGGACTTCCTTAAGGCTTTATTACACTCCTAAACTGAAATTCTCTTTTATGGACCCCTTCCATGGTAGTAGTGACAGATGGAACCAGATATTCCATGTTATACTCTACTACTATACTCTACTACCTGGTCAAATCGGTTAGTCTTTTGGGAGTGGTCCTTGGCTTATACTGTCTCCCAAACTGTGCCTAGGAACTGTGAGAAAAAGTGGAAGTCAGACAATGCCAAATACATTCCAGAGACCCTTCTAATGTTTAAGAGTAAAGATGATCTCAGTTCCTGTGCCTGGGAACACTCCTCAGCGTCATTCACTTTCTAGAAGAGCGGTCTGTGTGTGAGTTCATTTTGTATGACCTACAAATGTATGTTTTTAGGAGAGGCTGGGGTTACACACAACATCTGCAGTGAAATTTGAAACAGTTTTCTCATTCCTTGCTGGCTATTTAAGTGGTTTACTACTGTCTCTGATGCCTAGTTCTCAGCCTAAACTTCTGTGAAAATGCAAACGGATTTAGAAACAGAGGAAGAGGGTTTTGCTAGCAAAGAATCTACAATCTTACTAATGCCAGACGGTTTTTGAAGGGAAGTTTATAGTGCTCATTATTAGATGGATGGGCGTACACACTGGGATAGCCTCTCCTTTTTCCTAACAAAGCTAATCCATGGATCAGTTTTGGATGATTGTGTTTATTTTTTCCACATTGTTTTGGCTTCTGTGAAGATCTGCTTTAAAAAAGAAGTAAGGTTAAGTACAATTAAGAGCTAACCTAACTTTTCCTGGTAATAGGTACAGGGAAATAGGGAATCTTGAGAAAAGCTAAAGGTGAATTGTAGTGAAGCCACAAATTAAATATACACTTTATCCATTATATTCACAGCCTTCCTACAGGAATGTACATATGTTAAAGTAGTCTCAGGAGGGCTGTGATGTTATTCCTTGCTAGCAGCAACATCATGCTGTGAATTACAAGTAAAAACATAATTAAAGTGGAATATGAAACTATGTGGTTCACATAGGGCTGTTGTACATATAATACCAAGATTTCTCTGGACACACCTAGGAAATACCACAAAATATAGAATTAACATACATTTATATCTAAGAGTTATTTTAAATGGATCACCTACTTGTATATATAAACATATTTTAATTGTGTTTTTCTGTACAGAAATTTAAGACAGTTAAGCATACTTGCATGTCCTCTAGCTGTGTGAAGTTATGGTTTATTTATTCTCCAACACCTTCAATGCTCTAGACAAAAAAGCATGGCTTGTCTTCAATTCACTTCTGGGGGCATTAAACTATGCCAGTACACTGCAAAGAAAGTTTGAAATATCTTTGCTTTTACTCAGGATGTGATATAGAGATGAAAATGTTTCTATGTGCAGCATGTGTTGGTGTTTATATTCTGACTCAATTCCATGGCAAAATTTTCATTGGTTTCACTGAAGCTAATACAACAGCCAGGGAATCATTTGGAAACAATAAAAAGAGTATAACTGAAATTATTAAATCCAGTTTGATTCACCTCATCTGGTACCCACCTTACCTTACAGTACGTCTTGATAAGTATCAGGATTGTTAATTTTCATTAAAATAAACAGATACATGTAGTTAGAGAAGTTGCATTATTTGTAATTCGGAATAGCTATCACTTCTGCTAGAGTGGGTTTATAACTGCAGCAATCAAAAGCCCATTTAGCATTAGGTGTTCATCCCTTTAAAAAACTTGGTTTGGAGATTCCGTGTTGAAATCTCACTAATTTGGATAAATTTAGATAGGTCTAAATGCTCCAAGTCCAACATACATAGTCAGGTTCCAGTCTGGTAACCAAATATCACTTTAGCATGGTGCACACAAGTACCCTACCCATTTTAGTCTGAGATCAGACGAAAGAGTGGTCCACAAAACCCCTGAGGCTTGTGGTAAACCTCTGAAGCATGGCTGCAAGGACTACAAGGGGTGAAAGTCTTTTGTCCGGTGACTTAAAATCAGCTTACACTCTGCTAGTTGAAAAACCTCTAAGTTAGCATGTCGGAGCAGTAAGTAGGAACTTCCTGGTCCCTCCATATTTCCCTGGGTCCAAAAGTAGAGTTTTTGATAACTATAGCATATACGTACGTGTGTGAAATACAGTGATGGCTTTGGTCATAGAGAGTTAACTGGGAGGGTTCAAAAGTTTTAGTAGAGTAAGTCTCATTGGTAAACTGTGAGCATGTGTGCAATTGTGAGCAGGATTGAAGCCAAAGTTAGGAAAAAGGCATGATTTTAGAGATCTCACTATGGCTGCATATACTGTAATGAGAAAAGCAATTTAGACCATGGAAGTTAAGGGGTTTTATTGACGAGGTAGATCATGTTGTACTGTTCCCATGTGGTTCTATCATCAGCCAGCTAACCTAGCTAGCAGCAAGTGTAACTCAGATGGATTTAATGAGATATATTTAATAAGTACATTCACAATCAGGTTCAACACACAGGATTTTTTGTTTTCCCCAGGCTTCTGACAAAGCCTGTGACCAGCTGTGAAAGTTAATTGTATGTTATGTTGTAACTGTCTGGGGCTGGCAGAAAACCTTTATCCTATGGTATATTTTTGTCCCTTGGCAGCAACACAGAAGGAAGGAAGTTTGAATTTCATTTTCCCCTGGTTTGATGTATAACTAGTATGGCAATGTGTTGGGAAATGTTTTTATGTTGCAGGGAGTTCTAGATCTGCCCTTTAACATTTTGTCTTTTTGCTTCCATAAAGTGAAATACAGATTCTCAAGGGTTCGTTCTCATGTAGCCCAGGTAAATCCTACAATAGTGCTTGACTAGTTTGCCACTGCATTAAACACTGAAGGAAGTTTTCTATATTCTTTTATACCCTTGAACGAGCTTGTTTTTCTCATTCAAGACATCACTTGGAGTTTTTTCTGCTCTACCTTTGCACACTTTATCATTCCTTTATTAATAGCAGTTAAGTGGCTGGTGGTATTTACAGTCTAAACCATCCTGTTTAGCTTTTACTGTTTGAGCTATTTGAAATCATAGTGTTTTGAGTGGTCTGCTCCAACAGCATTTATGACAATAAAATTATTTATTACAATCAGATGATTTGTATAGTCTTCTCTTTGGCTTTGTGTGTGGTCCCTGCTGCGGCTTCCTGGGGACTGCATAATCACATCAAAACCAGAGAACACTTAATGTTTTTTCATGGAGCTTTTATTGAGAATGTGCTTGGGCATTCCATATCTCATGGTGGGTTATGGGTTTGTTTCTTTGCTCCTGCAAGCCCATAGATTGGCATGTCTTGCCAGAATGAATGGGAATGAATGGATCGAGTGGAATGGGCATGCTGGAGGATTCATTTCCTTGTGTTTCAGAGGCATCTGGTTTTTCTTTCGTCAAATCAACATTTTATCATCAAAAGCAGAGAGACATAATCTTCTTTTCCTGCTTCCCAATATTCCTAATAAATCAAATATTTTTGTGAAGGCAAGTTAAATATTTGCAAAATGTTAACTACAATAGCATGATTTGAAAGTTAAATACTAATTGAACTGCATGCCCTTAAATGAAGACTTTTAAGATATTTTCTTGTGAAAGTCTCCATTTTAATGAGGTTCCGTGCAGAGGATATCCCTCCTTGGTCTAACCTGGTTTACAAAACTTATATTAATTAATCTGGTGAAGCGTTAGGAATGAAAAAGAGAAGGCATCTCAGAGAAGCAGGAGCTCTGCCTGGAGGTGACATAAGTTTATAGGATATGGGAACTTCAGGTCAAATTGGCCATTTCAGCATGGAAATAGGTGCCTCAGGCTGAGATCATCAGCACTGTGGGTACCTTGGTACCCCTCTGCAGTCCAAGTCTTGCACATAGCTCTATCCAAATTCCAGGTGTAAACCTACTGTGGCTGGTCAGGAGCCAGAGGATGGTGTCTTTGAGGGATTTCAGGGGAAGTGGAAGGGTATGGAAAGTAAAGGCAACAAAGTCAGGGGGAAAAGGCTGTAAGGCTCACAGGACCTGTGCTTTCAGTGTACAAACACAACACTGACAGATGAGAACTGCCTTGTATTTGCATGCAGGCATGGAGCAGGGGTTTGCAGTCCAGCAGCAGGGGGAAACTTTACAGGGCCACTTACAAAATTGTTTTTAGTGGGACAAATTTAAAGCTCCTCAAGCACAGCCTTCCTTTGAGTAGATAAGTATGCAAACCTGATGGATTGGATAGAAATCGGTTTTTTTGCATGCTCCTAAGAGTGCCTACAGCCTTTCAGCAGGTGGCACTGGCACTGTCTCTCCCTGACTGAAGTACTCCCAGGAAATATGCTCCAGGGAAGTGCAAATTCTTCTTTAGCATCTGCGAAGATATCTTGAAAGGGTCATTATCTCCACTGGATAGGGATCAAGCACACTACAGAGCTGCCTATCTTTGATGTCCACCTGGAATCTTTGACCAATACAGGACGTGCTCAAATTCTTGCAGATAAAGTGAGCTTTTGCAAAATCACATCTGCACTGGCTGTGGACATAACCTTGATCTGGACTCAACCTGCACACCTGATTGCCTCAGCTTCTTAGTTATAGAGTATAACTCCAACACTTATCAGGTGGGTTGGAGTAAGTTTGTTTAAAATTGTGAACTGGCATAAAATGTTAAGTAATTTATATGATCACGGAGAATTTAACCTCCAAGTTAGCTTTAGAAACAACAGTGAGCTAAGCAAAAAAATGAAAATAAAGAGGCATATTGGGGGTTTCTACTTCTTAAATCCTGTGAAATATATGAATAAGTACCATCAAGAAATTACAGAATTGTTTTGTAATATAATAGCACTATGACCCTGTAAGATAAACCACAAAGTGGCGTTAAAAACTGAATCATCTAGGAGAAAAAAAATCATCCATCTGATTTCCTAATGAGGTCTTGCAAAAAGAACCCTATGTAACCTTTACTCAGTAGGTACCAAACCTGCAAAAATATTTGTACATCCAGTGCCCACAATACTGTATAAATATTATATATAAGCAAATGATATAGTATATACCATAGAAAAATTACTTTCCTTCCATATATTTCCTAATACTAGATCTTTTCACAAAATTTCAAGTTCCAGAATGAAAAACCAAATAATATAAAATACATATGTAAGTAAATACTAAAAAATCTCTTTCTTGAGTTACAGATTCAGAGTGGGTTTCTTATAAATTCCAAAAATGGACTGATTTTTATTTTAGTGCTCTGCTTCCTGTATTAAATGAGGGAAGGAGAAGAGTCACCATAACAACTGTTCTACCACCAAGAAAAGCAGCATTTTCTTAAAGCAATACATCTATCATATAAATATATCTATAAATATATGTTTGGGGCTTATTGTCAGAGATTGGCAGTGATTGCATCAGTGTTTCCACAATAAAAATAAATAAAGAAGCATGCCAAAATCTTGTGTCCCAGCACCTCTGGTGCCATAATTCCTCCTTCTTTTTATTTTCCTCACCTTATATGCACTTAATCAGATATAGTAAGTGATATTTTTATATAGCACCACATGTTTCTAATGTTTCTATTTTTAGTTAGTGCAATACCTAAAAAAAAATATTACATGGCACTGACAAAGTTTAGCAGAGAGCAAGATCAGTTTCTTTTGTTCCAAGTGGACCTGAACTGCTTGGACTATTTGCCTACAAGGAAGAACTGTCCTACTGATCAAGGCATTTTAGGTAGGTGAGTAATCTTAGAGGATGTCAAGGCCTGGAGCTTTGATGTAATGGTAATATCTAATATCACTACTGAGCTTCCTGTGTTAGGGGGGTCTTTACAGATGCTGCATTATCAACACTGTTTCTTTCTTCCCATTATAAAGAAAACAGTATTTGATATAAATGAGAAAGCAATCATATTACAGTTGGAGTATTCCCTAGTTCATTCCTAAACTTAAGTATAGCTGGATAAAATAATTACAACACAGCAGTGTTGGTAAACAAACCTAATTTACATATAATGTCTCACTTCATACATCCAGAGAACTGTCTTAATCCTGTGTGGCATTTTCAATCACAAGATTATGCATGTAATAACAATAGACCTTTCTATCCCTCAAGTCTTTCATTTAGCCTCTGGAGGCAGATAATATCTCCTAGCTTGTCAGCGTGACAAGGAAAATGCTCTAATCAAACACTCCTGTGGACCATTATAGAACATAATAACAGGGGCTTTTGATGGCTTTATCAGACATGCATCGGAAGGTTCCCTTTCAAAAGAGGAACAAATTATTTTGTTTTAACTCAAGGCTTTGGGATATACATATATTAAGTACGCTAGAAACTGGGAGTAGGAAAGCAGGGACAAAACTCTTATGTCTCCCTTGATGCATAATAATGTGGTTTATAAAATATGCTGTTTAAATTGAAATGCTCTCATCACTGATTACCAGGGTTTTCAGCAAGATTTGCAGGATTTGCGCTGGGAGCTGATAGTGTACAAACATCTGCAAATTATATGATAACCTTTGAAGTTTAAAAGCTGCCCAGAGTTGCACCACTTTGGGGGTGACTTTTTTAAGGACTTGCAAGAATAAAATAAAGGCAGTGTGGAGGAAGCCGGTGTGCAGGGTCCCTCCAAGGAAAGCCTGAGGGGCCTCACAGGGCAGTGTGGTTCACTTTCAAGCCACCCTTTTTACTACCTCTTTATTTTTCTCACAGTGTAGTTGAGTTTAGATGGGACCTCTGGAGAGTGTCTTGTCCAAACCCTTTGCTTAAAGCATGATCAGCTAGAACAGGTGCCCCAGATGGTTTTGAATTGAGGTTTGGATATTTCTGATGATGGAGACTTCACAGCCTCTCCTTCAAAGAGATTGGCTACAAAACATTCAACTCAGCTTGTCCTCCTGCACAAAAGTGTAGCCTTTTCTACACTGCCAGGTGCTGGCGTTTTTTTAGTCTACACATAAAAATACTACAGACAACCATTGTTTCGAGTTTAACAGTACATGGTTGGTTTATGAAGAATCACAGACATTGGGTAGTGGTGTTCCTGTTAGAGTCCAGACCACTGGAAAGTTTGCTAGCCAAATTACCAGAGTGCAACCACAATGCAATATGTCTGTGAAGAAGCTAAGGAGCAATACTGTGAAACTCTGGCATATGTTAAAGTATCTTATACTCACCTGAGAGTTCAGCTTCAAAATACATCACAAGAGACCAGGTTAATGCTGCAGGATGGGTGCACCTGCTTTGAAATCTTACGGGCAAGGTATGAATGGCACTTCATTTATATGTTGCAAGCTTAACATGCAGATAGTTTTAATAAATCCCTTAAAGACAACATAGATAACTTTTATGAAATTCATTTAATGTAAGTTCTCATAAATAATTTCCACATGTTGTGCAGTATCTACACATACTGTATGCCATCTGAGCAGGCATCAAAATTCTGGGACTGAGCCAACCAGCTGGTGCAGCTGTGGAAGTGATGACAAGGTTAGTGTCACAGCAGAGATGACAGTTAGTTAGCATGCCCAACAGGTGGATTAATTCACAATTAAGCAACCATCTCTTAGGAATCTGTTCACCTTTTCCTCTGAGCTGAGGTGCAGGCATGATAACCCAGGAAAGAAGAGTGATGGCTTCAAGAAGTACAAATGCCATCTTGAACAACTTAATTAAATAGGGATGGTTTTATTCATTCCACTCACATGAGGCAATATTAACACTGTAATGAAAACAGTAACAATAAACCATTGTACTCAACAGGACAAGCTAGTCAAGAAAATACTCTCTCTATATCACATTTTGACACTTTTAGAAACATAAATTGGTTATGATTAACTCTAGAAGTGTTGCCTTGTCTTTTGCAAAACAGATGAGTGGATTTAGGAATTAATCCAGCAGAAAGGCAGCCAAGGGCTTTACTCCTGCCAAAAAATACTCCACAAGTTCCTACACATTGCTCTTACACTTGACCTCACCTCCGACCTACAAGGAGGTCTCGTGCACCCTCTCCCTCTCTGTTGGTTGTTTTGTTGGTTTTTTTTACTTGCCGGATGCTGTCTAGGTTTGTTAGAAGTTGTTTGCTTGTTTCTGAAATATTAACAAGTGTTGTCCAGGGGTGACATTAAAACCAGCAGTTTGATTTCTGTTGCAGTGCAAAACAGGGCCGTGCTTCCTGGCCCAGCAGGAGTGGACTTGCAGAAGTAGACTGTGACAAGATCTACTCCATCAGCTGTTCAGCCTGCAGCTCCGTGCTGCAGTCAGGATAAAGCCCACTAGTGGTATCTCCTGAAACAATGCCTCAAAGAAGTCAAAAGCACAGGGAACTGACTAGCTACCTTTTTATTTTGTATTTTTTATGACTAAATGTGTAAGAGTAATAATACAACCAAAACAGAAAAACACAGTACTCTGACTTCTTTAGTCTGGCAGAACTTGAAGAAAAAAACCACTCAGTTTGGCTCATTGTCACATATTTATCTTTTTAAATAACAAATAATTTCTAAATCCTGTAGCAGCTTTGAGCACAGCCAGTGATGCTTTGGAAGGATCCTTTCTCCAAGAAAACCATTTCTTCAGCACTTGTGGCTTAAGACTCTTGCTACTCCTGATGCCTATCTATCTTCAAATTTTTTCTGTCCTTTTATTTACCACTATCACTATCGCAACTAAATATGGTTCAACATGTTTTTGTTCCTGTCCATGAATTATTCTAACATAAAATACCAATTCCAAATCCCAATGTTTCCTTTACTACATACTGCACAAGAAATGTAAGTTATTCACATTCACCTCTGCTAATGTGACCTATGCTAAAGGAAAAAAAGTTCCAAAGATTTTTGATTTTCTCCCTCTGTGACTGCACTGCTTCAATTTTGTCAATAGTGTTTTCTTTTCTGAGGTAGTGCCTTTGATACACAATCTGATTTTTTTTATAGCAACTTGTGATTATCATTTTTCTGCTCATGTCAACATGGTCTCCAGGGCATTTTCACTGTAAGTTTCTAACACCTTCCCAAGACAGGTTCTAATTTTAAAATAACAAAATGACTCTTTTAAAAATTATTCAGGTGTAGGAAAACCTAATATAATAGAATTGATAAATATGAGCTTGTAAAAGGATAAAAAGGAAAATTACGTTAACAGCATTCGCTTTTGCAAATTTTGTCTGCATCCATGTTTCCCAGGGAAACGTTACTGTTTTAAGTGCAGGAATTCATCTTTTTATGAAATTTTAGTGATGCATACGACAACTGACACTTTAATAGTATCTATCACCCAGCCCAAAGGAGCTATTTTTGTCCTGAAATAGACCCTGCAACCAGTAAAGTTTTATGGCTTCTAGTCCTGAATTTATTTTTCACCTTCTCCTTGAGGGACAACAAATATAGCCTTATTACCAAGAGGTGCAGCCTTTCCTTGGTGTGACAGATAAAGAATTTAATCATTTGCCTTGAGGCTTTGTCAAATATTCTTTATTGTCGTGTTGACAATGAAATGTGAAATAGGTCCTCAGAGCACTAATTTTATTTTACTTATTTGTTTGAACTGGCAAGAAATGACAATAGAAATAGCTAGGGTTTAAACTTAAACAACAAACTAAGCAAATAAACTGCCCTTGTGTCACTGGGAGAGGAACTATTTCCAGAAAGCTTGCATGTCAATACAGAGGAGAAGGGGACAGATCTGAAGGTAGGAGGGCCCTGTAACTTTCTCATGGAAAAGGCCCTGTTCAAGGGTCTTAACCCTATAATTAGTTCACTACAGAGAAATATTTCTACTTCTCAAAGCTGAAATGGGTACCCAGTTCCTTCAATCAGTGTTTTGTGCACAGCAGCACGTACACCACTTACACAGGGACTGGTCTGTGAGGCTGGATCTTGCCTCAGCTCTGTCTCCGGGTCTTTGCTAGCCATCAATAGGCATAGATAAAATAGTTGTGACACATCTCTGGATTAATGATGCAAAAATGATGCATTTTGGTTTCCAGGAGATGTGCTTGAGCTGCCCCACTGGCCTGCTGAGGTTTACAAAGAATCATTGGTAGCTTTTCAGACACCATGGCCAGTTTTGCTCCTCCCAGCCTTTTCCTCCTTCCCCTCTCCTTATCTGATGCTTGGAGGTAAGGTGGGGTTTGCCAGCTTCTTGGGTGTTTGAATGCTTTACACCTCTATATTTCAAACTTTTGCAAAAAGCTGCTGAAGTTCACACGTATTGAGCCCTATGTTCAGTGTGAGTTGAGTTTCCTGCTAGAAGGAAGGTTTCTCTTGGCTGTTTCTGCAGTCATTTGGGATAAAAGACTTCACTGAGAGGGAAAGCTGCTTCAAAAGGCACAAAGTTACTCCTTTGGGGGCATTGCTATATGAAATAGTGTCAAAAAAGAGCAACAGATCCTATTCAAGCAGGCCCTGGGCTCAGAGTCAGACAGCAACCATAGCTTTGGACCAAACCAGAGCACTGAGCTGGAACACAGCCAGGTCCAGGAAAAAAAAGTGTTGCCTACAAATCTAGATCTGAGCATCATAGCTCAGAGCCTGTTTGAACACATGCTTCAGTCCTTAGGATTCATTGCATTACAAGCAAGAGGGTTATAAGCAAGTGGCTGCAGGCTGCTGCTGAGGGCACTGGGGCATGTGCTGGCAGAGGGTCACGCACTGGCAGCAGTGGAGGCTGCCACCCTACAAGAGCACTTTGTGCACAGGGCCTTGTTAATTTACTCATATGTGCAAATGCAAGGATACCACTTCTGGGACAGGAAGCCCTTGAGTCAGAGATTTCTGGAGGTAACACTGAGGGAGTGCCGCGGGAGGTATTGCTGCCTTCGCCTCAGTCCTGTACCCTCCCAAGTAAGCTGCTACCAGTCACCTCTGGAAATCAGACAGTGGATCAGGTGAAGCTTTTGTCTCTCTTGGTATGGCCAGCCTTAAATGTTGAAATGCAAATGCATCATTTAATATGTAGATGCAAAAGAGCAGCACTGGTATAACGAAGAAGGTATACCAGTGCCAATTTCACAGGCTCTGAAATATTATTTTGCTCTACTTTTTTAGGGATTTAGGGGATTCTGAGTCTCAGAATTTGTCCCTCTGCCAGCCCTTTTTGGTAGCCTCCTTCCCATGAGAAGTGAGAGTGAGCTATGCTCCCGTTATCTGAAACTGCACCAGGGCCTGGTGACAGCCCTGGCAAGTCAAAAAAGGTTGGCAGACTTAGCTTGGTGCTGGCTCCTGACCCCAGGGTGATCTCACAGGGAGAACTGTGGAGTAGTACTCTCAAAAAAGTAAGATGATATGCATTTTCACACAATTTGATTTTCCTAAGGAACTAAAAGCACAGTCTCCATGGCAGTGTGAATTATTGTGGTAAGAGGGATTGTGCAGGTAGACAAACACTCCTGTCATTTGAAGTGCACTTGAAATTCTGCAAAAGACAGTAATTGCTCTTTCTTTTTCACTTTAGAAGGACAAGGTACTATTTAGTCCCTGGAAGGTCTTGGAACAGCAAACTAAATGGATTCTTTACCACCAGTGTATTTTAGCTAAGCACACACTTCCACTTACCACAGTGGAAGATTTTAAGTAAGGTGGAAGCTTTGGTGTTGACCTCAACATCCAGATCTAAATTGTTAAACAGTGATGATGATGTCTCCTTCCAAATGTAGTTTTAGATCTACAGATGAATAGTGTTATGAAAGAGGATGGTGCCATACAGACACTATATTAACCATTACATACTCATAAATATCTCTACTATTTTGCAGAAGTCCAGGGAACTGTCTCAGGGAGTGAAGAATGAGATATGGCTTGTAGCACAGCAAAACTGAAAAACAAACTTTCAGGAGAGTCATCCTTAGCTAAACCTTTTCTGAGACTACAGCTGAAGTAACAGCAACAATTGGTAAACAGGCATTAATCAAGCTAGCAGATTTCTCTTAGTGAGAGTAATTAGCTGCTCTGCCAGCTCCCAGTCTGCTCTGGAGGGTTGATTGGCTGGTAGAAAATTTTCATGGCAGACATATGAATGTACACACCCGTTCACAGATCCTGACCAGATTATAAATTAGCTTCGCTGTAGAAACTTCCATGCATAAAGGCTGCTTTTAGAAAGAGAACTGCCCTGTACAAAGCGATCTAGTGTGATGTCTTAGTTCTGGAGATGGCAATGGGACTTTTTCCATTTATTTTTATGAAGCTAGAATTTTACCATCAGTTTTACTCACATGTATTCTCTCTGAGAGCTTAATCTTCAGGAGGGTTTGAACATCTGTCAGATTGAAGTGGCAGAAGGAGATGGGCTGTTTTTTGTGCAGTGAACGTAATTTGGAATCCATTAATGGATTCAGCTAAAGCTTGACTTAACCTGACAGCAGATACACTTGGGTACCCACAACCCAAGGGCTAACTCTAATTTTTGAATCCAATCTGCAGCCTACCTGAAACGTAGGGGAAAAGTCACAGAAGTACGCTTTCTCCATAAATGAAGTTACTCATAGATACCTTTACTGGACTAATCCCTCAATTTATTCCATCCTAAGGCATACTGCTATGCTAAACTGCAACTGAAGAGTCCATTTGATAGAGTGGATTGGCAGCCTGAGACTAAACAACCATGAAAGCATAAAAAGAAGGTAAAAGAGAATGAAAAGACAAATATTTACCTTCTGTGAGGTACATTCACAAAGAATAATACATCTGAAAAGCAAGTAACAATTCTGAGTTCTCAAGCAAGTTGATGAAAGAGATTGTATTTCCAGAGGTCCAATGCTGAGTACTGTCAGACTCATCAGGAATTCTGCAGCTGGGATCTGAAAAGTAAGGAATTTGGTATCTTTAGTCACCCAACAGAAATACTGGCTGATATTCTTGGATCTGGTATCATTCCTAATTTTTAAACCTCCAGCTGGGTTTATTTTTTAAACTGTTGCATTTTAGTTCAATTGTTCCTCTCCTAATTTCTTGATCTCCTGCTCTCTTGGCTTATTTCATTAAAGGAAAAGACAGATAAATAGCTAAGGTGAGGGAGCTCATTTCACATGTAAGAAAACACAGTGTTTTCAGCAACTGTTGCATTTCTCTCTCTTCCTTTTGCTACTGCTGTTGTTTAGGTGCTGGCATGAGCAACCCATGTAGCTGGAGAAGGAAGTGTCTAAAATATAATCTCTAGTGACTATGAGAGATTATAAAGGTGGCATGTAACTGTATGGAGGTACCTCCTATTGTAGAGTGCCAGTAATGTACAAAGTGCTATTTCTCAGATGTATCAAAAAGTTTACAATTAAATTACTCAAATCCAAGACCATACAGGTCTTCTAGCTTTCTTGCAGTCAGCAGCTGATATGTGTATGTGAATCAGAGAACAGAGGTAAAGTTGAAGACCTGAGTCTTGCAAAACAAAGCTACTTAAGGACATCAAATCTTCACAAGACTGAAGCCTGACTGGAAAGGAAAATGGATAAGAGAGTCTGTGTTAACCAGTAATTTCTGCTGGATTTGTAACTCATCAAAGTAGAGGAAATCATCTGCATTAGTATTTTATACAAACTATTTTGTATGTCTGAGTTTTCAATTAAGTAGACTAGAGGAAGAATCAAGTACCAATTAAATTAGAGTCTTCTGTTTGTTTTTTCCCTTAAGTGTGTATATATATAATTTGGGGGGGTGTGGGTATTTATAATCAAAAATAAAATAATAAAACTACCTTTATCTACTTCCTTGTGAAAAGTAAATATTGCACAGTAAGCCCTGCCTTCTTCAATATTTGTACAGTTTGGTAAGGCAGGGATTTATATGAATGTGCTTAGTGCTGCAGATGTATATATACAATATGTATATATCCTATGAAAGCATGAACAGAAGAGAGGCTTTCTGGGGTATGTCAGAATCATTAGGAGGACCAATTGATTCAGAATTTGAGACAAGTGTTTGTGGCACAATGTTGTGCTATGAGAGATGCCAAATCAAGCCCTGCATAAGCCAGTTGAAATACCAGCCATCCCTAACTGTGCTGAAGGGCATTGCACTAAATGCAAATAAGCAGAACCAGTTTCTGCTGGGGTCATCTGGCTATTCTGCTTCTCTAGGCTGAACTTAATGAAACATTTGTTCATTTTAGAGCTCTCCATTTCTGGCTTCTTGACTATTATTTAATTCCTGTATAGTGGCACAAGGTAAACAGAGGGACAGTGAGCATCTTGCTTTTTCTTTACATGACCTCTCCTACAGCATCAAGACTGGGACATCTCCTGGGAATGATCAGTGTGTGCATGAACCTTTCTGCCCAGGAAGAACCCCAGACTCTGGTTTCCTACTTCCATTATCTATTAGTACAAATTACTGTTAGGGTCCCATATGACATATTTGCAAAAAAAGCTACTTTCTTTGCCTTAGAACATTAGCAAGTGCCATATCTGGAGATGAGGGGCAAGTTCAAATGCTTGGTTTAGTATTACTCAGGCAATGTTCATTTGGAGAGTCAAAACATTTTCTCAGATCAGCTGATTAAGGTGGGGAAAATATTTTGTACTTGGAAATTAAAATTTAGGAGCCTTTCTGTGCATCCTAAGAGTTATTTGTATCACTCTGAGACCCCAGTTTGCAAATAGTCTGCATGCTAACTATAGCCTTTGTGCTTCTTTCTGGCTATATAAGAGCTTAACTTGTTTGTGCATAAATGTGTCCACATGGAACATACAATCTTTAAATTGGAGAGATAAAAACATGGGAACAGTGAAAACACCATCCTATAAATTTCTCATGTGAAAACAAGTAACACTTTATTTTATATTACTTTATTAGGAAGTAATAAAGGAGGGCTAAAACTCTAGGGCTTCTGCTGGCTATGACACTGCTGATAGCAAGCCACATCTGCTGATTATGCGGTTTTGAGTGCCCCTTCCTTCATCCCGTCTTCATCACCATCAGAGCACAAAGGGTGCATAGTTACCTAATTCCTTACATCATTTTGTTGTTCAGGCCCTGATATGCTAGGCCTTACGTTGACAAAAGACTAAACATTTCTACTGGATTCGGGGGTAGGAGTGACATAGGGAGCACAGAATGGGGTAAGAGGGTTAAGAAATGTGTAAACAAGGGTGCTACAGGGAAAGGGACAAGGGACAAGGGAGGGTTGCTGCTTTTAAAATATACTTACAAAACTTATAAGGTTTACAAATATTAGAAAAATAAAAAAAAAATTAGGGACTTAAGGTATCAAAGTAACAGATAATTACTAGACACAGAGAAGGGAAGGAAAAGATCAGAGAAAATTAAAAGGTGAACATTCAAACAGTGAAAGAATAGCCTGGGTCCAGCATCTCCATGAGGAGGCCTGGGAGCATAGAAGGAGGTTGTTGGATCAACGATATCCATGTAGCACTGACACACTTCTCATCCAATAAACCATGGCCTGTGCTTAATGCCTCATTTATCATTGCATAAGACATTAATTTCCAAGAGTGAGTAATAAGAACAACTCCTACACGTGCACATGCCCCCACACAGGCACACGTAAAAGACAGGAGCATCTCTTCCCCATAGCTGCCCTGGAGGTGCTTCTTTTTAAAGAACCTCACCAATGGACATGCTGCAGTTCTAGCTGCTGCTGTGCATGCCCTGTGGCTTCATAGGATACAGTGCTTAAAGGGTCAGCTCCTGGACATACATAGGCCTCTTCATAATCCACAGAGAGAAGAGGAAATGAAAGGAAGTGAATGATAAAGCATGAAAAGCAGCCTAAATGGAGCTCTGGATTCTTGTTGCTCTAGGGTACCTCCATGTAAATCCTGCCTGGGCCAAGCTTTGGGAAGTCTGACAGAGGCTGAGGGAGTTGCTGTACTTTCAAAAAGCATGCCGTGCCAAATGCATGGGGAAGGACCTTTGGCAGCAAATACTTTTTTAGCAGTGGTTGCTGATTGTGCCTGCAGCTGAGCCCTGTCTGCCAGCGTGGCTGGCACAGCTCACCCAGAAACGGGAGGCAGCACAACAGGGCAGGGGCGGAGCGGGTCGAAGTCGCTCTGGGAACTTCCCAGCATTTGGCAGAGACAGCTGGCATGATTTGCTGGGAATGGGATATCTGTGGCATCAGGGGACCTTCCCGTGCTGCAGGGAAGCTAAGCTCACCTGGCTTTTGAGAGCACACCAGTCTTCAGAGCTGACAGGATTAAAAATGTGTGGGGTTTAGTGTAATAAGCCAAGCATGAACGGGAAAAATCACACAAACTTCTGGTATTTAATGATGAGCAGTCTTCATATGAGCAGTCTTCATATTCCCATTTTAACTGAACAATGGTCCCTTGGGAATTGTGGCAGATAGGCAGAGGCCTCAAAAGGAGCCCGGGCTCTGTTACAGCAGCAGATGACTGCAAGTGCAATCGGAAATATGCTCTGCCCCACCTGTGTAGCAAAATCAGTCAGATTGGGATGTAGTCCTAATACTGACTGAACTGTTTTGATCAACCACTGATCCTAAATCAATGCCATGCAAAGGAAAGTGATAACAGTTACAGCAAAGTAGGACCGTATTTCCTTTAAGGACTCACTCCTTCCCCTAAAAGAGATATGTCAATTTGATGTTACTATTAAGTCCTGTGACTGGTACATGTAAAAATGTTAGTGCTCACTGTTATAATCTTTCTATATCTCATCAGAAAGCTGCTTATAGAAGTGACAGTGATTCTCATATGTGAGACAAACACTGCTGTCTTACTAGAGAGGCTTGCATTTTTCAATCTTAAAAAAGAAATAATTAAAGGAGACTTTGTATTAGAAGGACATTAGCAGAGCTTTCCCACTCAAGATTGACAGAAAAGCCCTGAGAATACAAAGGACAGCACAAGGCAAACATCTGTTCAAATAAAGGGAGTTATAGAACTACCTTTCATTGCATTGAAGTAATACTCCACCTATAAAAATTAACCACTGTGCTTTTCCCCAGACTTTATACTATATACAGCTCTCCTTAGGATTATGTTTACTGGAAACTTTTGCTTGTGTCATTTCTTTTCATTGCAAGCTAATTTCTGGTTCCGTGTAACTTAATCACATTTTCTTAAGGCTTCTATTGACAATACAAGCCTGTGACAAATAAAAAACCATCATTCAAAGGAGTAGCATACCTCCTTAACACAACCTGACATACGAAAGCAGGCTAGGGCTCAGACAATCCCAAACCTGCTCCATTAAGAGATGACATTTTTAACAACAGATCTGTCGGACCCCACTGGAAATAATAGGCCTTCATCACAGGACGACAGGTGATTATGTTCTGGAAATGTTCCAGTGCCAGCTGTGTTGCTGCATGTTATTTGTAACCTCTGTAATTGCGGCTTTTCAAAGCCATTTTTATTTGGAAAGCCAGTAGAGAGGCCAAAAAAAAAAAGAAATTCCCTACCACCATTTGTTCAGAGAAGAAAAAATCAGCGTATCAAAGCCTGAATAGTAGTTGCCTGTTTTCTGAATTCCTGGCTTAGACTCTCTTCTTCTAACAAAACCCCAAACCTTAATGTAATCATTGTTACATGTTTCCCCCTTTACTCATAGTCCAGTTACAGTTCCTGCTTACAAATGAATGGACCAACAAGCATCTGCTTAATGCCTGCAAGTGCAATTCCTTCTGAAATATTAAAAGGCTGAGAAGCTAAGCCTGTTCATGAGGGTCGCTTGAGCAGTAAGTAGACAGTCTTCTGCGTGTCTGGAGTTGAACCAAGCAGGAGACAGGGAAACAAGCCATCTAAAGTTGTTCCCAAGTGAACTTCATACATATTTTCAATTGCACATGCTTTTAAGTACACTGGCACCATCAGGCTGGACCTAGAACAAGCCTGAGTAACCATGTGAGCCCACTATCACTAGCTTTGGACCCTGCTGCTCCTCTGGTTAGGTCACTATTGATACATCTAGTCACCATTTGATCAAAACCACTCATGCAGAGAAGACATTAACTTCTTTTGCTCTCTGCAGAGCAAAACAAACTTTTGGCTGCTACATGAACTCTTTCACACTGTTTATCTTTCTTGCCTTGGCACTTCAGGAAAATTCTAGTCCTTGGATTTCTTTCCTTAAATCACATATGAATATAGATTTAGAAGTTGGTGGGAGAGAGTTACGCTGCCCCCCAAATTATAAAAATTGCCTACTCGTTATGCAAGTGATGGATTACTAAGGCAGAGATGTGGGTAGTTATATTCCTGGTGGAATAGATAACACAGGCGTGAATCACCTTTTCTCCATTGCTGTATATTCAGAGCAAGTACTTTTATATCTGACATCCATGATTTCTGGAACCATATGAGAAAAAAGTGTATAAAAAGAAGTCACATGAGAAAGGAAGGAAGTTTAAAGAGCTTTCCTTGGATTTTTAGTTTCCAGGGTAACCATTCTACTCAGTAATCAATACGTTTGGCATGTTTCTATTGCTTTGTGACTACTCCCACAGACAACATTGAAAGGTGTTTGGGGAAAATACTGGAAGCAAAGACAACTACAAACTTAGGGAAAAAATTATTCAGATATAAGAAAAAGAAATAACTTATCCCCCAGGTAGTCCAAGGCTGTATCCGATTTTCTTGAGAAATAGTGGAGTAATTTTATCTAATAGATTTGCAGGATTTGAGAGGATCCTTTCGAGTATATGAGTTTTAGTACGATGGCTGCCATGTTGCACAAAAGCTACATTTTAGTTCTTTTCCCATGTTAAATACATTGCATTGTGCCTACTATTTTGTGTCAATCAGTGAAAAATTACCTTTGAGTGATCAACTCCTAAGTTTAAAAAAAACACATAGCAAGCCAGCCCTGACCTACTTTAGCAAAAAAGCTGAGCAACGTTACCTATTTAAATTTACTATTGATAAGAGTTTGCAAGTGTTAGGCACTGATCCAATGCATGTTAATAAGAATTTTAGGAGTATCCCTACATAATACTCTTGTAGTGTTTTCTAACTGAGCCTTTCAGACTGTTTTTGTAAATACAGATAAGTATTATTCTAAAGTCAGACATGTAATAGCAAAAAGTGGTAAAACTATTTCCTCAAAGCTTTCGCAGCAAAGCAGGACATGACTTGTTGCTATGATTATGACTTATTCCTTTGTAGACATTTCCATTGTTCATATGTCTGCAGCTACATGGAGCAGAAGATTATGACCCAGTCCCTCTTACTCATCTCTTCCTGCCCCATTTCTTTTCTTTCTTGGGCTGCTGCAACACAAAGACCTCATCAGATGTCTATGATGAAGTTGACCTAGGTAAAGAAGGCTGCATGACCTAAAGCCCTGCGTTTCAGATGGAAAACAACAAGGGAGCTTTAATACATTCGTCATTTTTCAGAACCTCCTCCTACCCACACGTTCTGAACCCATGAGACATCAAAATGTTAGAAGAACTATTTATTCAGTTCAGCCTATTTTTTCTTGCAGTCTTTTTCAAACAGAGAGTCTTCAAAAACTTCACAGCTCAAGATAAAATTAGAAATTGCTTTAAAGAGCTTGCTGCAAGAGATGGTGAGATTGCAAGAGAGGAGACATAAGGAGATATGTCAGAACAGAAAAGGAAGAAAAATTTATTAAAATGAATGTCTGTATGGATAGGCATTTCCCATAGCTAAAAGGTAAAGGGAAAAAATGCAAAAAATAATGGAGTGGGCTATTAATTTTATCCATTGGCATTTACTTAGGTCATTAGGCATCCTTCTATTTGTTTCTGGATGGTATTGTGCAGATTTTGTGGTGTCTGCAGATACATCATGTAAAAATTTCTCTGTTCAATCAGTTCCTATTGAACCAATCCAAATTTTCTTTCTCCGAAAAAATATCAGATGCCTTGGTAGTGAATTTATTGAGGCTTCTGTAATTGATTATGCCCCTGTTAATCAGTGGTGTTAATCCCTCCTTGGAATTGCAAGGCAGTTCTGAGATATTCAAGTCAGGTGTTTGCTTCATCTGTGGCTCTTGTCTTCCTTCATTTTACATAATCTGTAAGTAATAACTATTATTTTTTTGGCTTTCTATTATAATTAATGACTCCTTTTATGGCCATACCGGTGGGACCAAATGCTCAGGTACCATTGCCTGAGGAAAAATAAACCTGTGGAGCACAAGTCTGTCATACCAGTCTCCATTGTTTCTGATAAAGAAAAGGGAAACATTATTTTTGCAAGCCAAACTGTAAAGACTTCTCATCTCTGCTCAGGAAAAAGGATGGACAGCATGTTTGCTGTGAACCACAGATGATGATCTCAGTCAGCTCCCTCCAGGTAGGTCAACACGGCAGCTTCTGGAGCTGCCCTGCACCCAGTGTGCATCCAGCTACATGAAGTGATGGGTAATAGCCAGGCTTTTACACGGTCTACTGCAAAATACAGTACTCTGGACTGCTTTGAGACATTTGGCAATCCATCTGTGCTGGCCCCACTGCTGTGACAGCTGAAGCAACAGCAGTACAGAGGTGGCTGTTTCAGGGCTGGGTTGGATACACTCATACCATCAGTGTTAGCCTTCAAGCCCTCACCAAATTTTTTTTTCCTTAGACCTGTGAGAAGCTCATTTTGCATAAAGAAAAGAAGGCAAATCCACTTTCTTATTCTCACACTTGCAATCACAAAAAACCCCAGCCCTTTCCCCCCTAATATTATTTTTCAATTGCATGATCAAACTCCTGATGTGAATACATCATCTCATATTTTTTTGCTTCTTCAGGTTTACAACACTGTGTTAAAGTCTATTCTACCAGCAGGAAGGAGCTGGCAACACGGTGGTACCAATTTTTTCAAGTCTAATCCCTCTTGGCCACTCTTACAGGAAGGACAGTCATGTTGATAGGGTACGTCTTTCCCTCAGAGACACTCCTGATGTCTAATTTTTCTACTGCACCACATGCCTGTCTAGGCTACATATTAATTATTTAAAAATGCATATTAAACTAGAGTTAGAGTTGAGAATATATACTAGCGTGTTAAGGTAATAAAACCTTACAGGGATGTTATAATTATCCCATAAAGAAACATGACAATTCCAATGACTTGAGATGAAGCATAAAAGAAAAGCAATTGGGTTAGAGAAAGGCAAAATGTCTCCATATAACCTTTATGAGGCTCTCTAGAGAGATCCTGAGAATTAAAAAAGAAAAAAAGATCAGTTTAAAATATCTTCTTCATAAGCAAGCAATCATTGCTTTATGTTCCTACATCTTAGAAGTACACTGTATCTAAACCAGACTAAAACTTAATTGGTATTGCTGATTGCAATGTCTGGGTCAGTTCTGTCTCGGTTTACAGTGCTCTTCAGAGACAGGTTGCAACACACTAGAAGCTCCAATGAGGACATAAACACAGCTTTTGTTAGGTTGGAGCTTTCCCAGACTTGTTGAGTGTGTGCTCTGCTCACTCTCTTCTCTTAGAAGAAGTTTCATTGTTCACACTTGACAATGTTCTGTTGTCTGCAGATATTTCTTAATTGATTTCAGTTTCAATGACACCCATATGAGACCTACAAAAATAAAAATGAAATTTGATTAAATGTTATGGGGGGAAAAAAAGCTAAACATGAAAGATTTCATGAGTAAAGCAGGGAAAAAATAAATAAGTCATAGTGGGATGTAAGATGGTTCTCTTATTATCATGCACTTGCCTTTCCATATTGCATTTAAATTCAGTGATATTGTGGTACACTGACTGTACAGCCAATACCAAACCCAATTTGACTTCACAGGTTCTAACCTTTCCAAAGGCAGCTTGCAACTGTGAGATGATCTAGTTATCCATGCATCTGCAAAGCGACCTGTCTGTACACAAAAGGTGCAGAAATGTCAACAAAAATCTGTGGTAATTGCCTTTAAGTTGGAACTACAGGCTGGGTGGGATGCTAGTCATACAGAAGAACTGTATGCAGGAAAATGAAAAGTGGTGATTTATTCAAAATAACTTCTGTGTGTGTGTTTATGTACACAGGCACGTATGCCTGAAGTAATGAACATTGTGTTTGCCTGGAGGGGAAGGAACAGGCCAATGCCAACCTAGTTTTGACATTGTGTTCAGGTATCAGGTAGCAAGCAGCCCAGGTTTAGCTGAGCTCAGAAACCAGCTCAGTTGTAGCCACAGTTCAGTATCCAAACTGATTTCAGGTTAATTCCCCCCTTGTGTATTGATTGCCATCTGTTCTCACTGTTGTTTTTCATGTTATATTCACCCTTTATTATGCACATTGCAGTACTCTCATTTATTAGTAATGTCAGGATTAGTGTCTTCACAAGACAAGCACTGCACTCCTATTACCACTCTTTGGCAGTGCTGTTCATCTGTTTCTACCCTGTTGCCATACAAACATGTGTCAGGGTGTATATTTTTACTTGTTCAATTGCTTTTGTTCACAGATTGAAGCATCCAGTGGACTCCCTGGTTTAGGTGATATATCATATTACATAGATTTTACTTTTTTATTTTGTCCCATACAATGTAGCAGAAAAGGGCTCATCTTGATTACACTTGTGATATTGAGTTTCTGTGTTGGTTTAACTTCCTAGATCACCTGAAACATGGCAAGGGTTGTACTTCTGTGTTCCCCATTTATGCTGTGGGAACTATCTGTTTTGCTATGGGATTAGTCTGGGTTGCTGCATTTGAGATAGACAGAGCCCCGTCAGGGAGCGGGGAAAGGCAGCAGCAGGAGATGTTTGTGGATCCTGAGCTGGGCTATTCAGGGACAGATGCTGCAGCAGGGAGACTGCCATGCAGTGGGGTTGGAGGTTTCTGAGCAGGGCAGGAAGGGCAGAGATGCAGCCAGACCTCAAAGGTGATGGAAGAAAGGAGGTTCTCCCAGCTGTGTAAAGTTTCTTGCAATTAGGAAGTCACTACAAGTTTCTGGTCTGCAAGCAATACTGAAAGAAGGGATCTACTCTGAAGAACAGGAGTTGGGGATCTGGGGAGCAAAAGATTTATTTATGAGACATTCTGTTCTAATCTGTTTCAGACGCAGCTGATTCGAGTTCCTAGGCTGCAACAGCAACTTAACTCTAGCTTGTCTTTTAGTGAAATGCAGCTGCAGATACTGAAATAGTTTTCATGTACCCATCAGAAGGAAAAGGTGTAAGGAGATCTACCTCAAAGCTCTGCCTCACATTGGGTCATGTCATGTTAGTTTGAGTAGTAGTCCTTTTTCACCTTTTCATATCTAATTCAAAGCCCTATTTTATACTTTCCTCTAACAAAATCCATCCAGGCTTTTAGCACAAAAGCAGCCCTGTGGTCCAGGAACCAGCAACAGTCCTGGCACTGTTTTTCTCCTTTCTTAGGGGCTTGTGCGTACATCTAAGTACTTAAGGACTGCCCTCAGTTCCCTGTTGAGGACCCTGAAATAGAGAGTCATTTCAAGAAATCAGTCCCTCTTTATTTATTCTGATGTAGACACAGATGAGGTTTCTCTACATATCCAGACTTTCTACTGCAATTAAGTGCTATATATCACTAGGGATTTTATCCACTCACTTTATGTTACATCAGTCTTAATCTGTTAGCAACATCCATACTGATCCTTCATGGTTTTCAGTCACAAGTACTACTACTATAGATGCAGTCTGTTCTCTTGGATATTTTAATAATCATCATGTGTAGTGGTAGTTGCATTTTTTTATAGTATCTCTTCCACCTTCTTGTCACATGTGAATGTTAGTGCTGCTTCAGGGATTCAACTGTCTTCTTTTTCCTGCTCTTTCTTTGGTTTGATTGTTTGATCCATCTAAGCCTAGTCCAGACTGTTCCTGTTTGTGCTTACAACCACTGCCTTTAGGATGTGACTGTTCTTTGTATGCCTTCAAATGAGAGTTTATTAGAGCCATCGATCAAAATACATGGTAAATTAAAAGTATGACTCTCCTTGCTGCTAGATACAGTATTACTGTTCACCACTGTCTGCTCTGCCCTCAGCCAATTCCCCGTACCTTTTAATCTCTGCAAGCTTCACCCTGTTCAGGTGGTACGTCACATCAACATGCTAACGAGCTTGTGGCTCAAACAATGGCACATATGTTGCTAATATAAATGCTAAGCACACGTGTTTGCATGCAAAGTATGTTTTGAAAAATGGGCTGATTATCATGAGGAGAATTAGGAATGTGCAGATGGCAACTCCATCCCCATCCCGCTCTCGGCAAGTGACCCCTGCTCTGTTGTGCCATGAGAGCCCATTATCCCGGCTCACAATGCTGATACAGCCAGAGTCCCTTCATGCATATGGAGCATCAGAGAATTTTTCCTCCCAGTGTATCAATATCCCTGTGTCCTTGATTTCAGAGGTCACTGTGGCTCAGACAATAGGATTTTTACTTACAGAATATGAATGAAAGTTGGTGAATCCATGCACAGCATTATAAGTTTGTTGGGTTTAATGTGTTTTCTGTGTGTTGTTTCAGAGATTGCCAAGATTTTGGGCTCCTGCATGTCCCCAGCAGGACACAGTACACTTGAGATCTCACAGGCTTTTCTCATTAATGCCACTATGCATTTCTAGACAAGGCAGCATATAATTCCTTCTCCAGCATAGCTAAAAAGCACAAGGGCTAGGAATATCTAATCAAATTCACACATAAGAAATGTGGTCTTTTTTTTTTTTTTTTCAATTACTTCCCACCTTCCCATCCCATTCTTCTGCAACTATTTCACCTGCGGCATCCTTGCCTTGCTGGCTCACATACTGCTCTCCTGCCTCAGGTGGGTAATATCACAGAAATACAGTCTCTCTCTCTTTCAGCCTTTCTGACTTAAGTGTTGCAGTTACCTATCACTAGTGAGATGTTTCTTTTTTTCTCAGGCTTTTGTATTATTTAAGCCTCGTATTTCAGTTTTTCCACATAATTCTGACCTCTTGTGTCTGCAAGGATGCTAAGTCTACTTTCTCTCACTTGCTACATATCATCTTGCTTGAGATGCTTCCTCTGAAAAAATAAATTTTTCTTCTCATCTTGATAAATGTACAGTGTCAGGCTCTGAAGTCCCATTTTCTTCAAAGTGCAGTGTCTCCCGTCAGACCTAGAAACAAGAGAGATGAACCTACCTCCTATGGTGTTGCCATCTTTTTCCAATCCTAATCTGGTCAGACCTAGAAACACACTTCTGTTGCACATGAGCTTCCCAGAGCTGCCCTGCCCTCCTCTAGCCTCCTAGTATCATCTTCTCCACTCATAAAATTTGTTATTCACTCTCCTTAGCCCTCCCCATTATAAATGTTTCCTCTTCTTCTGTCTTCAGCATGAACAGAAAAATCTTCTGCACTTTCTTCACCATTGATATGTATATGAACACCTAACCCTATATATTCCCATTGCATGTTCCCATTGCAAAGACTAGGCTAGATCTGGCCACAGCTTGGGAGAGGTCTTGACGCCAGCACAGCTTTTCCTGTCATGCGGAGTGGGGTAGGTGTTGCTCAAGGGAACATTAATACTTCAGACCACTGGTAAACCTGTGGTGGTGAAGACCCATCTCTCTGCTCACATGAATGTCCAAAATACCTTTCTCTGCACTGCCTGTGCTGGTGGGCACAGATGTACAAACCAGGAGAACATGTCCAATTTAATTTAAATTTTGTACATATTCCCTATAATAATGAGATTGCAGGTACAGGCATACTAACCATTATGTTATATGAAAATTATATTTCCATATTTTCCCAGATGAAACATCAGACAGATTTCATCTCCTTTTTTCCCCCAGAAAGGTCTGGAGGAGAATAATTTTTATAATCTACTTTCAATTACTACAATTGCACAACCATAACAACTCTACTAAGATAAAAAAACTCTGGAAACTATTATAGAGCCACAGAAATGAACTTTTAAATTACTGTGCTACATTCATTACCTAGCTCAGTAGGCTCTCAATGGTTTATTATAAACTCAATAAAGAGTGCATTCCTCAAAGGGTAGAAAAGTCTTCCTACCATTATTTTATTGTTTATCAAGTTAATGTAAAATCATTTCATAATGAATACACCTCTAGTTTCCAGAATTTTTCTATTTTAAAGCATTTTTCTGGGAAAATAAATGATAGTGACACTGAAAATCTCTACTCTTTGACAATTTAGTTTTATATTAGTATTGTTTGGTTGTTTTGTTCCCTAGTGAGATGCTGACCTGTAAAAATATTTCACAAGTACATTTAATTTAGGTGTTCCTATCAGCATTTTTGTATACTCTGTTTTTAAGTGATTATTGGAAAGATGATGTTTAGTTTGCTGAATATTTATTTACTAAAAAAACCTAGTTTACATTGTCCCTCCACAATTAAATCTTTTTAATAGAATATTTTATTGAATCTTAAATATTTATTTCGCTGAGGGATAAAGAAATAGCTTGGTTTTGCTTTATTTAAATTCTTTTTTCCCAACTCAACCTCAGTTCAATTCTGTACTGATGAATCAATTCTTTGCAGTTTTAGTTACAAGTGTTACTCCACTGTTGGTTGAGAAAACTCTTGAAGGCACAGTGGTTGCATTCCTGTACGAATAGTACAGATGCAATTCAGGGAGCTTAGCATCCACCATATATTTTCAAGTATTTGGCACATATACATAGACATATATAAACAAAATACTAAATAAAATACAAATTCCAAAAGACCAGAGTGACAGTCCCACTGGCACTGAGTAAAGAGCAGTTTAGAGTCTGGTAAGTGCGCTGAGAAATTTCCTACCAAGTTTCTGAATCAAATTAATTTGATACCAGCTGAGATCACTGTTTTGTGAGAAGTATTGTTCAGCGGAAAATGGTTTAGTCTGGTTGTCAGTGTCAGGAAATACATGCATAGGTGGGGAGGTTTCACATTTTTGGCAGGTTCAGTGTAGACCTGGACTGACTTTCTCCTCTTCCACTGGTAGAGCCTCCAGCTTTCCACCAGGGCCCACCCTGACTTGAATGAAAGGACACGACAGATAGAGAACCTTCCCACCAAAAGAACAGATTCACTGTAGAAAAAATTTCAGTAGGTAATATTCTATTAATGCATTAAAACATTGTGTGGGTAGATAGCTAGAAATCTCCTTTGATAAAAGAACTAGCAAGGGCAAACGTCCAGATAGCATACTTGCTCTGCTTTTGTCCACAGCCAGTGCCATAAGGCTGGCAATCCCTCTTTTCAGGGAATCTCCATGCTTCAGTCAGAAGCTTTTAATCCTTAGTCATTCTTTACGATACAAATGACTGTACTCTGGTTTTTGCTCAGAAAAGCTAGTTTGAACCACCACCCCAGGGCCTAAGATGTTCTGCAAGCATGTCCATTATGCGTACGTGATTTTGTGGACAGCTACACGATGCTGGCAGAAGGGAGATAGAGAAGAATGGATTCTCAGAAGCCTTGCTCCCACATGCCAGGTTGCTGATGAGGTTAGAATTGCCACTTACAAAATAATGATGGTTGTTTCACTGTTATCCTGTGATGTGTGCTGTGTTTTACCCACTTGTAGCTCTTAAGTCTGCAGCCAGTCTTGGTACTCTCTGTCAAGAGTGATTGCATGTGGGTCTGGAGCCACATCACAGCCCTGCGGTGCCTCTGTAATAGTAACAAATGGCATTGAGCCTCTAACAGGAGTACACTATGCATATAGAAGGGTAATGTATAGAAGCTCAGAGGGAGAGTGCGAAGTCCTCCTGGAGATGGTTCTCCAAAGGCAAATACACAATAATAGAGAAGAAACTTTGCTCAGTCAATTGGCACAAATGTGAATTGGCAGAAACTTAACAATACGTGCTACCCATGAGTAGTTTTGAAACCATACAGAACCATCAGATACCTTGCCTACTTATTGAGAGGTTTGCCATTAAAAAAACCTGAAACAACAGACCTCCTTTGTATTGCAAGTTTGCTTTTCTTGTCTGCAAAAAAAGGAAACTGAGTGTATGTAGGGAGCAGGGGGAGAAGAATTTGGGAGTGCTTTTAAAGCAAAAATGAAGAAATAGCTGGGAAAATTGCAGAGAAGAATAAGAGCTACACTCTTCTCTCTGCAGGATAGAAGACTGCAAGGAGAAGATACGCAGTGAAGAATGATTACCCCTGAACAGCTGACTTCACAAAGTGAATTGCTAAGGACTGTCTACTCCATTGTGCCAATGCTCTGAGGACAGCCATTACAACTTCATGTTTAACATACCTAGTGATGGAGGACCCTACTGTCTTTTTAACCCCAAGTAGGATAAATCACTGGTTTACATCCCAGATGTTCTCTTTTGGCCCAGGAAGAAGTCTCTAAAGTGTTATCTTGCATTGTACCTTCACTGCTTTGTTCACATTATGCTAAGCAGTTTTTCCCACGGTTTCTTTTAGGGCAGTAAAGGAAGGGTTCAGTAGGTCTGTATTGCTACCAACAAGCCCCCCCAAGATGGGTTCTCCTGGTGTGAACTCTAAAGCTTTGCCCAATCAAACTTGGAAAGGTGAAAAGAAGCTTAGCAGAAATAAATTGGATGAAGTGCATCCTCTGATGGCCACTACCTCTAGGCAGCAATGAGTTATGCAGTAGGAGCAGTGGAATCTCCCCACCTTGTGCCAGGAAGTGGCTTTCTTATTTGCGGGAAAAAAATTTAAATCTTAAAAAAGGTTTCCTGTTGTAGAAAGAATTTGAAGTCACAGGCCTTGAAACTGGAGGTGTCATGGCTGGTGTTCCCCTCATGCTAGGGGGACACTGGACATGAGTGGCAAGAGATCTTCTTGGGTGCACCTGTTTTTTCTACACAAGGAGGTGTTTTTTATTTATTTCTTTGTAGTTAAATGATTTAAACAAAGGGGAATGTAATGAATAACTCCAGGTGTGTTTTGGTTTTATCCATTTGCTATGTTAGCTGCACCAAAGAAAGATGTTAAAATAAATCTTTTATTTTAAGGAAGATTTATTTGTAAGGTGGGATGCCTGCACTCTTCCTGTCTTGCTGTATATATCTTGGTCTTACCTCAGCTCTTTGACTTCTCCTTGTAATGAAATTATCAGAGAGCAAATAAAGTTATCAGTGATTGGTAGTAAGGAAAATCATTCAGATCCAGATACCTTGGGGGTACCAGAAGGCTTGGGGATGATTCTTCTTTATGCTACCCCTTATTACTCCATCAGGCTATTCTTTGCCATTTACAGATTCATTCCCAACAGCAAAATGTTGTATTTTGCAGAGCATGAATTCAGTATCACCAGACAGTAGGGAAGCTGAATGGTTTTAGGAAGTCTACGTATCATATAAGGGAAATACCATTGTTTTCTTTCAACCCAAAAATCGCCAAACGCAAAAGCTCAGCTCAACCCTAGCAAAACTAGTATTATTATGGCCTGTGTATGCCTATGATACATCGTTTATATTACTCAGATCTTACAGCTAGACCAAGAAGTGAAAAGCGAAAAAAGACAGACCCAGTGGTCCCTAGGGTGCTGTGACACTGATCCAGTGGTGGTGTGATACTGTTCCAGTGGCCTCTTTGAAGGAGACTTGATGCTTTAGCTCACTCCAGGGAGAGCTATGGCTAGTTACACTTCTTTAGACTGGGTATACCTTTACAGCTTTAATTTCTTTCTTCAATGCTGAAAGTTTTCAAAGGGGAGGTCACCGCTGCTGCTATAGCAATCATAGACTTTAAAGTAATGTCAGAGAGCTCAAATGGCCTGTGGAATACAAACAAGTTCCCATGGACCAGGTGCATAACTGAATAAAGAATGTATTATAATAATTAGAAGAACCTTGTGATTATAATCATGAGATGTTAGCAGATAAGGAATGAATGTGTGCTGGCATGTGATGTCAAATGAAGAACATCTGTTTACTGGGTGTGGAAAGTCTTATACTCCTGGATGGAGTCTCTGCCTGTCCACAGATTAAAGTTATAACAAAGAAGATGGAAAAAGTGAGATCAATGGATGCTTTGATGCAAGATGGAAAAAAACTGTATATAGAAAGAGACACTTGGTCATTTTCATATAAATTTGCCTCTAGAATGAAGAAAGGTGTAGTGGATGGCTAGTGTTATGCTTTAATACGTTTACCTTAGTGAAATGTTCAGCAGGTGTTTCAAATTTTGGAGTTGGCAAGACAATAAATCCCTGCAGTATGCAAAGACTTTCACAGGGTTTTCGAAGAAGGAGCAGCATGCCTGGCCAATAATTCCAGGCAAGTTTCTTTGAAGAGACTTGTAAAGTGGAGAATGCATGCTACTGTGTACATGTACATGTGAGTATGTGTGTATAAGAAGACTGGCACAGGCTTCCATCCTGGGTCTTGATTCTACTCAGTGGCAATGTGCAGGCTGAGAGCTGTCTCTGCATAGATGGTGAGAGTAGCATAGTCTCCCCTATTTGTGTGAGATTTAGCTCCTTGTTATCCCTTCCACAGAGGATAATGGGAACACAGTCTCCTAGAAATAGCAGGATTTACAGGGATGATTTGTAAAGGGAGAGTGCTTTCAGCTCCCCTGTGGTACTCCTGCCCTCAGATGGCTAAGTATTACAGTTTAAGAAAAGCTTGTCTTTTACCTCTGCTCAGGATCCTCGTCTTTATTCAGGCTATGTGTTCAGAATAGAGATACAATACAGAATGCAATAAACAGTATTCCAAGGCTCAGTGATAAAACTGATCTTTTCCCCCTCTGGTGGTATCACTGATTCCACTTCCTTCCTGTATTTCTTCACCCATCTCTTTCCCTCATTATGGAGATTGCACCTTGGTGTGCCTGGCGAATTAAACTTAAAGGGTCTTTTCAGGTGTTAATGAAGTGAGGTGCTTTTTCTTGCTATGAACGCTTGGTGTCTTTCTATACAAGAACCTTGCACAGCCTCAGCACTTTTACTAAGCTGCACACTGCTATTGATTTCTCCAGCTTCTGCTCTGAGGGGTTTGTGGTAAAAAGCAGTGACTCAGCTGATATGCTCAGTGGAGGTGTTTTACATGCTCAGACTGTGCTGCTGTTGCTGCTGAATGGTTAAAAAAATCAAAGGCAAGCCTTTCAATCTGTTTGAAGTAAACTGCAGGCAGCAGCAAGGTTTTCTGGCAACTTTGCAGAGATTATTGCAAATACTCTTAATGGCAGCCTGATTCTGGGGGATAAGCCTATGTGCTTCTGCCACAGCAAATGGGGAGACAGAAATAAGGGCTCCAACTTTCCTCTTGGACAGAAAACAGTGCACTGAAGTTAAGAAAAATCCCACCCAGAGAGCTGGGGTGTTTGGAAGGGGAGATGCCTGAAAATGCTGGTCCATCTGCTGAAACAGTGCAATGAATATTGGGGCAGGTTTGTGCTAGTGATTTCAGCTCGCTATCAGCATCTGCCTGTCTGGGTCTGACAGTGGTTTAGTGAGGGTGACCACATGCTTAATGTTGTCCCATGGAAACCTGCAGATGTGAAATGCTTACCATCACAAGCCAGGACAAAGCTGAGACCTCTCTGCAGTTCTCACAGACTGGAAATTCAGAAAGCGTGCAACCTGAGGAAGGGGAGGGAAAAAATACAGCTGTTCTGGGAGGAGAAGAGGGGATTGTTTATCCTTTTCCAAAAGATAAATAAGCTGTTCCTGCCTGTGATCCTGCTTATCTGTAAAGCAGGACTCCTAGAAGCTTTCAGATCACCACAGATTCATGGAAGTGTAGATTAGAAGGCACCATCTGGTGCTCTCTAGTTCAAACTCCTGCTAAAAGTATGTTTTTCACCAACACTGCATGAATTCATGCCTTTGTCCAATACTTTTAAATATTGGAAAACTCAAAGCATGGAGATTCTACAACCTCACTGGACATCGTTCTTTGGTGCTGCACAGTCACCTCCATAAAGATAGCTTGTCTAACTTCTGTCCTGAACCACCCAAAACAGAGCTTGTGCTATTGCTCTCTGTCATATGGTCTGCCACTATGAAGAATTTTTATTAACTTTGCAACACTGGTTCTATTAAATAACCAGTGTTATTTAATATCTTCATTAATGACATTAAGGAATGTAGGGCATCGAGGGCATCCTCAGCAAGTTTGCAGATGACACCAAGCTGAGTGGTGTGGTTGACACACCTAAAGGATGGGATGCCATCTAGAGGGACTTGGACAAGTTCAAGAAGTAGACCCATGGGAACCTCACAAGACCAAGTGCAAAGTGCAATGCCTGGGTCAGGGCAACCCCTGATATCAACACAGGCTGGGGTATGAACAGATTGAGAGCAGCCCTGCCAAAAAGGACTTGGGGGACCTGGTGAATGAGAGGTTGGACATGGGCTGGGAATGTGCACTCAATGCCCAGAAAGCCAATGGTATCCTGGGCTGCATCATAGGCGATGCGGCCAGCAGGTCAAGGGAGGTGATTCTGCCCCTCTACTCCACTCTGGTGAGACTCCATATAGAGTGCTGTATCCAACTCTGGGGTCCCCCCCAACACAAGAAGGACATTGACCTGCTGGAGTGAGTCCAGAGTGAGTCCAGCCACTAAGTTGGTTAGAGAGATGGAACACCTGTCCTATGAGGAAGAGCTAAGAGAATTGGAATTGCTCAGCCTGGAAAAGAGAAGGCTTCAGTGTGACCTAATTGTGGCCTTCCAGTACCTAAAGGAAGCCTTGAAAAAAGATGGAGACTTTTTACATGAGCATCTAGTGGCAGGACAAGGCAGAATGGATTTAAACTGAAAGAGAGTAGGTTTAGATTACATATTAGGAAGAAATTATTTACTGTGAGAGTAGTGAGAAACTGGACCAGGTTGCCCAGAGCAGTTGTAGATGCCCCATCCCCGGAAACGTTCAAGGCCGTGTTGGATGGGGCTTTGAGCAACCTAGTCAAGTGGAAGGTGTCCTTGTCCATGGTGGGAGGGTTGGAACTACATGATTTTTAAAGTCCCTTCCAACCCAAACCATTCCAAGTTTCTGTGATTCTGAGAAGCTGTAGGCTGCTATTGGATTCCCCCTACCCTTCTCTTCATCAAACTAAAGAAGCCCAACATTTTCTTATAGGATGCACCCTACTGGCCTCTGACACTCCTGTTAACCTTCCCCTGGATTGCATCCGGTTTCTACATGAACAAACAACTTAGAAAATCTGAAAGTCCCACAAATCGAGTAAGTCCAGGATTTCTGCATGTCTTAGAATATGGAGCTGAAGCCCTTAGGGTATTCAGGTTTCCCATCACACAGCTAGAACCCTGTGCCATGACTCCACAGGAGTGGGGGTTCAGGAGTTTACCCAGGATTCAGGAGTCTGTAGCAGGTAGCCAGATGTACCAACAGGCACTTAGGCAGCTGTACATAGGAGACAGCCTGGGTGCATTGAAACAGAACTCTTTTTTTCACTGAGCATTTATATTTTGATACCCTGATGTTCTTCTATTCCAGTAAAACTTCTGAAATCATGTGGGTAATTTCAGGAGAAAAGTGTTGGCTGGTGGAAGGACTACTTTGAGGGGCTTAACCTGTGCATGCACTCTGAATTGCTCAATAACACTCCCTTGCAAAGCAGAAATGGAAAAAAACAGAGAACAGACTGACCTGAATTCAAAGAGCCTGACAACAAGCCCAGTTATTGAAAGACTGCAACACAGAAACCTCACAGTGAGATCTCTGAACCAAGGAGACCTAGGATCTTGGGAAAGAAGTGTGGGCATACTGACTCATTGTCTTTAGCAATCTCCTGGGTATTGCTAGGTCCATTATATGTTGTTGAGACCTCAAACTGCCAAATGTAGGAAAAATATTTTCAGTTGTATTTAACAGTTTTTTAATGGCAAGAAAACTCTCTCACCCTTCTGAGTCTTAAGAGAGCTGTTGTGGGGAAACAGCTGAGCTGCTTTCTTTCAAAGTCTGTACTCTCCCTGGATTTATGAATTCAATGACCTTGGTAGATGTACAGAAGAAACCCTTTAACATAGCATGAGACTGTTTTTCATTTATTTCCAAATTAGGCACAAGCATACTTTCTCTCATCAGATATACAGATTTTGAAATTCCACTTTTTTCCTCCCTTCTCAAAATAATGATTTTTAAGTGCAGAGGAAAACCACGTACTCCAGCTGTATGATTTCTGTTGCACTCATACAGCATCCCAAGATAGTAGATAAAAAGGTGCTGTTTTGAATTCTCTTTTCTGAGTCCAGTATTTAAATTGCAAGTGAAATTACTATCTACATTGGCAATTTTAGCTCTCTAGTGATTGAAACTAATTCTTATTAGCTAAGCATGTAAAGATGTGGCCTGTTTTCCTTCATCTCAGAAGACACAGGAATAGTATTATGTTACAGAAGATGGGAATTTGGAGGATTCCCAAATTCAACAGAGGATTTGCTATGCTGGATCAAACAGGTTTCCTTTCCCACCCCTCTTCCCTCCAATCAGGACTTCTGCATTTGGTAATGATTGCGATTCATGTGAGAGAAATGACAAAATCTATCCATGACTGATGTTCCACACCAACAGTGCAATACTGTAGATGGAGAGAAGGCAATTTCCTTTTGACCTTGGAAAAGAGCAGTTTAAGCAATGAAGTTGCTGTTATGCAGGCCAACAAGTGCTGTAGTCAATTTTAAAAATCCAACCCTATTTATGGAAAAAGAAGTTAATACTGGATGTTAAGGCTATAGTACAGTCAAGAAACACCAGACAATACCATTATTGATAATCAACCATATTTTGTTTAATTAAATGTCTGGACATTTACATATTGTAGAAGCTTTTCTTATAAAATGCAAATCTTTTTCAAAGTTGCTTGACCATCATTCTAGCCCAAGGCCCCCATACATTTCTGACTAGAATGATTCCTTCCTGCTGGGAAGCTGCCTGCAGAATGTACTTTTACAAGCATAACAAGAGCCATCTCTGGGTACAATGAGTTCTTTCCCTAGTAACTTCCACCCCAGAGTTACTCCAAAAATCCTTGCTGGATTAGCCTGTAGTTATCCAGAAAGATAGAGAACTGCACGTGTTTTCAAAGGAACAGTCATGTAGCTTGCTCTTATCATGATATTAGTGAAAGCGAGCAGGTTATCAAATGTCTCCTAATCTTGCACAAGCTGTTATGGTGAATGGCCATATAAATGCATTTTAGGAAGCTGGATTCACTGAATCTGTTAGCCCCACCACTCTTCTTTTTAGTCAAGAATTACAATTACAGTGTTAGTGATAAAAATACCTGATGAAGCCCTTAGATTAGAAATTAGGTGGCTTTGCTAAGTTGTCTGGTCTGTATTCATTGCCCTGAAAATGACTTAATTCCTTTTGGATAATCCTGAAAGTACGATTACCACAATGTATTGTATGAGCAAATACTGTAATGTATGAGTAAAACAAAATATATATGTTACCCATTTTAGCAACATCAGTTTTTACTCCTGACTTGCATGCATGGCTCTTTATAGACAATGGCATCAGCAGTCACTCTGAAAAGGTTTGTTCATAGAAACACATGACTGACACCAAATATTTGCCCACTTCCAAAAGATTTCCTTATTTACCTTTTTTTTAAATACCGTTAATGTGATTTTCATTAGCCCCTCTTGAAGGGCTAATCAGCACAATTTACCTGTGCACACATCACTCTGAGAGGCTTCTCAGTAGATTATTGACAGAAAAGTACCAGAGCTACCATTACAACAACATGTATTTACAGAGATGTGGTGTAATACACAAACAGGTCAAAGCCTTTTGAATTATTGTATAGCTTTTCTGGCCCCTGGCTCACCGGCTTTTCCTCAGAAGGGGTTGCTCTTCCTTGCAAATAGTGTAGCAATATGGTGTCAAAATGGAAACAGCCATATTTCCCACAGAGATAAACATCAGTGATCTCCAGCTGTTCAGTGGTGCAGTAGGTCACATGAGTATAGCCCACTGTTTTTCTTCCAGGTCTGGCTCCCCCTTTTACTGTGTCCTGGCTATTGCCTCATATGGGAGAAGGAAAGCAGGTTGTGCTGCCAGCGGCTTCCCCCACCATCCTGTCCCCGGACAGGCTCCAGGGGCTTCACATACACCACCATGCCAGCTGGGCTGGCCAGGGTTCAGTCATGGCTGTTTCTCTACCTTTTTTCATGTCTGGTGTGTTCTTGCAAGAATTTCTGGCAGGCAACATGCACTGAGGGTCTAAATTCATCACAGAAATTGTGTTGTATAGGAAGATGCAAATTGCCAGGTTGCTCTCTGCATCTTCCTAAGCAACAAATTGCTGACAAGAAATGCAGACATTCGAGGCAGACCTGGCTTTAACCTTCTCTCTTTTTCTTATCTGGCCTTGCATTTTCATTCCAAAAATGCTGTCTACCCTCCCACATGGTGGGGAAGAGAGCCATAGCAGTGAGTGCAATGCAAGGATGTGGGCAGAGGTGACACAGCTGGGGAGAGACATCCATGCTCACCCAGGCATGCTGCTCCCTGAGGCTGTCAGCAGAGCAGAGGGTTGAAGGCAATGGGTCTTGGAGATATCTACAGAAAGAGAGAAGACTGTAATTTATAAAGATTGCTAGCCTTAATAAGGGGAGTGGGACATTTGGCTTCCACCAACTTTCCCTGGGAAAGTAGTTCACAGGTATATTTATAATATACCTGTATATAGGAGTATTTGCTTTTTCCTCTCCTGACTGGACCACGAAATAGAATAAACATAAGATCGACAGAGAGGCAGAGAAACAGGTAGATATTTTGTCTGGCAGGCTTTCACTTTACAAGCCACATAGTGGGCTAAGGCAGCTGCTATTCAATTTCAACTCAAAATTCAACTGTAACCCTATGATAAGAATCAACCTTTTTAAATTTTGTCTTCTGCAGACATATTTTTTTCAGAGGAAAAATATTCTGTAATGCCTTTAAGCCATTCGCAGGCAGACAAGAAAGCAAGAGGAAAGATTTCCTCCGGAATTGACTGGAAGCTCTGCTTACTTGAAGTGTGAATGAGATTTGTTCTTCTGAGTTTGCAGACGCACACCACAGTCCACCTCCATTTAACCCCCCCCCCCCAATGTCTATCCAGTGAAAATCTCTTAGTCAGATACAGATGGTAGTCTGCTAAATCTTCTAAGCACTGGTGCAGTTCTGTCATCCTATGAACACCTCAGCAAATTAATACTACCTCAGCCTCTTTCAAGTGAAACGTTCTCCTCATTTCAAATGCACAAAGCACAGAGACAATAAACAGCTTTATATCCACAAAATAATGTCTGCAACACACCTGCAACTTAAACTAGGTGCTGTACGGTACATCTCTCACAGGGATGGCAAGGACTGCTGCAAGTGAACACAGTGCTTTACTGGCATTCAGAACAACTGGACTAATACCTATTATTTGCTACACTAGAGTTGTTCAAGAGTAAGGGACCCAGAGGCTAAATCCATTAAAAACTTGGAAAAAGGACAACAAAGACCAAGGAAGAGCAATTTACATTCATACTAAATATCATCAAGGAATCTTATATTCTTGGGTTACACATGATGAAGAAACTTTGAAGATCTTGCTCCCCTCTCCTGAGCAGAAGCCCAATTTAAAAATGTAATTGAGAGATAAAAGACCTCACCTTGAATGTTTTCATATATCTGTGCTAGGGGCTGACTAACTTAAGCTGTCTCTTAACAACTATCCTGTTTACTCCAGCTTACCAGAGGCTCTCTGTGAGCACATTGGGATGGCAGAGCAGTGCTATTTCTTTAGAATGGAAACTTTTCACAGCATGGTGCTGGCTTCTTTGTGAAGTCTTTCAAGCAAATTCACAGCTTTGCCAAGGCATTTCTGTTCTGAGAGGTTTATGGTAGATAACCTGGCCTTGTTTTACAGCAACCTGGTAGGTTCAGTACCTCTGCTCAAGGCTGACCTCTCTGGGTTTAAGCTGGAACCCACTCTGGCTTCAGCAGCATTGATGGAGGGTCCATAGCCACTTGGATATTTTTTATTTGGGAACAAGGCACTGTGACTTCTTTTGGAAAAGAAGAGCTCATCTGCCCTCAGCTTTGGTATCTTAAGTCCTTCATTGACTCCATCCTACTTTCTTCAAAATCACTGGTGTAGATTAAAAGGTGCTTGAAGGAGCATTAGTTCAGCTTCTCTGCTTTCCAGTCTTAGGAAGTCTTGCTTTTATTCTCTAGGATTTAACTATGCATCAATCCATCAGCAAAAAGATGTGAGGATTAATTTAGATGTGTTCTCTTTTACATACCAAAAGCAAAGTTGTAGAGATTTTGTTATTTCACTGTTAGGTTCTGAGACAAAAGTATGATTAAAATGTTTTCAGTTTAATACAGTTATGATAATAATGTAGTCTATTTCTTTAAAAAATAATTCTTTTAAACAAATATTTTTATGCTAGGACTGTAGTCCTAGAAATGGTATTGCTACTAATCTTATCCTTATTCTAATAAGCTTTGGTTAATTCAAACTTCTTTGCTTTAGAAAAAGGTTTTCCTTTGATGAGTCACCATCCCTGGAGGTATTTAAAAGATGTGTAGTTATGGCACTTAGGGACACGGTTTAGTGGTGGACTTGGCAATGCTGGGTTAATGGTTGGACTCAATGATTTTAGAGGTCCTTTCCAATATAAATTATCACATGATTTTATGATTCTATGATGCTGCTTCATTTCAGCTGCTGCATTGGGTGAGCTACAGTGACCTGAATGTACCTAATGCCCAGAGTTAGCAAGCAGGTTTTCTCAGTGTATTTCCTTTCCAAGACAGCTTAAAAGTTTAGTTAGGAAGAGGTTAGGAGTAACAAGTGGGTTAGGGGACTGGAAGAGGACAGAGCTGAGTTGGCATTGCCTTGTGGCAGAGCTCAGCAGGGGGAGCAAGGCAGAGCACTGCCCTCTTACCATGCATCTTCTACCTTACTGCCTTCACAGCAGTTTTGGGAAACTACCCTGCAGGAGGTCAGAAAGTTTCTGTAGTAGCAAGAAATGAAAATATTTAGAAATTTTGCTTCAGTCAGATGTACTTTCTTCCTCTTCTTCTCCCTCTTTTTTATTAATGGAATCTGTTGTCTAAACATTTCTGTGCTTTTGTCTCTAGTTCTATTCCGCTCTTACTTAAAGGCGGCAATTTTGCTCAAGAGATTCAAAGCAAGACAAAATAGAAGACAAAGGTCTCATTGATATTTCAGACAACAAAAGAAAAACTGAACAAGAAGGTAATTAAAGTAAAATCCTGAAAACTCTTCATTCTACAAGTTAAAAAAGTGTCTCTAAATCCCAGTTTAATTTTTCTTGTCATGTTGACTATCCCACTCCAGTGAATAGACAAAATGTTCTAGTGTATCTCTCTTTGTGTACATATTTTTAATTCTTTTTCCTGCACTTACATTACAAAAGGTTGAGAAGATGGAAGTGGTTTTGTGCACAAAGGAAGAGTATTTGCTCTGCAGTCTGTTGCTTATTAGGTTTTAAATCTGTTTGAAATAATGAATTGAAATTGACTGTAATTAAATATAGAACATTAGTTAACTGAGTGTTTTTAACAAAGCAAACCAAGAACAGTTTGTAAAGTTCGTATTTTCTTTTACAGAAATTTCCCTGCATACAAGAACCCTGTATGTTAACCCTTAAAGACTCCATGCCAATCACAAAATATAATTTTCAATTTCAGATGGGAGAATTGCATTTCTTTATTCAACGTAAAATTATATTATTTGAAATTCAGAATTATTGTATGAAGTGCTTATGCAAGAATTCTACCAGTAAAACCCATATTTCTCTCGTTGCAGATATTTTGCTACACATCAGTTGCAGCAGAAAGATGCATATGAGCAGTATCATTAAATTACTGCAATATACAGAATATATATCACTTGATAATTTGGTTCTGAAAACAACACCATAGAATATTATATTGAGCACTCTGGCACTAAGAAGATTCTTTCTTACAGCAAAATTTTCATCCAGGAGCAAGTAGTTGAATTTATTAAATGTAGCTCAGTTTTTAATTCTTAAGAGTTAATTGATTCTGTCCCACATGGTACTTTGAAGAGCATTTGATGAAATCACTTTGGGGCAGAAGGTACTTTTCTCTGGGAGACCTTAAAGAACCTAAAGGTTTCTTCATTTTGGAGGAGCACAACTTTGCCCAGGATAGGTATGGTGGCAGATGATTCCTGAAGCAAAACAACATTTTTGGTCATGCAGTATTCTACACCACCTATTTTCTTCTTTACTATCTCCCTGTTGCAAGGAACCTACTCACTCTAATGTATCACTGGGCAACACAATGTACCTTTCAGGATCCAGCACTCAAGGGTACAAACCCAGGTACAATTGCTCTTTCCTCTTTTACTCACACTGAAGGTAGCCAGTTTCCCAGCACCTCAAAGCAAATACAATAATTCCTTAAAAGTCAGTAGCTGCTGGGCTTTTGAAAGTAAAACACTGAAGGAAGTGTTTTCCGTGAGGCTCTGAGGGGAGAGAGAAGTAAGAATGGCTCCAGTATACAATGAGTATTTGCCTTGAGCAGCATCCAAATGCCTGTATTTCACCAGAAGTGAAATGCAAATCCTTTCTGCATTCTTGAATCAAGCCAGACTTTAATTGTTAAAGTAGATATTTGTACTAGGACACATGAGAGCACACCCTGCAAAAGTATATAGGCACTGTGGCCTCCACCTTGCTCAGAGAGCAGCATCAGCAGTACTTTACTAAACTGTGTGCAGAATGATGTCATTCACTGCCTCCTAAGGAGGGTTTTCACAGGATTTCCTTCCTATGTTAGTGTTAATTCTGTGACATAGATTAGGAGTAAAGCTGAAGCTCTGCAATCCCTTTAGCCCATTACCTCCCAGCTTCTCAAGACCCGCTGTCAGTAAAGGATAGATAGGCTCAGGTTTATGTCTTTAGCTCCCTGTCCTCCTAAGTGCATTGGGAGTGTTTGCATGGGTTTTGTGTAGCTATCCTTAACCAAACCCAGTGTTCAACCTGGTTAATCCTCATGACTTCTCTGTGCACACATAATCCAAATAGCCATCTTTCCCAATATTTTACTTTCTTATTTTCTGTTTGTGTAACCCCTGTGAGGTTTGCAGGCTGCATCTAGTTCCCTCAGGGAGGTGGCAAAATCACAGCAAATCAGGCTCTGCTCTAAAATTTCCCAAAGATCAAAGTTTAGTTATCATTAGAATGTAAATGTCACAATATTATGAAACTCATGTGTCAGGAAAGACCATATCTTCCTCTTTGAAAGACTTTGTATGTGATGTGACATTTTGGTAACATTTGAGGGAGGACTTTTTTTTTCTCTTTAATGATCTTTCTCTGCTTCTTTTTTCAGCCAGTACAGGTATGCTGCTCCCACCTGCTAAAATAACATTTAAAACAAAGTATTTCACAAATCCTTTTCCTTTTCAAACTGACTCCAACATCCACCTTGCTGTTTTACTTAATCTGTTTCTCAAGGCAAGAAAAAAAGAGATTGAGTTCATGAATATTAAGAAAGCATGGCTCCTAATATCTTAATAAATATACTTAAATTATCAATATACCACACCAAGAGATAGGTTGCAGAGTGTTTGGGAACAGGGATCCACGTGAGAAAATATTGCTTTTGTGAGATGCTTGAATCCTGACTGGCCTAGAGCACCTCCAATGTGAGATGTAGCATGTTATCAGCTCACGTTTTCTGTTTCTTCTTCAGTAAGTCAATTAAACTAACAGGACAGATTCCCAGAGATGTAGCACATAAAGCATTGACTGTAGGAATCCCATAGTGATTATATCAGGTAATGTTGGTACATTGGATGATTACTTAAACCCAGCAGCCTGAAAATACTCATCTCCACAGCAGCTAGGTTTAATAAATTATTAATGATGTTAGTCTGTTCAGTTGTAGTGAGTATTCAGGGCCCTGGAGACACTGGGCAGCCAGTGCTGGGCTGCAGATGGGCATCCCACCTGCCAGTCCCTTCAGGGTGTCCTGGCTGAGCCTCCAAAGCACAGCCAGCTACCTCTCATTTAACATAGCCTTCGTTATGGAGCAAAAGGTGGGAATAGCTCCTACTGCTTTCTAGCATTCTCAGACAGACACAACCCTGTGATCTGTTAAACAGAACAGACACATGCTTAAGAGTATATGTGTAGTTCTTGCAATTATACTTAACTGGAGCACCTCAGCCCTAGAGGACTGTAAAGGAACACGTTAATAACTCTGAAATTAAGTATTTTAAAAATATAAATGATCCCTGTAATCAACTGATGCTCTTTGTTATCAGCCAGTAAAAGGGCAACATACAAAGTACACATCTTATGAAAACTGGGAAAAAAACCCCCAACAACCAAAAAACCAACCCAAGCAAAAATTCACCACAGCACTAAGATTCACTAAATTCTTCCACAAACTTACATATCTGTTTCCCAAGAAAGCAGGATCATGCTTGGGACTGAAAACTATTCCAAACACTTTTGAAATACAATAAATTCAAGTTCATAATTTTAAACTAGAGCATTCCTCAAGCCATAACAAATATGATGGAGAAGGTCAATGCAGCAAATTACTTGGGTGGCAGGAGTTGAAGGATGATGTTCTCTTTCTTTAAGCATTAAAAGCCACCTGTATTTTAAATTATACCTTTTTGAAGATCAGACTTTGCAACTGTTCAGTCTTGGCCTGGAAGTTTCAGTGGAGTTATCACTGAAAGATCCTGATTCAGGACAAAACTCCTGAGGAGAAACAGCATATTTTTTTAACTGTACCGCTCAGAGGCTCCTGCAACAGTCTGTACCTGTGAAAACAAAGGATCTGGAAGCTGATAAAAATTAGCAGAAGTTGAGATGCTTATGGGTCATCTTCCTCATGCATAGTGTCTAGTACTGCATGCATAATAATCAAAGCATTGTTATAGCCATGTTAGTCTGGCTATATAGAAAAAGACCAGGTTTGTAGAGATAGGAAATAACTTTTCTCAGATCAGCATTAACATTTTAGTATCTAGTCAAACATCATGTGGGGATAGTGCACCCTAAAGTTTTCTTTTCTCCAGTTGTACTTCCTTATCTAGCACCTATATGCTAGGGAGAAGATAAAAACCGTAAAAATAATGTGAAAGTGTTATAACATTATAAATTAACATAAGCAGAGTTTCCCCTGCACCTCTGTTGATTATATTACTCCAAACAGACATATTTTAAACATTCACGAAGATGTGAATGTGGACCACAAAGGGTAGAGTCTAATGACAAGTGAGAATCTAGGGCAGGGACACAAGTTACACAGCCTGGTATAAAAATCAACAATATTAGCAACAAAAAGTAAGGCACTGGCTGTAAAATCATTGAAAACTTAAAATTGACAGAGACATCCAAGCTCCACTGAAGTCAGTAAGAGAACTTCCCTGACTTTAGGAGAACCAGTATGTTTCTTGGGATGAGTGGAAGGCACCTCACAATCTGCATTACATTATATTTACTACCCCTTAGAAACAGGCACAGTATTGCTTTGTAGAATAAGCTCTCTATAGCAACTGCAACAGAGGGTGATTTAGAGAGTCACTGACATAAATTTTAAGGCATTACAGGTTGGTAAATTCTACCCTGTTTTAACACAAAAATCTTTAATTGGAGGGTTAGTGACCATTAAAGAGAAATTTATTACAGAGTGGATCTTATAATAAAGAAAACAAATCCAGACTATATTTATTTGCACATATTGGCTTGGACATCTTAAGGAATATTTGGACTCTTAACTAGCTAAGGTGTCTGTTGTTTTTGGGGTTTTTTTCTTTATAGTGTAGCCAGAATTATACTCTGTAACAACTGATAAGACTTGCAAAGGAAACCTATATTCAAATACAGTTTTAACTTGGCTTGCTTTATTTTGCCTTACTTTTAATAGAATTTTTTCAATTATGCTCATATTTCACGATTTTTTTCCCCCTGTAGATGGACATGTCAACTTACACCATCATATCTTTGTTACTGTGCAGCAGACTAATTCAGTAAATTCTGTTTTTCAGTCTCTGTTATTATAATCACATTTTTGTTTTAATATGACTAAATTGGTGTGGAAAGGAAGGAATATTGCCTTTTATTGCAATGCTGTAAATACACTGTATGGAAATAAATACTTGTATGGAAAACCTAAGTGATAAAGAGCTTAATTAACTGTGATTTATATTGATCTATACGATCATAAAATCACCAGAATTTGGAGCAACCTAATTTGTTTTTAATAAGTGTTGTCTGAAAGACTAGTAATTACCGTCATAAACCAATTACTGAATTAAAGTGTAGTAAATTTAAAAACAGAAGGAGTCCCAAGATGTTTCATTAAGGAAGCTCACTAAGTTAAAAGAAAGGCTAATTTATGTTTATATGATGCTGAAACTGCAGTAGCACCTGTGACAGGTGAATTTTCAAGTAATTTCCCACTCTAAACTCACATTTTTGGGGTTTCCAGAAATATTTAGTTTTGGCTTAACAGTTGTAAGACAGTCCCAACACTGTCTTGTCAATTTAAGCAGACAATGGTAATATCATTTTTGTGCTGTGTGTGGGTAAGAAAGCCTGAGTAGACTCAGAATTTAGCAGGTTGGGGTGAGGTCACAGCAAAGAACTCTGGAGAGTAAGTTTGCAGGTTAAGAGAGCAAGAATCACTTCTGCAAAGCCAACAATTGTTGACTGATATACGAACTAGGCAGGTAAGAGGCAAAAAAATTAATGTCACCCTTTCAAGTCGTATAGAGTTCAGCAGGAATCAGCTGACATGCTGCCTGAGAGATGAGGTCCATCCACAGTAACTGGACACTTATACAAATATAGCACTTTGGTTTGTCTCTCTTATGCTGAAAACAACTTTTTTTTTTTTTTTTTTTAGTTAAAATACTTCTGAGGAACCTCGGAGGAAGTTTAAAGTGTGACGGCAAAAGGATAATGCAGACACAACTGTGCTAATCTTTTCACTGTGGTGACACTTCATGGTGTCTGTTATAAGAATCAGTTGCTAGAGGGGACCTAAGCTCTTTTGAAAGCTTGTGCTCTGGACACCATGACACTGGGGCTCCATTTCTGAGTAAACTGAAGAGAAAAAGGAGTTATGAGAAAAAAGTAATTACTCCAGGTGGTGAATGGAGACTGATGAACACTGTAGCTGTCTTTAAGTGACCTCTGAATACAATATTGAGGATTACAGATGTGGCTGTTCCCACAAGTGTACCAGGAGGGTCCCTCACTAAAATTTGTCAAGGACTTACAAAAATAACTCACTGAAAGAGAAAATTATAAAACATTATTAGTAATAGATGATCAACCTTAAGAATTGCAAATGCTTAAGAACTTAGAAGAACCATTGGCTTTTTGAACAGATAAAAGAATTAAGAACATCTGAAGATGGAGAAAAATTATTTTGGTGACACCACAGCAAGCAAAGAGCCTGACAAATGCTGCAGAAAGGTTCACAGTCGGAAAGAGGTCTGTTGAGGTTAACTGTCAACTAATACAAGGCCATGTGTATTTAAGGGATAGTGCACAGTTGGGTACTATGTTAAGAGTAAATATTCCAGAGAAAGGGGTTCCTAATAAGGACTGTTCAGTGGAAATGCGCTCACTTCACAGGTTTGGAGATAGCAAAGACAAGTTTTCTCTGAGCTCAAACACCATGTCCTAACTATAGGTGACCCATGGTAGCTGCTCATCCCACCACTTCCCAACCCCCTTTCTGTCACCAGAATCTGGGTTAGCCTTAACACTTCAAACAATGAGTTGCTTTTTTTCCTGTTGTTTTGTGGGTTGTTTTTTAAACATGGATTACTGTGACTGAAGTGGGTTAGGGAGAAAAGGCACCTGGTGTTGTGCTAAAAGATCTGGTGACTTTCTGCCTTCTATGGCAGGAAGGTGCAAGAAGGCTCTGGTCGGGCTGGCAGGGATAAGTTATTGCAGACACGGCCTGTGAAGCTCAACCATTGCTCCAATATGTGCAAAGACTGCACAAAGACAAGATAATATCATCAGCACTACATTGATGGTGCACACAGGGATAACAGACCTTCTTATCTTGGCTATGCTGGTCACTTCTGCTAGGACACCTTGGAGCAGGGAGGATGAACCACTGTTCATCTGAGAGCTGCTTAGTTTGCCCAAGGAAAGGTTAAGGGCAGACACTCACAGTCTCTGCACTTATGCAGGACATAGCACAGCAAAACTGTGGTAGTGGGCTCTTCAGCCTGGCAAGCAAATGTACAGCAGAACCTCAAAGCTGCTGTTTGAAGCTGGACAAATTCAGACTGCAAAGGAGATTCCAATTTATCTAAGCAGGGTGTTATCAACCTCTGAAATGACTTAGTAAATGCTGTTGTGGGTTCTCTACCTCTGTTCAAATCAAAATAGGATTTCTCAACTGAAATACTGTGTAATTTGAAGGGGAATTAATTCATGCCTGGATATAATTGGTGCTACGGAGAAAGTCAGGCAAAACAATTACAGTGATCTCATCTGGCCTAAAAAATGATGAGTGTATTTAAAAGGAAAAAAACCCAAACCAAACATAACAAAACTCACTCAGGAGGAAATAATTTCTAGAGATTGCATTACACAGTGGTGTATCACTTTACATTAGCTCAAATCTGTACCTGGGGTGATAGTGATGCACTTCTCTAAAATGCTGTTTAAGGAGACCAGTTACTTTTTAAACGAAGTAGTAATTGTAATTCTTGGGTGAAATCAGTGCCTCAGTAACAGAAAGGAGTTCCATTTCTACAGGAGGTCAGAATTTTATCTGTTTTCTCCTCCTTTCACAGCCATAAGCGTGTCTAATTCTGCACAATTTTATAGAAGGATACAGGGGATTTTCTGCTCTGCAAGTTGTGGTATTTCTTTTGGAAATGAAAACCCAGCATACACTGGCGGAGTGGTTGGCTTCGATCTGATGATGTCTTCAAGTAGAGGATTAGATGAACAGAGGAATGTCACTGATATTTTTCAGCTACAGAGGGTTGCAGTTACATCAGTGTGGCATTCTCAGCAATAGTTATTTGGTGGTTTTTATAGTTCATCACTAGGAAGGACTAAAAATCAGAGTGAAATTGCAGAGTACATGCAAAGAATCACTGCAACCAGCCCAGAAATTTAACTACTAATGAAAAGGTATATGATGCATTTTTAATACATTGAAAGAAAACAGATTAAGTGAAAGAGATAATGGATAAAGTTTCTAAAAGCAAAGGAAAGACAATAACTCTATTTATAGCAAGGTTACAGTATGCTTACTAAGCAGAAAAGGTCAGAAAAATGTTGAGTCCTCAGCATAAAGCCTGCTGCATTTTGATACACTGATATGTTATCTCTGTGCACATACTGAATTGTCAGGGACATTTCACTCAGTATCCAAGGATCCCAAAGAAGTCTCCTGTTCAAATTCTGACCAGGGCTGACTGCCAAGCTGAAATGCAGCATTTTGATGCCCATGTTCACATTTTGAGGTGGCACTTTGTTTGAGAAGGCAGTCAATCCAATTCCACTCCTCAGTGGTTGCCAACATGCAGCTGTTTTGCACTCTTGAAACCTAATCTGTATAAAAAAAAATCCATGGCCTCCATTTATTTAAAGTTTTCAGTGACAAATGTACATATTTTGCAATATTTGGTATGACCATGGACCCTTTTTCTGTAGTATGAGCACTCTTGGAGTTTCTATTCCTACATTTTGCTACAGAGAATACATCTCTATGTTTTTCAGATTTTTCTTGAAATGAACTGAAAAAAGGAGGGGTTGTAGCTGCTATAAATGCCTGCTTCATCTTACAGACTAGCCAGAAACAACAGCTGGCAGCTGTGCTGACAAAAGCAACCCTATCTCAGGAAAAAGTCCTCTCCAAAAAAGATTGGGATCACAAAATTCAATTTCCAGAGAATTCTGAAAGCTCACAAAGAGTAGAAAACACCAATATTTGTGGTGCAGTCTTCAGGGCCTCAGAGCACAGCATTTCCCACCAAGGTGACTTGAGCGTGGGACATGTTGATTTTGATGTCTGTGAATTCTCCAGGCTTCAAAGATCCACCCAGTTTAGCCATGAGTCACTTCATGCCAGATGAGAGCTGGTACATCAGGGGATACCAGTTGCTTCACTGTCCATAACCAATTGTGATATCGTATTGTCAAAATACCTGCACAGTGTACAAAGTGTATGCTCTCATAGGCCACATAAGCAATTCATGGTGGTGTGGGGGCTGCCTAGATGGAGCAAAACACATATTCCTGAAGATAATGGGATGCAATCACACACTGCAACACCAGAGGAGACAACCACACAACGACTGCAGTTGCTCGTGTTTTCTGAAGGAGACTTGTCTTTGGGAAGCAGGGCAAAGAGAATTTGGTAAAGCAGCAGCCATCTTAGAGTAACAACTTGCACAATATACCTACTTGCATTAAACATGGAACTAGCTCTGCCTGTGAGCAGCTGCCTCTGAGCGGTGGGCTGGGACAGCAGTGGGGTGGGCTGCAGGCGGCAGCAGGGCCCTTCCACCCTGGCCCCTTAAAGACCACAAATCCCTGGAAGCAGAGATTTACTGCTCTTTTATGACTTGTCAGTCAAATTCTTTGCTAGAAATAATGCAGAACTGTTTCAACTGAATTATTTGATTTGAGGTTCCTCTAACTTGAAGCTGGGTTTTTTATTTCCCCTGTTCCACAGAAAATTTTCTCAATGTCAGTTCTATTATGAACTTTTGAAAAATAAGCAGGGCTCGAAATGAGTTATTTCTTATGGGAAAACAGTCTGTCGGGAACACATTACACATTCCATTTACTAATCAGAATCTTCTGATAATTTTTACTGTGCATTGCAAATGCAGGCAGCCTGCATTACATCTGTAGTGTTCAGATAGACTGGAACTGCTCCAAACTGCTTCTCAGAAGTTTATTTTTAAAATTTTCCATGCACTTACTGTTCCTTCATCCTGGTCACAAATGCGTATTTATCCAATGGACTAACTACATGCATACAATAATTTAGCAGAGTTACATGTACCACAATGTTAAAAAATATACTGTCTCTCAAAGTATATAGAAACAGTTGCCTAAAGAAATAAATGCTTCAACCTGAGGAAGCTGAAGGACTGAAAATATCAAGCATGGAAGATAAATGACCTCAGCTTAAAGTAAAAAAAGCAACAGGAAAACTAAGATTTTAGTGATATGCTTCATAAAACAGTTTCATATGGTTGGTCTTAAATAAAGTGGAGACCCAGGTTGTTGTCAGAAAAATTTCAAGGATGAGCCAAACAGCTGCAACTCTGGCTTCTGGTTTCACCACTCAACATCAGAACGATGAGATCGAGGAGAAAGGATGTTCAGCTTCTGAGTAGCTGATGTGGAAACAGGGATCTGGGAAAGAAACAGCAGTAGTGAAATACAGGAGAGACACGGAGCAAAAAGCATTGCTCTACAGAAGTGTATCTTCCTGCAGCATGGTGGGAACAGACAGTAAGCTCCTGAATGTGCTATTTCCCTCCATACCTACTAAATCACTGTAGAAATGCTGCTTATTTGCAGCAGCAAAAACCTTTGAGGTTGTGTGCAGGGCAGGACTGAAAGCAGTGGTAATTTGTTTCCAGCTCTGAGGGAGCCTGGGATTAGCATCTTGTTCAAAGACATGCATAATTCCTTTCCAAAACCTTTAAAGGATGCAGTTCCCACCTCCTCTACTGCACATCAGTAGTTTCTGAGGAAAACTTCCTGGACTCCTGGACCTTTCGTATCACTCTCATCCCTGCTGTGTTTCAATGCTGAGAGTACAAAGACCTCCAGTATTCTTATCTTGGCATTCCCCACTTAGAGGAATGAGAGAAGCATTACAAATGAGTCTGTAGGGATGTATCATGGGAGCAGTAATAAAAACTAAAAAGCCAGCACCAGCAGCCATGCTCAGTCAGGTGCTTCGGGAACACTGGGTGGTGAAACTGTTCCACATCCCTGCTCTGAAATGCTTGGCATATAAACACAGCAACAAGCTCTGCTCCTGCAGACTGTTCCCGAGGAAGGCCTCATGGTCAGACTGTCACAGGTAATGTTGTTTTCAGGTCACATTTCTGCTCCCCCTTCTATTCTCCCTGCTGTCCATGTGCTAAAACAGCCCTCTCTCCCCTCACTGTCCCCCGCCACAAACCAGGACATGATCAGGATACACTAACATCAAGGCTGCTCTAAAAATTCATGCTCTCTCTTCTGTTTGTTGTTTAATGGTTTTAAAAACATCAAGTCTAAAAATATTTTTGGAGCCTAACAACTTACTTGTAGCTGTTGGGAAAGGCACATGTGCAACAGCCAGCATCAAAGCAGGAAAAGCTTCTGAATCTTCTTCATAACTCAGCTATGCACAACCTACTAACAACCTCATATTGTTATCTACATGACTGGCTCTCATCTGGCAAGTGAAAAAAAGTTGCTGGGTGTCAATAGCTGCCAAGTACTCATGTTGAACTACTTCTCTAAGTTAATACTGAAAAAAAGAAAACAAATCACCACCATTCACAAACACATAAAGCCAGTGGATTAGATTTACTGTGCATTAATATGAGGCTATGCGTTATTCCTAAAATTATTGTATTAAAATATAATTAATTGCCTAAACCTGGCAAGTGGCATGGCTTTGTAGAGCTAACCCATCCTTCCAGTGCACCCAGCCCTCCCCACGCCTGGCATGTTGTGCTGCATCCCAGATCGGGCTAATGCAGCTGCAGGACTTCATTGCTCCTTAAGTCACATTGGCTCTGTCCTTCAGTAAGCCCATCAGACTGCTGACTTTTGCCCAGTATCTACTGAATCGGAGTGCTTTGCCATGATTTCTTCAACCATGTGAAATACCCTTTTTTGCTCAGTGAAACGTGGTCAGGAAACCCCCTTCCCCATGTTTTCAATGTATTCCACAATTTCATGGTGTTACATATCTGTTCACTCAGCAGCCTGCTGAAAACCCAGTGTGACCCTGACCATCAGTTCTGTGTGGTACTTGTGTGGGAATGAGCCCATTAGAAAAATCCTCAATCCCACACCACAGCTGCCTTTGGGTATTAAACCATACATGTTTCTGAGCCCTGACAGCAGAGGAATGTCCTGCACATGGTGGGGGAATTGCCAGAATAGGGCCCTGAAAAGCTCCGCTTGCTCCCTCTTCCGTAGAAGAGCTGGAAGTAGGACAGCCACAGGAGAAGTGCACACCTATCAACAGTGACCTCCAAGGGGCAGGGTCTGTCCCAAACATTTCAGAAACTCTCTCTCAAATAAAAAACCTCCCATAAAGATATTTTGATATCAAGATGACAACTTTGCCGTTTATTAGTTAAGTGTGGTTTGAGGTAAGGCAAATTTGTTTTAAAATAGCACTAGTCATACACTACTCCTGAAACACCTCATTGGTGGTTAGAGATGAGCGAAAGGGGCACCCCTGACGCCTGATATAAATATTCCTGATGGCTCATTAGTTCCCAGGTTTTCCATAATCTGATCATTAGCTGTTCAGTAAAAATTCAGAAAACAAATGATAATGTGTTAACTATGTGTAGAGACACACCATGTACTGGCAGGTAGGTCCTGACCTCCTTGCACCAGTACTAGTGGTTTGTTCTTCACCAAACCTCCTCTTTGCCTCATCTGTGCAAAGTTTCACTGCTCCTATGGCTCCTACTTGCAGTATCTGGAGAGATTTTCCCCCTTGTACTGCTTGAGAAGACAGAATAATAGGTGAGGAAGTGGTAGAAAACTAGTGCATGATATTTACAATACAGAGAAAAAACTCATTCCCAAAAACCCATAGGCCCAAACTATTAAGTTCTCACAGTGAGTGAAATGCTGCCTGTCCCACTAAAGATCAGTAGTTAAATTCCCATAGGCCCAGAATTTGGGTATCCAAAAATCTGGGCAGCTTATTGGAGTTTTTTCATGGTCTTCCCAGATGAAAGCATCCAGGCACTTTTTAATATTTCCTTACATCACTGTGGGGAAAACCTAGAATCATAATTGGTGTGGTTAGAAGAGGCCTTTAAAGGTCATCTAGTTCAATCCTCCTGCAACGAGCAGGGACATCTTCAACTCAATGAAGTTGCTCAGAGCATCATCCAACCTGACCTTGGATGTTTCCAGGGATGGGGCCTCTACCACCTCTGGGCAATGTGCCAGTGTCTCACCACCCTCACTGTAAAAAATTTCTTCCAAATATCTGATCTGACTCTACCTTCTTTCAGATTAAAAACATTATGCCTTGTCCTATTGCTACCGGCCCTATTCTATTTGTGTTTATATAGCTATATATGCACACACACACACATTTCATTAGCTTCTTTGGCTCTGTTTGACTGTACAGAATTTGGGATGAAAAAAAACCCAAACCTGTAATTTCACTGCCGAATTCTCCACATTTGAACATAAACCATGTTCCTGAGTGCCACATCTACAAATCTTTTAAACATCTCCAGGGATGGTGACTGCCAAATCCCTCAGCAGCCTATTCCAATGCTTCACAATCTTTTTTGGTGAAGATTTTCCTACTATCCAGTCTAAACCTTTCCTGGCACAACTTGAGGCTGTTTCCCCTTGTCCTGTCACTTGCTACTTGGGAGAAGAGACTGACCCTCACCTTGCTACAACATCCTTTCAGGTGATTGTAGAGAGTCATCAAGTACCACCTGAGCCTCCTTTTCTCCAGGCTAAACAGTCCCAGCTCCCTCAGCTGCTCCTCTACCAGATTCGTTGCCCTTCTCTGGACATGCTCCAGCACCTCAATACAGGAAAGATCCTGTAGAAAATTCACCAGATGGACACAAAACCATAAGCTTGCAGAAGGCATTTTCAGATGGGATGAGTGAGTTCTGTGCCAGATACGTGTAAGCTGATATGCTCTGAGGTAAGCAAAACAGGGATGAAGAAAATCAAGCCTTTGCCAAAACCTAATACTACAGTTTTCATGCAGACACATTAACCTGTACTCCCCTGTCTTATTTGTAGGCCAAAATTAATAAATAAGACTATGTTAATTTTCTATTGCCCCTCACAATCAATTTAAAATACAGGAAAAAACACCATTGCACAAAATTTTAGTAAAATTAAGTTTATATTCAGCAAAACACCATCCTATCCTAGTATTTAAGTCACTCCAAATCACTGCCTGTACATTTCTAAATGCTGTGTGCTCAGAGTAGCAAAGCTTTTACAGTTCAAAATAGCAAGACAGACTTCATAAAAGATTAATATACTTGAAAAGCAGGTCATTTATTAAAAGATTTTTTGAAGGCTTCCTTTCTTAAAAAGCAAAACTATCTGCCCACCTGCGCATCTCATCTGAAAATATTTGCATACACAGCTGTTCTTCAAATTTCAACCCTGTTTTCTTTCTTTGTTTTCATGTTTTAAGACAGGAGTAACAGGTATTTACTGAAACAGTAGCATGCTTCAGCAAGTGCTGCCTTCTTCCATGCAGTGATTTATCCTGTGTCCCAGATGCCTAGATACATGGATATCCTTTTCTCATACACAGGGTTGAACTGTTGGACCTTCAGCCCCAGGGCTGCATGCGATGGCAGTCTGGGGACTTCAGCTTTTAAACCTTCTCTTACCACAGCTGAAAGTCTCTTACAATAGCAGGTGAGGACAGGTTTTGCCCCTCCTGCATTTTCCACTGTACTTGTTTTTTATGAGTCTTTTTAAGCATTTGCTTTTTGACTGACTGCCTGGGAACTGTGCATGCAGTGCAAGTAGTCTGGATGTCACAGGTACAAGACACACAGCTACCCTGTTAACAAACAGCAGAAGGGAAATCAATAAATATTTCTTGGATAGTGGGCCTGTATCATTCTGTTCAGTGGAAATTATATGACCTTTGCATGCTGCAGTCCTCAAGACAGCATTTTACATGGAGCCAAAAAAATAGCAAGAGATATGGTAGAGCAAAAAATACAGACGATTTTGGACCAAGACATTGACATTTCAAGATATGCTCGACACCCTGTTCTTCACAAGTGTTTTCAGTTACAACATCTGCCTGAAGAACAACCTCTATCTGTTTCATCTTGCCTGCAAATAGCATGACACCCTGCAAACTTGAAAAATAAGCCATTAAAATGATTACTATCTGTTCAAGACATGGTAGCTCAACTGTAGCCACAGACTTACTCTCTTGGTAACAGGCTGTCATGAATGTGGTGATTATAAAAGACAGAACAAGTTGGGGGGAAGTTGCTTTGGGAGGAGGTTAAGTGAGGAGAACATAACGACCTTGGTCATAAGCTTCAAAGAAAATATGATGAAAAAGCCAGACACCACAAGGGAAGGAACATGCAGAAAGGAAGAAGGAAGCTGGGAAAACTCAGAAAAGGCGAGACACCAAGAAGGTGGAGACGACTTGTTGTGCCAAAAGCAAGAAATAATAGCACAGATACCAGCACTCCTAATACTCTTGTCATAAGATCATCATGAAAATTACTTTAAATTTAGAAGAATGACATTTAAGAGACTAGTTTTTTGTTCTATAAATGACTGTTTTTCTTTTTTTTTTTTTTTAAGTCACTAATTATTACTCAGTTTTGATGGGCAGCCACAACCAAATTCTTACGTGATCAAATGTAAAATATACTTGAAGGCCGTTCATACCTACCAGGGCAAGACAGATGGTGCAGTGTAGGTGTCTCCACTTTAGATTGCACTGCAGCCCAGGGGAGAACATCTGAGTATTTAACAGTAATGCAATAAGTGTAACAAATGGTAGGCTGCAGCTATTGATCACCATTTGGGCTTCCAGGGAGAAAAATAAAAGGCATTCAGGGGTTAATACTTCTGACTGAAATGTGCTTATTTAGAGGTTCACTTAACAGATGCCATCATCAGGAGATAAAAGTCCTTACACTGAACAGACAATTTTAATGGCCTTTCCATTAAGCTATGGGTGACATATTTCAAAGGGCAGATTATTGGTGTCTTTCTGCTGACAGCAAGGAATGTCAGATGAATTCAGAATATCAGTGACTGTTTAAGCCTTGCTAACAAGTATTTTGATATAGAGTTATATTATAATTCAGGACAAAACACCCTGACCAATTTATTCTTCTGTATAGCACATTTATGTCTGCATTTATATTCATCGCCAAAATAGGCAATGGACCCTTACTGTTCATAGGAACAAAGCTCCAGATGCTCTTATATTCTAAGCCTAATGTGCTCAGCTACTAGTGTGACACCATTAATCACACCGAACATGAGTTTTATAGCCTTGGAAAAATGGAACCTCCTAGATTTGTTACACTACTCCGCTTAATAAAGTTTGTTATGAACAAGTGAGCTCTGAATACAACATACTAAATATTATCATCCCATAATCAAAAGATATCAGAAAGACTTTTTAAGGTTTAGTTCCCTTCCTATTCTCCCACAGACTGGAATTATTCAGCTCTGTACTGCAGAGCCCCATTAAACACTTTGTTTTACACTGAATGACTGGAATCAAGTGCGTATGGCCTCCACGGATGGATAAGCTGCTGCAAAAAGAGGTAAGTCAGCAATACTGATTGGCTCTGTTGTCTGAGTGTGCCTTTTGATTTTTGAATTACTGCCAAAAGCATCATCATTTTGTGTTTACCCTTCAAAAGCCCTCGGTCACTCAGATGGTGCATATGCTCACAGCAGAATGTACTCCCTTGCAGAAACAGTATTCAGAAAAAAGAGATAATTTCAGTACTTGAATTTGTTGAATGTAAATTTGTGGCACAGATCCTCTATCTCTCATCCTTCATGACATTGTTACTATACAATATGAAGTGATTAAAAGACCAGTTTTACTTTGATGCCCATCTCTTTCACTCAGACAAATGGTTTATCTCTGTGCAAAGCTGTATGTAGCTTTCAAAGTGTACTTGGCCACATCATTTTACTCTCCCTTCCCCTCCCTGGCAAGTCAAAGTAACAGAACCACCGTAAACCTCTGTGGTGGTTTCTTTTGTATGCGTGTGAGTGGGAATTCATATTAATCACTAAAGACATACTGCATTTTTCTTCAATGCTGTAGCCAGGACTGCCAGCACCAGGCTCAGTACTGGCTTTCACAGGACACCACAGACTTGAATCTCTCTCCAGAGCTGCAACAAGAGCTGTTTCGTAGCTGTGAACACTTGCTGTGCACTTTGTACCTGGGTAAATGCCTGCTGGACACAGCAGGAACATGACCAGAACAGATCCCTGATGAAGCATCTGAGTTGGTTACAACTCTCCATGAATACAACATCAGCACTTGGGAATCTCCTAAGGCAGAGACAAATAACAGACTCTCTCGACATGACAGGATTACCTGTCTGCAAAGGTAAAATAGTTATTCCCATTTGAATACAAAAACAGATCAGACACCAATGATTTGGGTTTTACACAAATGTACAGGCAATAGTGAGAACACAAATAAATAAATCCTGTCTGCATAAATGGTAACAAAGTGACAAATGAAGGCAATTTTTACCTCCTTGTTCAAAGCCTTGTGAACATTTTGCAATCCTATGATTTCTCTTATTGCACTCTCACCGGACTTGCAAGTTCAGCTGACTGTGAAGGTCCTGTAAAGTCTGTAGGTTCTCTGAAGTCTTATTCGTGTGAACATTGTAACAAGTAGCGATAGCAGAGGCAGAGCCTGTGCTGTTTCAAAGGTGCTGCCTAAGATCTCAGGTGAGGAAATGCTCTCTTACAGACAGCTCACAAGCCTAAACCCTTTGTGGATTAAAAGGAAATTAATTTGATTTCTCAAGAGCCTATGGCTTCCCAACAAACCTTGGGAAACCACATCAGAATACTAGGATATGCTCTAATCCATTTTCTAGTTATAAAGGCTTCTTTATTACTGTTTTTGGCTGATAACACTTGAGATAGCATGTTTCTCATCATTCTTAAAACACTTGAGAGAGGACAATGTGAGTGCATTTTTTATTTTGGTTTTAACTTCTTTATTTCATTGCTGTACAGCTGCATTACACTTGGCTTTAATCCCTTAAGCATTATTTTCCTTGGCAAAATAGTCACTGAACTGAGTAGAACTTACTATTGGAAAAATATGCTTGAAAAACCAGTGTGATGTCAACGCCAACTGAAACCCATGGAGCTTGAAATGTCACAAATGTGCCTGTAGCTGAAATACAGAGCTCCTCATTTTTTTTGTCCAAGCTAGGAATGTTGTAAGTCTTAGGTTGTGAAGTCAACTGTAAAAATCATAGAACAGCCTCCTGAAACTGAATGTGTGCTTCCCCCTTCATGAACAATCCTTTGGAGAACACTTATTTAAAACTGGATGCGGGATAATTCCATAGGCAACAAACGACTACATGGCTCCCCTTCCAGTCTTGCCTGCATTAACTGTAGCTGTAAGAAGTTGGGCTACAGGCTTCTTAGAGAAAAGATAGAACTCGACTTTGTAAAATATCTTTAATATTCAAATATATAAATAAGCACTACTGAAGAATAATTCAGAGGACTGCAGTGATTCATTATGAACAGATGCTATAAACGGGAACAGTAACATTGCTAGGTAAGGAAGAAGCAAGCTATTTTAGGAGTCTTGAAAACCTCTTCTATTTCTTCAGACAGATCATGCTGCTATAGTTATTTTATAAAAAATTATATTCTGAAAAGCACTTTAGTAAAAGAAACCTTTTACTGGAACTATTATTTAACCAAGACCTTCTACAGCACTAAAAGACACTGCAATTGAGTTCCTGATATAGCTTTAAGAATGGAAGGGGTCAAAAAAAGAACAAAAAACCTACCATACCTGCACCAGGAGCTATTTATTAGCATAACACTCTTCCTTTTAAAGATTTCGTAACAACTAAAGTATATACAAAGTCTTACAGCATTTACACAATAAAAAAGTTTCCTATTAGCTGATGTAGTATAAGGTAGTGCTGCAATTTACTTCAAAGCATGTATACAATAATAATGAAGCAGACCACTGTACTTTCAACTTCTCGACTACCACACCACCACTGTCAGTTGAAATGACAGTTCATTAAACCACTGGGAAGACACAGATTGTCAAAAGATTTGTAACAGGTTGATCTGCAGCACTAACCATGTTAAAGAGGTAAAAAAAAAAAAAAAAAAAAGAAAAAAAGCTACATACTGTCATGTTTCTACACTTTCCTAGAGCTGTAACAAACCCTCACAGCCTTAGATATAACATATGCAAGACAACATAACCACATTTTTTCAGATATAGTTCAGCTACTGAGTGTATTTACTTCTGAATAGGAGGCGTTATATTGATATGGCTGTGTGTTTCCATTTTTGTTCATTAACTGTTCAAATAGGTCTACAAAAAAAATTAAAAGACAGCATGGAGTTTGTAGCCATGATGTGTTTTGACTAATAAAGGCATTCAGTATCAGCTATAGGATCTAATTATTCCTGTCAAAAGTTTAAGACCAGGAATCTTTGAGTAAAAATTAAACCCACAAAATCCCACACCTGCGCCGTCTGTTCACTCTGACCTTCTTTAAGCTTTTCCAACAGGGATAATACAAAATCATTAAAAATGCTTCCATCAACCCAAATGCAAGACTCATTTAGTTTATGAGAGGTCAAGAAGATTCACTAGACTATTTCTGCTGTAAAACGGAGGGAGCTTACCTAGAAAAAAGAAACCTTTACAGAATAGTGTTTTACTACAAGTAGGGATATATAGTTTAACAATGATACATAATTTAAGAACATAGCATTCTTTGCCTTTTAGAAACAGCTTTCATGTGCCAATAACGCACTTTCTACAAGAGATAAGGCTATTGTGCCTATCGTCATATGCCTAAACCTCTTTTTTTTGGCCAATTTTGCTTTTCTTCCCCCCTCAAAGGGATTCTGTTTCAACTTAGAAACTAGTAACATCAGCTGACAATATCCGTATTAAGACAGAAAGTGACAAATATAAAATCCACAAGGAACCACATAAATACCAAAGAAGTCATATAACCTTTCCATGTAAACACTTTGATTATACTGAAGCCCTAATCAGATTCTTGTCTTAAACTTTTGGCAGATAATGTGTATGCTCAGCCAGGCTTTGTAGTTAGTTATTGTTCAAGTGGAAGCCAGGTCAGCTCACATGTTGACAGGCATGCAACTTGGAAACATTGCACAACAAGCAACACAAAGAGATTTGAGAAGGGTACAGGACTTCAAGTAGACTTCACAACCCTTCACAAACTGAATATTCACAGACAAAGATACAGTCCTTGCTTTTTCTATGGTGGATTTCTCTCTCACACATGGGACACTTTCTGTGACTCTCTAGCTTGCTTGATGCTATATAACCACTTGATGATTCTGGCATTCCTTTCAATGGCTGAAATGCCGTATGGCACACGGTCATTGGCACTGTCATCATTTCTAAGGTCACTGTTGCTGTCCTGAGACTGTTCACAGTCTGAGCTAATCATGCTTGCACTGCGAAAGTTGAGGGATATAATATCAGAGTTAGCCCTTGCAAAGTTTTCCATCCCGAGGTTTTCAAGCTCTTCAGGATCCAGTCCGCAGTAGTTAAAGAATCGTTCAACATCTGCGTCAACGCGAAAGTATCGGTCACTTAAGTCTGATTTTGATCGCTGTAGGGAGGGTCTTCTACTAACTCCGCATCCAGACTCGACTGCCTCAATCTCTGGGGATTTCAGGGTGGCAATGGCAGCGATTTTGGGCTTTGGAGGCAGAGGTGGGGCTGAACTACTGCAGGGTATTGCTTTTAAGGGCTTTGCGCTAGTTACTTTCCTAATATCTGAAGAGCTGTGAGAGACATGCAAGAAAGTCTCTGCTGATTGATCTAGGAGCCTTCTGCTGACGTTGGAGCTGCTCTCCTGTGGGCTGCTACGACCCTGCGTGGGGTAAACCTTCAAAGATTCGGCGAATGAGTGTCGGTTCAGCTCGGTTGAATCAGCTCTGTGGGGTGGCCAATTTCGGGGACCGTGCTTATGCCCTGAACCTGAGCTGGAGCCTTCAGAGCTGTTGATGATGTTCTTCAAAATCTCAAGTTTCAGATTTTCCCTCTGGACGCCACTCTCAGTCTTTGCGTTGTTGCTGAAGACTTTCAAGGTGGGGCTTCCCAGTGCTCTCTTGGCCGCAGGACAGACCGGTGGCTTCGCCAGCACTGCCGGCTTCACAGGCTCCTGCTTGGCATTGATGACCTCCTGGCTCTTGACATATTTTGCCTTGTCGGCTTCTAGCCTCTCCACTGCGCTCAGTCTTTTTGGATTAGGCTCCGCCTGCCTGCGAAAATAGTCAGGTCCTTTGTTCAGGATGCGGAGAGGAACGGCGGATGTGAAAGTCACGGCAGGGCTGACCGGCTTCACCATGCTACCTGTCGGTAATGTTTCTGTAGGCATGTTTGGTGGTCTTTCCCCCGCAGCCGTTTTGGATTCTTCTCTGGGATCTCCTAAATGCACGGTGCAGAAACATGTACATTAAGCACAATGAATAGCCGATGAATCCTGGGATCTGAGCGTTAGCAGCAGTGCCTCATCTCACAGCTCATTAAATAACACTGCGTTTCTCTTTTAAAGGTAGCCTTTGTAGGGCAAGGGCACCCGACACAAGTCCGTATTAGTCTGCTCCGCTGACTCCTTTCTTCTCGCTGAAAGATGTGGGAGTCTCGCCGTTCCCTTTGCGCTCCGCTACCGGCAGTGATCTGAAATGCAGAATAACCAACCACACGTTAGTGAGAGTGCCTGACATCAGAGCGATAGCAACAGCCGCCTCCCGGCCCTCCTCTTCCACCGCTGGATGGGATGTGCTGCTGGCGCACAGTGCTCAAGAGTGCCCAGGCCCTGCTCCCCTGAGCATCTTACAAGACATGTATTGCTTAATGTTTACACTCTGATTTAACAAAATTACACTGTAAAATAAAAAAAAAAAAAAAATTAAAAATTAGACCCTACCACAATACAGCCATGCATTTCTAAAGGGAGAAAGAGAAGAAAAATGTGACCATTTGGAGACTTAGATCCATTTATCTCCTGACAATCTGTGAAAGAGTGCTTTCAAACTAATGTATTCGGCTTTGATAAGTTGGTTTGTGAGCCTACTTTATCTCTAAATCCAAACATTTTTCTCCTTACAGACAACATACCCTATAAATCTCAGAAATTAATTGTATTTTCCCTATTCATTAAATGCTTCAGAAAACTGTCTGGTCTAAAATGTAGAGAGCAAACAGAGACACGTAATGTTTTATGTGTAATGCACACCTTTCATCATTAATCTAATATTAAATCAACAACTAAAAAACAGGACATGCTGCTACAGCCACCAATGCCAGTTCAAAGTCTGTTTGAACATCAGTCCCCATAGCACTGGTACTGCAGTAACAAAATAAGGCTTTTCAAGTTCTCATGATCACCTTACAGGCTTAACAGAACAACACAAAACTGCTTTGTTTTTTGATGAAAGATTCTGGGAACATGCAAAAACACTGTCTGCAATCGAAAAAAAAGAACTTGTCTTCAACATTTAGATTTAATCATTCAAGTTTTCTACCAAGCAGTAAGTACAAATGAAGATTACCTTCATCTAAATTATTTTAAGATTCTATCACTTAGATTGTCACAACAGTCTAAAATCCAACATCATGGATGACATTACAAGTGCTGAAACAATTTTCCCTCCACAAGGCACTGAAGGGCACTTATCACAGAATCTACTTTTCAAGCAGTGATTTCGCTAATGGGTCTCATTTGTTTTATTATTGCCCCATTAATCTATGCTGCCCTTTTTAATATCCCATTTCTATTATCACTGTGTTCTTCAGGGAGAGAAAGAAAAGCAGCTGCTACTTCTTTACTCTATCCTAAGGAATGCAGAGCAGCATCCTTACCTGGGATGACTTGCTTTCGTGTGCACTGCCATCCTGTGTGTGCTCATCCATCAATACCCAACTTACTAATATAGCGTGTACATTGTTTTGACCAAAAGAAAAAATAACACCAAAAAATTTAAATTCCAGCTAAAGCTACATTAACAGTTAAAAGAAAACAACCTCAAGTACAGATGCCCAGAAATATATGATATATACATTGAATATTCTCTCTGTATTATCCAAGGTCAAAGCAAGCAAATAGAATACACAAATACTATAATGAGATTATAGGAAAAAGCTGAGCTTTCTCCTGAAGGCTCACTGTCACAAACATTCTTCAAATACAAACTAACACATTTAGGTGGGTGATAAACCAGACAGGATTCAGTGCAATTGAAAGGGTAGTGAAATGTTAATTAAGCTTCCCTTTCAATGTCGTTTTATAAATCCTAGTGCTAACTCCTCGGCAGTTTGACTTCCTGAATTTTAACTAAGTCTTTCTGAAAGAGAAAAAGCTTCCTCTCCTCATTTGAATCAACATATTTATTAGTACTGTTTTGAAATTAGGTATGAAATTTCCAAATCCGCTCAAGGCAATTCCAACATGCATCTGCACACACACATTTCTCTTCTGTACACACAAATCAAATCTTTCCACGTCACCAGCTCAAAGCTGGATGGCTAAGTGCCTATAGAAATACTCTATTGGTGTGTATATTTAGTATTTCTACACTTGTGTGCAGAAATCAAATCTACATGAGAGCAGGGAGGAAGAAAACCCCATAAACAACCCAATTCTCTGTACTAAACACTGTCACTCAACTGAGTTAATACAACTTGAGTAAGTGAGACCACTTTCCTGATGACTGTCATTAAGGGCCACCAAGGTCCTGCCCCAGAGGACAGCTGCCAACTCCATTATCCTCCTGGTAAGCAGCTCCACACACCACTAGGGATCGTAGCTGGGCGAAACCAAGGCCCATCCTGGAGCTGGGCCTGGAGCTGCTTTTGGAAGTCTTTGCCCAGCATTTAACAACTTCCTCGCTCTCGATAGCCCTGTTTAATTCCAGCAAGCATTGCTTAGAAGGCTAAGCATCCACGTTGGCTTCAACACCACACTTAAAAGGAAAAAAAAGAAGAAAAACAAACCCCACTGTGCATGCATGTTCATCCAAGAGAACAAGTGTGCTTGTTTGCAAGCACCTATGGGGTCAAGTGCCCTGAAGTCAATGGAAATAGGCTGCAACTGGCAACGTGATCCAGGAATGTCTAGAAAGAAAAGCAAAGACCTGGTGAGGAGCCAGGACAGAAATGTCCACCTGAGCCAGCACAGGGAGCCTGGGGTTACATGGCCAGACATGGAAGCTTTACACCTGTGGGGTTGGTGGTATAAATGAAAGAACATGCAGCTATGAAAAGGGATTAACATTTGTGTATTGTTTAAATTGATCCACTTCACTGAAGTGCTGTATTTGAATGTCACCAGAAAGTTTATTCCGTACTCTAATCTCAGAGAGATAAAGATTATTAACCAGGTACAGTTAGAAAAGGAAGTGGGATGAAGGAGAGGTGGATGAATGCAAATTGCTAATGAAAAAACTTCTCCTGCCTGTGCTGGTTGCAGCATGATTCTGCTGCTAGCCAGGAAAGTCAGTTCCACTCCTACCAGCCTCTTTGCTGTCCATGGGTACCTGAAACACCACAGTGACATTAGAGAGGCTTGCTACTTGTTAATTCAATTGGTAACGATAAAGGCCGAGCAGCAGCAGTACAGTGTAGTCTAAGGAATACAAAACTGTGCCACTTAGTTTCCAGTTGTGAAAATCATCATTGGAGCAAGAGGGGTATAGAAATGGCTTTCTTCTGGCTTAAACTCCAAAGAAACTCACTGTTTAGGCATCTGAATTCCCTGTTGGGTACATCTCTGGTACCAGTATTGCCCTGCAGAAATTCAAAGGCAAATAGGTTTTCTTTACCCACTCCCACTGTGTGAAATATACCTAGGGACCCAAGAAATGTTCCTTTTACTCTGTTTACATCCAAATGTCTGCTCTGTAGCTGTCATCCTTCTATGGACTGAATTGTGTTTTTCAGGATTCACTCTGCATTTCCATTATTGCTCTTCCTTATAATAACTACTAGACTTAAGAGATTATTTAAAGAAAAACGAAGACAAAAAACTTATGCACACATTCAAACATAGTTCTTTTTAATACTATGCATACATTAATAAAATCTTTCTGACAGTTCTGACTAACTGAGCTCCTCTAGCATCCATTGAAGACCTGTTGAGTAGAATAAAAACAAAGTTTTAGGGTTTTAAAGCTGCATTTTCACCCAGACAATTCAATTCAGGAATCATTTGTGATAGGGGCAGAGATTCAAAGCACTTAATTTTAGCACATTCTAGGTATTGTGCTCTAATCACTCTTAAGTTTGTCAGATATTCACATTTAAATAACCAATGCACTGTCTACATGATTTAGGGGAACATAACAGAGCCTAAAGCAGCAGTAGCTATACAACTAACATTAGCTACAAATAAATCCTCTATAAAATATTCTTTCCTTGATTTAAAGCCAAGACAGCAGGAGGAGATAAACTATGCAGAAACTTTGGAATTACAGGTCCATATATTCTAAATATGCAGTTTCTTAAAATGTACAAGAAATTTATGAGCTGACCTCATTCTGGCAAATATTTATTTCTAGCAGTATTATGAATGCAATATTATTGTACAATAACTGAGTTTATTTTTTCTCCCATACCTAAAACTGCATTCTAAACACACACTGAATGATGTTAACCCACTTCCCTCCCCTGTTCTGTGCCCTGTTGCTCCTACACATTGGTCAAGTTTCAGCCAGTCTTTCCCTAAAAGTATCCATAGAAGAGCACTACTGCTATTTTGACAGTATTAAAGTTGCAAAAACAGCAGCAAAAAGCAACATGAAAATGAAACTAGTGAAATTTCTGTCCTTGGCCTCGGCGAGGACACAGCTTCACCTGACAGAGTTACAATGAACCTTGTATTCTTAATTCATCCCTCTGGGACAGCAGATGAAAGAATTGTACAAGAGGTAGGGTGAAGCACAGTGGATAAATATAATGAAGGCTGACAGCCTTTACTCTGCTTTCCTTGATATTTAAAGGCCTGTGTCAATTTTATTTTCCAGGTGATAAAATGTAACTACCACTACCTCAAGATGCACCATAAACATCACATAAATTCCAGCATAAGCAATCAAGAAGTGATTGCAAAAGGACTCAAAGAGATCACGAAACAAAATTTGCTAAGGAACATGTGACACAGACGAAAATGTCAGGCTCTCCTAACAACTAGGTGCACTTCAGAGGTGCAGGTCCCATTATGAAGATGCCAGTTTCTTAACAGTCACTGAAAAGCCTCTAAATGAGGGCATCACTGAGCTACTGGTCTAGGTACTAAGTTATACTAATGTGTATGCCTAAAATTGATACAAGTTCTTCTGTGGATAATTCTCATTGTAAACCTCACATATATATGTTACTAAGCTTAAAAATACAGGCAAAGCCCAAGTAAACTTGGCTGAAACTGATATAAGGTTATCCATATCCAGAATGGCAGCAATATTTCATTTTTAAAGCCAATTTTAGATAAAGATGTGTATAGTGTGTAGACTTGGTCTCACATATTAACTGTCAAGATAAAGCATGAGGAGATGAAATAGTCTTTCAGATCTACCATGACTCAAAATACTAATGAAAGTGCCTATTTTCAACTCTGTTCCCCCCTAAAACATGAAACAGTGAATAGCAAGTGAAGAGCAATATCTATTTGTTCAAGCAGACATTTAGGCCTTCAAAAGGTCATAAATAATGTGAACTACAGTGACCTAAAACCAAGAGTGGCAGAATTATGTAGACAAGGGAAATTTTCACCAAGTGGGAAGGTTAACAACTTTGGCAAAGGTGGCTACTTTTCAATGCTGATGTATTACTTCCAACCAAAAAACCCCAAACTACAACTAGCATTAACTTTGTATTAGTGTACATAGATGAATGTACAATGGGCTGATATATTTAAACTAATTCTGCTTTGCTCTTACATCACACTCAAAGACTTTTAAGACAAAACTCTCCATAAATAAAACAGTGACACCACTTAGCACTCTTTCTATTTCAATGTGCAGTGAAAATGATGAGGCTTAAAGGAGGATGTTGCCATAACCAGAAATGCTAAAACTATTGTTTTACAGAAATAGTTTCTGTAAAATCCATAGAGATACAAACATCTGGAAAGCAGGAAAGCAACCTAGCAGCTATACTTACATACTAGCTCTGTAATGTATGCCATCGGGAGCTGGATAGAGATGCCTCTTTGAAAGAAAAACCTTTAGAAAATATTTTGTTTCTTTTTAGTTCTGAAATCCATCACTGTTACATCTCCTACCCAGAAGCAATAATTAGCTCTCAGTGATACTTGCTTCTGGGTTAAATACTACCCTGTAGATACTGACACACATGAAAACTGGTTTCCTTCAACAGGCACAGAAAGCTGCACAAATGCACAAGAAAGCTCAGAAACGAAATTTCCCTTTTTCCAACTAGATGATAAAAACCAATATAACACATCCTATTATTCAGAGTGATTATTACAGACTGTGTTTATAAAAGCTGTAGTGGAAACCAATTCTTTTTTCTTTGGACTCCTGTGTTGCTTACACCATATTGTAGTCTTTGCAAAAATTTCAGTCACTCATTTAAACAAAAAAATCAGGAAAGGGCCTAAAAAAGTATAATAAGGAATGTAATTTTTTATTAGATTTGTAACTCTAGCCTTATGTGAATACTTTTATTTCAGTGTGGATTTTATGAGAGTGATGCTCTAAACACTTCTCAAAGCTTTAGAGGAAACATCCTTACTCTCTGTTCATCACCCAGTGTCAATGGTCACAAGTCCAAACCATTTTTATCCTTTTAATTTTGCATCTCTCCATACCAACCATGTTTTAAGTTTATAGTCTCCTCCCTACAACAAGACCACAATTCCCAATTTATCCTGTGGTCTCCTAGGCCTATACAATTTTCCCAGGATCTCTTCTGCATTTTTAGAAATCAACACAACCCCCTTCTTCAATACAGGATCCCTGGACCTGGTGCTCTGTCACATTTCACAGTGGGAAATGCCAAATATCCAAGGGATGTTCATCAAACCCTGGGGTTCCTACTATACTATATCACAGCTGCTTGGTCCCTCCTCCCTGGAAAAAGGGGAACTTTTACTTCTCTGCTACTTCTTTACCTCCTCTTCAAACTGGCTTGATTTCTTAATATTTCAACGTTTACATGCCAGATTTAAAAGGATAAAGTGAAAGTATGGATTTCCAAAATGAATGTTTATATTAAATGGTCTGTCTACCAAGACAGACTTGTAGCCAAAGACTTGATGACCCAAAACCAGAAGACTTCTGTAGGTTCACCTCCATAGCTACTGCAGCAAGGCAACATGAACTCTCTTGGATATTTGGCATTTTGCTTCATGCAAACCTATGAAAGCACCCTCAAGCTGAGCACTAAAAACTAATCAGCACTGAAATATGCTCACCTAAAATGGCAGAATCTTTGGGAAAACAAAGTCTCTCTGTTCACCATTTAAGTGACAGCAGTGTTCATAAAATCTTGAGTATCTGATATTTAAGCTTGGATCTCACCTTGAAGCATATGTTCCTCTGCCAGTATTTTTTGCCTCAACTAATAAGTTGGGAAGCACTTCTGGGCTCTTCTGTCTGCATACAAGTCCCCAGTTATGTATGTCCTGAACACCATACCAAGTCAAAACCTGGACACCTTCCCCACGTCCCATATTTGACTTCTGTGGTTGCCCATCTCCTCTATTTATTTTCTATGGAAAGGAACGGTGAGAAATCTGGAATGAACTTAAACATGGAAGACAGAAGGGATGTTCAGGAGAAGAGGCCCATGGCGATGCCCGCACCCCCATGCCACCCAGCATAGGTGAAGTTCTTATTTCTACTAACAGACATGCACATAACTAAGACTGATAGTCACTCCCATGCTGTAGAGGAACCAGGGATTTCCTTGCCCAGCTTACTCATTCACACTATCTTATCCAGCAGGTAGCTGCCAGCCCTAAAAATGAAGTCAGTGTTGCTGAGGATAACAAAGGAAACACTCTTCCTCCACTTGATTTTAGAGTGCAGACTAGAAGCAGCCCTCCAGGGCAGATACTCGAAGTACTAGGCTATACCTAGTATTATACAAATATCTCAAAGGTCAAGAGGGTAGCGCCAGACTCTTTTCAGTGGTGCCCAGCAACAGGACGAGGAGCAATGGCCATAATCCAAAACACAAGAAGTTCCACTCAATATGAGAAAGAAATTTTTTGGGGGGGGGGGGGGGGGGGGGCAGAGCACTGGAACAGGCTGCCCAGGGAGGTTGTGGAAATCTCCTTCTCTGGAGACATTCAAAATCCACCTGGACACATTCCTGTGTAATCTGCTCTAGGTGACCTTTTCTTGGCAGAGGGGTTGGACTGTAGGATCTCCAGAGGTCCCTTCCAACTCCAGCAATTCTGTGATTCAGTATGTAGAGACAATCCCTTCTCCAGCACTTCCTTTGAAAGGTTTCCACTTTGAAAGAAAAAGTATTTGCAAGTTTTCTTTAAATAAAGGAAAGAGTAAAAAAGACCACATAAGGTACTTGGCAAAGAAATTGGACTACTAACCCTACTCCAGTGCAATTAAGTAATTTCTAGCAAGTACGACATTTCAGCTGAAACAGGGAGACCAGTTTGGTTCTTCCTTGGGAGGTGGGAAACTTGCCCCAGAGCTTGGGGACTAAGGATTTGATCCAGTTTCTCATTTATCAGAAGAGTGCAGCAATCTCTAATTTTATGTACACAAATGCCGCTGCCAATTTCTTCTTCTGGGAAAGGAAAAAATTTACCAGACTGTCATAAGAGGCCAAAAGCCCTGAAATCTCAAGTTGCCATGTTTAGACTTTTATTTATTGTCAAAACTTCTCTAAAACTGTTTACAATGAGAAATACATTAAAGGAACATAGTATCATAGCTAGGAACAGATTTTGTCTGAGAAATAACCATAAACTCACAAAGAAAACAGCAGTTAGACATTCACTTGCAGTTCCTAACCCTGCAAAACTCCAGAAACGTTCAAATACATGAAGACCCAAAGTAAACAAACACAGTCCAGAAAAGAGAAACAATTCCAACAATTTATGTAGTGAAAAAACCAGCAACCATAAAGAGTTATTATAAATGGAAAAAACCATATCATACTCAAAATTTCCTTTCCTTTAGAAATTTAATTAGAAAGAGAATCTTTTAAAAATACTTATTTTCATAGTTTCAAAACAAAGCTTAATAGTACCTTTCTGAAGTTTCTTACATGTTCTGAAAACATATTTGAAAGAAACACTGCCCAAGTATATGGAATATTTCTTATATTACTTGCCAAAATTTTACAAGCAAGAAACCAGAAAGCCATCTAGATTATAGATATTTAAATATTTTCTCTCCTAACAGTTTATCTTGTTACATGGAAAATTCTTTTTAACGAACTCTATACAGGAACACAACTGTTTCATCTTCAGAAATAAATATTAAAATAAAGCCAATTAATGTCTCTTACTGATATTAAGAACCTACAAGGCCACCTTTAATAGGTAGTACAGTAGGCACAATTGAAAAATGAGTATGGTAAAACCAGTACCTTTAGAAAAATGATAATGTTCAGCCAGGGCAGCACAATAGAGTGGCCTAATTCTGACAACTGCGGACTTTGAGTTGCTTTTCTGATTAGCTGTGGGATCTTTTTTGCCAAAGCTCTTTGTATTAAACAGCCTTTTTTGTAACATGAGCTATTACTGCAGTAAGGTCAGCACGGCTGTTTTAAAGTAATTTCTGCAATCTAATTGCCCTGAGTTAACCATTTCTAAGCATTGAAACTTTACACACATGAAATATTGCACATTTTTTTTCTTAAATAAGCGTGCTATAAAAATTTTGACTATGTAAAAACAAATCAAGTCTTTTAAAACTAATAATTGGGAAAAAATCCAACAAAAACAAACCACACATGACTTACAGCAGTGTTCCAGGGCACTGTAACCTCCAGGACAACTCCATGAACGCTCTCTTATTTTTGACTTGTACAGCTATATTTTTCTCTAGAGAAGATGACATTTTCCCATAGCACAGAATAGTTCATTCCCCTTTCCTCTGGCCTCAAGTCTAAAGATACATGGTGTTAGAAGTCAAGAAAGAAAACTGAGGGACTGCAAAGCACTACGTCTCGAAAACACGTCTGTATATTTAATACTACTTCAAGCTGATGGTTAAAAATACCAATTTTGGCTCTGAAACACAACGCAATTTAGGTCTTCTGTGTTATTATGATGTTGCAATCAATGATATAGCTGTATAACTCAACGCAAGTGCTACACTGCATGTGCACAGCATGATCACATGCCTGCATGTGTAACACCTCAGACTACCAGTATTTACTGCAGTTGTTGAGGCAGAGATGTTAGAATACACTGAGCATATTTCCTTCTTGATTTCCATATGGGAAATATGTGGCCACAGACCCCACATGTTAAAACTACAGATCTTCACAAACTGTTTGCAACCTATTTAACTGAAGATGAACATTCAGTTAGCTACTTGTTAATGGGCATCCAAACTTCTGTTTAATACCCAAGTTTGACACTCGGAGTGTGTTTTTGTATTACTGTTTAAATTAACGACTCTTCACTGAAACAATGTCCTTATAAAGTTGCATTTAAGAAATCAGACTCTTGAATAGTTTTTGCATATCTGCAGGGTCTGATGAAGTTATGATGGAAATTCTTCCTGACCACAAATTTTAAGAAACCACAAAACCCCCATTATCTTAAAGAAAACAAAAGCTATATCAAGTCATGACCAGTGTATTTAATTAAATAAAGAGAGGAAGGCAGTGAAAGGAGAGTTAAGGCATCCCAGTGCCAAGAAAACAAACAAACAAACAAACTAAAAACCCCTAAGATTGGAATTTAGAGTGTGTGGACAGACACAAGAAGAGCAAGAAATGGCAAGACATGGAGAGGTAGAGGAGAAATGCAATTACCAGGGAAAGAGTAGAGAGGAAAAGGTGTTAGAAATAGAGAAAGGAGCACCAAACAGTGGGTTGGGAAGCAGGAGTAGATTACAAGGACAGGGAGGGATTACAGGAAAGTGGAAGAGACACCTCAAGGGTTTTTCCTCCTCTCCTCTCCTCTCCTCTCTCACAGCTCATATATCCTGCAGGAGGAACAAAGCTGGCATGAAGATCCTCCTGAAGCAAAGCTCTTGCTAACAGACCACTTTAGGGTTGCAGCAAAGAGATGCACCTCTCTGCTGCAGCCCCCGTGCCTGGGGCAGGCTGTCCACTGAGCCTAGAAGGCGAAGGAGCTGGCAGTGGGGTGGTTGGCAGGAGGAGATCACAGAAGGATACCCGCCTCGGAGCCCCGCGCACTTTCAAGAGGAAAATGAATAGTGAAATAAATGCAGAAAACTCGGTAAATCCAGTTCTTTTTGGCAATGCTTCAGTTCCCTTTATGTGCTGATTGCATGATGAGATACACAATTGGCTTGTCCCTGGGGAGTCCTGAACTAGAGATGCTCTTGACCGTGTTCTCACAAGTGCGTAGACTACTGCTTAAAAAAACTGTTTTAACTATTCCTCCATTCCTACCCTCCCTTCTAGTATCAGACTACTCCATCATTGCTATATATCCATTCTCCTCTAAGATTTGTGATACACAGCCACATTAACAGATCTCCCCTCTTTGTAAACGAAGATAAATCTCCAAACTGAAAATTAAATACACGATTGAGTATGACTGCCCAAAGTAACAAAGGAAATTTATTCCAAACCTAGAAGTTGGATAGAGATATCCCAAACTTATAGCTACTGCTTTAACTTCTTGAGAGATGAGTATCAGCAAACTTTTTAAGTAGTTAACTGAACTAGAGTATCTCAGGGCTAAGCTGCCTAAGCCATAAAAATAATATGATGCAGCAACCAAGGTGCCAAGCCTCAAGTGAGGACACCTGATCTCTGTTTTTTCATCTGCTCATGCCTGCTGCATAAAGGCAATCTCTCCTGCCCAGCTGCCCTGCCAGCACACTATCCCCATCGCTGCTGGGGAACCACATCCCTCCACTGAGGATGTCCCTCACTCACTAGCACCAGCTCATCACTGATCTGGACTGGTTCCGAGACATTCTTTAAAAGCTAATAAAAAGGGCTATGTCACTGCAGCCAGGACTGAATGCTGCTTTCAACATAAATCACAAATCCAATCTTTTCTGTTGGCAAACTGAGCAATATATTTCCAACAAAACTACAGACCTCCTGCAGCATCTGTATGAACACAAAACATTGAATCCCATTTCTAGGACGGCAGAAATAAATCCTACACAGAATGGCATCAGGAAGGTAAAAATATGAAATGTGACTGTAAAATTAGTATAGGTTAACTTGTGATCACAGAACCTAACATAGATCACTTACCAGGCCTTGAATGTTCCTTGTGTCAGCCCTTGGCACAGCTAAAATGGTTTTGCTGCCTTTAATTTTATACTACAACATATCTGGAATTTCAAGTTCCTAATTTCCTCAGCTGACAGAAATGGCTTCTGAGATGATTTCTACATTCTGGGAACAGATTTTTACCCTTAAATTAGCCAAGTGTACTCTCAGACTTAACATTTTTGTCTTTAAATAAAACAGCAGTGATAATTATTAATTTAAGACCCCACACGACACGATACGAATTTATGTTCTCGAGCCAAGTATGGTGATTGAAAACAGATGAACACGAAATGCTTTCTACTGAGTGGAATTAAAACTAACTATTAGTGAAGTGTGTTGCTGATTTGACACATGACACATAAGACATTGATTACTGATTTTTCTCTTTGCTACAGTGAAATATCAGAAGTGCCCTATTGGTCTTTCAAGAATTGTACAACCATTGGTACAATGCACTACATGTTCAGCTGGCATCCCCTCCTGCCCTTCTGGGTTTGAGCTGGTTTCCTTGTATTTACCAAGAATGAAGCTATTCTTTCCACTGGATGAGATACTGGATTTCCCCCTTTTCTTTAGGAGCTTTAGCGACGAATAAGATTTTAAGCTGTAATGCTCATCTCCTGCTCAGACCTTGAGATCAAGCTCAGCATGTTCTGGATGGACTTCTACCTGAGGACCGGAAGAAAGCAATTCAGCCTTCAAAAAGGACAGGAGAGAGGACACAGGGAACTACGAGCCAGTCAGCCTCACCTTCATCCCTGGAAAGGTGATGAAGTGCCTCATTCTGGAGGCCATCTCTATCCACATGGAAGACAAGAAGGTCATCAGTAGTCGTCAGCATGGATTCACTAAAGGCCCATCGTGGTTCCTTCCAACCTTACCTATTCTGTGATTCTCTGTGATTGCATGTTTTGAATGTAGTAGCAATAACCAAATAAATAACAAAAAGTTCTGAAGCACTAAGGCTACAAGTGCTCGCTTGTGGTGAAGGTCTCCTATACAAAAAGCTAATGCAATCTACTGAAGGGAAAAATTGTAACCAAAGTACAGGTTGGGAATATGGGATGAGAAAACGCCTGGAACTACTGGAATACTTCCAAAAAGGATTCAGATAAATAACAGGAATAAATAACAGCTCTGGAGGACTAAGGCTAGAAGTGTTCACTTACACTGGAGGTTTCCATCGTAAAAACCTAACACAACCTACTGAATGGTATGGCTGTAACTAAAGTACAGGTTGGGAATAGAGGGTGAGAAAAAGCCTGGAACTACTGGAGTACTTCCAAAAAGGATTCTGCAACACTGACACATAAGTTGCTGCGTGACTGAGGCCAGCAAGAACAAGCCTCAATCCTTCTGAAACAGTACTGAGCTATATATTTGCAGCTAATGAACAAAACATACCTCCCCAGACAGCAGAAGAAGACATGGTAAAGTCCTTCTGGAACTGCCTTCCTTTTATCAACCCCTGGGAAAAAGTGGCCATTTTAATTCAAAAAGGTACCTGCAAAAGCGTAATGCCAAACTCTTGTCCAAGCTCTGAACAGGGGAATGTAATGTTCCAGGGGATTCTGAAAAAAAAGACAAGAAAACAAAATATGAAAAAAGGCATTAAAAAAAAAAAGAACACAACATAACAGTAACACTGAAGCTGCATACAGGTCAGTGTTGCTGTGATGTTGAAGGTCATGGAAACCACACACTAGGGTTGGTCCATGCCAGCAGAAGTGAGGGTAAGAAGTGCAAGGCAGCCACAACAGCAATCAGGATTATTTCACGTGAAAGATGAGATAAGTGATGAAATCAACGTGATTGTGCACTGGAAAAAATCGACGAGCTGTGTAATAATAACAACTAATTAAAAAGTCATTTGGGAAATCTCAGAAAACAAGCTCACATACAACAGCATCTGAGGTGCAAGATAAATTGAATCCATGCTGTGGATCAATGTATAAATGTAAACAGGGTCAAATGTCTAAATGCAATTTTTAATTCACTTACGAAGGACAACACAAAATTCTGCATTTTAAGTTCTTGCTACAGATAAACAACCATTTAGTTTTGTTTTTTGCTATTTTCAAATGAAGAAGAGAGCAAATACTGCAAAGAAAAAAAACAACCACTATTTTTATGACACAGCTTTAGTAGGACATGGAATCAGTGTCAGCTACTTTGCAAGTAATAGAGAGAAAACATTAACACGTAAATGTTAGTGTTATTTCAGGGCAGCTGCTAGTTGATTTTGACATCAAAATATGGAATCTACAGTGATGATCTGTTTTTCCATATTCAGAGTTAAGGTCAAAGAGCAAAATATTTGTGTGCTTAAAAAACCTTCCACACCTACCTGCTGGGAGAGGTGACAGGATATATTCCAAACTAATGACAACTAATGACCTCCTATTTAATTTTTATAGGTCTACTAGGAATAGCTTATTCACTTTTCACAGAATCACAGAATCAGCTGAGTTGGAAGGATCAACGAAGATCATGAAGTCCAACCCTTAGCCCTGGACAGGACCATCTATTTGAAGTGATTATTGTCTTAATGGGAGAACCATAGTGTTCAACTGGTGGTACAAAACTACAGAAAAAGTATAAATTTTGCTTTCTTTTTTTCTTAGACCTCTTCCCCTTTCCTAAAGCACTTATTTTAGACAATGCTTTTTTAAACTATGGCAGTACTGTACTCCTTGCCAGTCAATCAATACATCTTTCATTTCATATGCAATACCTTCTCCTTTTTCTCTCCAAAATTATTAGCTCCTTTTTGAGGATTTAAACAAGATATTAAAATTCACACAGAAAAAAAAATCCAAACATTTGTATTTTGTGTCACCTGCTAAAAATAGTTGTAAAAATAAGTCAGTATATTCAGCTGGGAGGAAAACAGCTCTGCTGCAGAATGCAGCCTTTCTACACATCTTTTTATGTGCAAAAAGGCAGTGATAGAGTGAGGGAAGAAGCAGTTTTCCCTCTCTGTTGTGAGGCTGGTGACAGTCAGCAGAAGGGCAGAAATGCCAAGCTGAGGAAGACTCACCAGCACAATGGTTTTTAAGAGAACTCCAGAACACAGACAACGCATTAGGGCACGCACCAGAAAGTTCACTATTTCCCATACAAACAAGTATACAGTTTTATTTTTTTACTGAAACAAGTATACAGACATAAAAACTCACATACATGTAGTTTACTCCAATACTAGTAATTCAAACAGACACATTTATGATATGACTGTCAGCATATGACTAACAAATAGTTACTGTATAGTGAACACTATATAGTGTATACTATGGTAAAAATGTATAGCCTATTGCATCTTCTAAGTGTTAGAAAGAGGTCATAGTAACAAAAGTGGAAGTACTAATCCTGGAGTAGTTCTTGTACAGTGGGTTGCCACAATCCTCCGGTTCCACAATAAACATACTGCTTCAGGTTGCAAAGATTTCCTGAGAGAGTATTCATTGCACAGTATCCACTGTGAAATCACCAGGAAGGGATGCACTACATGGACTTCACTGAACTTGTACCAGGACCCAGGACAGAAATGATTAAAGAAGATATACACACAAAACTCAAACAGATTAACATTCTGCAGAGCTTTTCAGTGCATGACTCGTTTCAACATTCATGCTATGGAACAAAACACCAACAATGCCATTTAGCAACTGCAAAAGGAGTGTGCACTGACAAAACTGTTAATGGATAAGGCTTATAGAGTAATGTGGGGTCAGACCAAGTACTACAAAAGTTCTTCAATGTGTCAGCACAGTATTCTTGGGATTATGCATCTCGTACATGGAACCATGAAGCACCACTGCAGAGAACCCTGTGAGGACTCATGTCTCCACCAACAGGAGAGCAAATCCTTCCACAGGCAGCACTGGATTTTGTAGCTGCAGGATGAACAGCCCAAGGCAGAACCATATATTAATTGCACTGTTTCAAGTGGATGAACTGTTCTGGTAATAAATCTCCACCAGCACTTTATCAGTCCGAGATAGTGACCTTCAGCAACACATTTCAGAGAAACTTCCTAATCAACCCAACACTTAACACAGCTGAGAGGGACCGAATACATTACAGTGACTATTTTTAAACATAAATATGCAACTGCAAGAAAAAGTAGAGAAAACGAAGAATGTAGCAAAAATTTCAGTGAAGAACTTATCAGCATAACTAAAGGCACCAAATCCTCCTTTCCCAATTTAATATACTGTTTAGCATAAGAGGTGTCATATAAATATTTCTCAAGTTCTAATTACTCACGTGAGTATAATTCTAATGTCTTTAGAAAACCCTGTCCCTTTTGCAAGCACCATGCCAGCTTCCCCCATCTATCTACCTGTATGGCCCAGTCCTAACACAGAGCAACCCAGAAAGGCCACCACCAAGTTACACACATTTGTTTTTCTCCAAGAAAAGACAAGGAAGATGATACATAAACAGGCTTTGCTTGTCCCACTCCTTATGTGGAATTTGCAGTATAATATGTGGCCAGCCATGCACTGGAAGAACCAACCTGGTTGGGATAAACCACTACCAAATGCCTGGCCTCCAAGAAGGCAACAGAACTTATGTCTGACAACTAATATAGTTGAGTTTTTGGTGCTTTTTAATTCTTTCTTGGACTTCTTTCTGGGGGTCCAAGATTTCATTTCTCCTGTAGATGTATAGTTCAGCTGAAAATACAGTAAGGTATGCTGCCATACAGTTTTATACTGTATGCAGAGTAGAGTTTGAAAATGTTTGCTAGTACATATGACCACTGAGAGCTCAGTGCTTCTTTCTGGTGATGGACAGACCTGCTTCCTGCAGGTAGGGCACAGTGGAGCACTCCTATCAGCATGGTTGCCATGGTATGCACTGACAGCTGTGCACAGTTACCATTCCATTTATTTCTCATTGCCACTCTTTCTTACATCTTTTTTTCCATTTAAATAACTTAACAGGGCCAGCAGCAGCAGATTCATGTCATAGAAACATAGAACAGTTTGGGTTGCAAGGGACCCTTAAGTTCTCTAGTTCCAACCATTCTACCATGGACAGGGACAGCTTCTACTAGACCAGGTTGCTCAGAGCTCCATCCAACCTACCTCACTTCTACAGGAAAGACTGGCCTCCACAGTACTTTCTTTTAGGAACAATAAGTGTTCCCACAGTGCTCCTCTTAAAAATCAACAAAAGATATGCTGATATAGTGTCAAAGACCTGGTAGATAAGATCTGTGCAAAGAACTGATTGGTCACTGGCTCCTACTAGACAGGCTAGACAGGTGAATGGAATATAGTTGAATTCTGGCCTCATAATGAATAATTAAAGCAACTGTCCTTATCTTTTAAATTCTCTTTGGGGGAAAAAGAAAAAAGAGAGAGAGAAAATAAAGAGAAAGTAAAAATAAAAAATACTTTCAACCATCTGAGATCTAAACCAGCAAAAAGACAGCTGATGTCAGACTTCTCAAAATTACAAAAATTCATGACGCTGAGATGGTTTACTACCTGAGCTTCAGCTAGAAGCTTTAATCTCCTCTGTAAGGGCAGAAAATACCTAGCACCAGGACAGGAAGTACCCAAATCAAGGTAAGAAACTCTGGACTAGACACAGACTAAAAAAAATATTAACTTCTTCAATATTTTTCAAATGAACCAATTATATGGGTGTGAACTACCACATTCTCCTCTGAACTGACATTTCTCTTTAGTTTTTTTTCTCTATAAAATCCCACACTCATTCAAATTTCTCTCCAAAAAATCTTTCTGGAATGCCTAGAAAAACACTCCACAATGGCTGGGCAGATGGCATACTGCAATGGCTCATTATCCTAATTTCAACAGTCTCTCTTTATCTGCTGGTGAAATCAAGGTCAAGTGAAAAACTTTAAAAACCACTATGAGATCTGAGGATCTTAAAATTAGGTTTGTAGCTAGATAAATTCTAAACATTTCTACCATTCTCAGATATGTATTTTTTTTATAATTTGACAAGCAAAAGAATATGCAAATTGTTCAGGAAGGAGTGACGGTTCCTTTTCAAGACTGACTGACTTGAGGACATCCACATGCAGACTGGGTGCTGTCAGGACAGTTCTCCTTCCATCTGTGGTGCCAGAAGATTCTAGTAACATGACATGTTTAGAAGACTCATTAAGTAATATCTTAATATTGGGGTTGAGACCTTTAGAACTAAGAGTCATTGAAATGCAAGTGGAACATGCATAGCTACAGACAAGTAATCCCTTTAGCTGGTCCCTTGTCATCTCAATATCCTTACAATAAAAAGCACCATGCTACAAGAAAAACAAACCTCTGAGTCTTGTGACTGACACTGTACATTCAAAATTTCAAAATCTCAGAGGAAGGTATGACCAACGTGTTTGCCCACATAAGCAAGATCCCAGTGGGGATTTTAAAATGGAGAAAGAGTCCAGTCTAACATCTGGACTTCTTCTTTGAGATGCATCTAATGAATGGAAGAGACATCTATCCCTCCTGGATACTATCAGCAGAGGGACATATCTCATAATAAATTCTCAAAGGCATTGTCAAAAACATATCTTCTTAAGCATCTCTTCACTCAGAAGCACGGTGTGCCCTGTCTCTGGGGTAAGCACATAGGCACTATGGTGAGGATTCAGGGAGCATAGTTGATTCTTCCTTTTTTTACTTGCTGGAAAACAGGGAGTTTGCTTCCTGAGCCAGAACCTCACTTCTCTTTAGATATCCACAACCTGAGAATTGCCAAAGCTTATCTCAGTTTAAACTCAGAGATATGAATCTTAATGAAGAATAATTAAAGCAAAGACTCTTTCCCCTTGATAATGGAAACTGAAATGAAAGAAAAATGGAACAAAATTATTATAAAACAATTCTCAGGAAGACAACATCATGCCAACTAAAAGCATCTTGCAGTCTGTCCTCCATATGAAATGCTAAAATATTTATACCTAAATACACTTTCCATGGCTGGTCTGCTTTTTGCCTTCATGCATGTTCAGAGAAGTCTTGTCCTTGGAACATTAAAATCATAGAAATACTACAACAGGAAAAGTGACAACCACACATGAAACTTTATTTGAACTATTTGGATGACAACAAATCTTAATTAGGAGACCACACACTGACATGTGCAGACACACAGAGAGGAATGCTGTGTGCCCAAGCTGGCCAACCTCTAAATGAAGAGGAGAAGAAGCTCGAAGTTGCTGCTTGTGCTCTGCTGAGGAGTACACAGTGTATGTAATTCAGCAGGAGGTTGGAACCACAAGTTGCACAACACAGGTTACTTACAATGTGTTTGCCATAACTGAAAACAAAAATTATGTTAAGTACCTCCCAAGCATTTCTTTCTTCATAAAAATATGAATCTCACTGCTTTTTTGAAAACAAAACTAAAATCCCAATATAACAGACGAGGAAAACAATACAAAACAAAACCCAAGACAGTTACAAAGCCACAGAAGAGAAATAGAAAATGTTTAAGTTAATAAAATTCAGTTCATCACTGACATTTCCCTGCATGAAACACAGGAAAATTTTGCTGGCTTTGGTACTGCCAGCATAAGGTGACTTAAAAGGTTTGATGGTTTATATGAAATACTCACATCTGCATGTATCAGTGTTTTATCTCGCTCAAAACGTGTATCTGGTGTTTCCCATAAAGGAATCCTCTACTTCTCCATTTGCATAGTTGTGCTTTTTTGTGGGTTTTTCTTTTTTTTTTTTTTTATTGTGTGTTGATTTGGGGTTGTTTTTTTGAGTCTCACAATTATTACGAGTCACAAAAATTTGCACGTAACCTCTCATTCTGAGAGTTAACATTGAACAGATGTTTGAACACATGTAATTGTATTCATCTTTGACTAATATACCACAGAAGAAAAGCAATTTTTGAAATAAATAACTTAAGTTGGAGCAGTTAAACTGGAGCACATCTGATGCTTATTACCTTGCCCAACAGTTACCGTATATGTTAATAGATATAAAAACATTTTTATAAACAGATATACTTTTGCAAAATTTTTACCAAACGAAGAAAGATGAATTTTGGTATTGAAAAAGTTAGGCTTCAGTTTTTCATGGGAATGGTTAATTAAGCCTCAATTCAGAGATTCTGTGCATACTTTCAAGAGCTATTTAGCACCCAGAAGTCAAACTGAGATCATGAAATAGGTGCTTGGTGTCTGTGAAGACCAAATTTAGCAATTCAAACTGGAATGTACAAAGTTAAAGACTGCCTTTTAAAAAATTAGACTTCATGCACCTTTGCTATATGAAGAAGACACCATGCAAGATGAAGGAATGCAGTCCATTCCTCCTCATATCCCTGACCCATCACCCTTGGCAGCAGATCATACGTGCCTATTACTAACACCTCTTGGTGAAGAGGAGGAGATGAAAATAGGACTTAGCTACATACGCGCTTCTAGTACCAAAGGAGGATTCTTGCTTCCTTTCTACAAAAGAATCTTTGATTTTTATGCTGTTCCCTAATTAAATTTCACTGTGCATACTAAGTTTTCTGATGTCTAGCTATTTTATGTTCAAAAGAGCACACACTCATAAATAACCCTTTCATTAAAAGAAACCAAACCAAAAGTTAAGACAAGGTTTGTTGTATATAAAGATATCTCCCACTCTAGTTTTTTCCTCAGTTCAGCCAAGGAGAAGAGATCATGCACATAACTTCTAACTAGGTCACAAACTCCACCTTTCTAATATTTTATGCATGCACCTTGTAAAGGGATGCACATTATGTCAAGTTCCAAAAGGAGCATCATGCTATGAGCAACAGCTTTTCAAGAGTGGTTCAATATTATGTTGGGATTACTTTATGGATGGAGAGACACATCCAATTTCTTTAGTCAGTGAGAAATAACAACATAAAATCAAGTAGTCAATCTCTTGACATACTACTTGCTTTAACTTACAGTCAATAGTTCCTTGATGAGTGTGTGGATTACCCCACAGGAATTCTCAAATATACCTGTACTGTCCAAAGTCTAAATTAGCCACACAGAATTCCTACATACATTAGACAATATTTAATGGTCAGCACATAAAAAAAGAGTTAAAAACCTACTGTTTCACACTGCATATTCTGAAAACCATAATGCTTTTAGAATATCTACACAGAAAAACTGTGTGTGAATTTTCAGCTGGGAGATAATGGCTATCTTCAAAAATTACATGAGAATTCATCAAGTGCCATAGCTCTCTGCTCATTAACCTGGATGTTAACAGTATGCCTTATCCTGTTTCTTAGGATCTTTATAATCTGGTGTCTTCTATCAGGCTAGTACTTGTTACATCTGATTCACTAAAATTTAGAAATTCTAACCTGAGATTTTCTTTTTTCTCTCCTGCAAGAAAATGTGAAATATCTATACCACACTCAGCATTGCTGAGAAAGAGAAGGGCCTTTGCAGAGGTTAAAAGCAGGCTCTGGGCACTGAGCCAGTCTCCAACTGTGCTTTGCCCTGCTAAACTGTGTTTGGATTTGCTGTAAGAGTATACAATATCTGTATACAGGTTCTTGAAATACCAGGGGAAACTTAATATTAAAAAAATAGGGAAGCAGCAGAAAAAACTATTTAAGAGCCATTTTTCCACTTCAATTGCTAACAGAATATGGTTTACACATAGAATCTTGACCTGGAGTAGCATTCACCTTTTTGGGTTGGATTGTTGCATTTGACTGCAAAATATTTAATTTTACTCCAGACAACACATTTTAAGTTCTTCAAGAAAAAAGTCAGACTTGGGGGTAGTTGTAAAAATGAACAACACAACAGATAAAAGTAACAAAGTTAAGAATTAACAGTTATTTGTCGGGGTTTTTTTCCATTACCATACATAGATTTCGGTGTGACATCATACTATATGCAAGTGTCTGAAAATGTTACTTTCTGGGAGATGTTGCCCAAAAAGGTTGAAAAAGGGAGAGCTTAAGATCAGTTGACATGAAAAGAGGAACCAATCTCAGGGGTCTATCGAGGATGCAGAACAGGAAAGAGTTATTCCTGCAGACACGCTGCCTGGAGCGCTACAGGCTGCCCACTGCCAGACCCATGTTGACCCACCAGAGCAAGCTGTAGGGTTGGAGCAGAGGAAGAGAGGGTGAGAACACTGTGTTTTTCAGCCTGAAAAGAGAAAGCTACAGGGAGACCTACCCACTGTCTGCTACTGCCTGACAGGAGGGAACACAGACTGTCTGCAAAGGTACACAGAGAGGGAGGGGAGCCACTGGCCAGAGCTGCAACATAGGATATTCAGGCCTTATACAGAGAAAAGTCTTTATTATTGTCAGGGAGGTGAACAGTGAAACAGGAGCCCAAAGAGTCTGCTGGACCTTCATCCTTGGAGATGCTCAAACTGTCCTGCACATGGCCCTGAGCAACCTGATCACACGGGACCCAGTCCGGTCAGCAGGTCACCTCTGGAAGTCCCCTCCAACCTGTATGATCTTCTGATCTCATCTTGCTACCTCTGTTTCAATGGTGCCAAAAGACAGTGTCTCTTTGCCTCACATTATCTTCAGCAGCAGATGATCCAGACATGGAAGGCAGAGTAATAAATAAGTACATGTTTAAATTCATCACCATATATATTGACCTCTTTCTCTCTCTACTTTTTTTCCATTCTTGAAAGACTGAGATATTTGCTTCCCAGTATGTACCAGGCATTTCCTCTGCTTTTCTGCTTTTTGCATCTCTCGGTGATTTACTTGTCAACAGCACACAAAACAGGAGGACTTGAGGAAATCAAGAAAACACAAGGAGGAGAACAAGAACTACCCAGACAAAAAAGTATGATCTCTCCTTTTTAGCAGCAGGCACCTATAACATATTCATCAAGACAGTGAGTTAAGAGGCAGTGCTGTGCAGGACTCCTTTGTGTATACAGCATCACAGAATCAGTTCGAGAAAGGGATGAGAAGGTCAAAAAGCTGCTAATGCCAGTGTTTAACTGTCAGTAGGGGCTAAACAAGGGCTGATGGGCTGTGCCATTCTATGCAAGCCTGGCTGGCATGTAATACTGCACACGGTCCCCAAATACACTGCACTCAAGATACAGGTATGCAGGGGCACACAGAGGAGACAGAACCAAGTGATGGGAATAACAAATACTGCTATTTAGAAACAAAGGAGATTTTCTCATGCCACAAAACATATACTAGGGAGGGAAATTGCTGAGGGTACCCCATAAAGTTCTGTGGTGCATATCCCATTGACTGAACTAGCCAGCTCAATAATAATGATGTGATCTGCTCCTTGCAGCTCATGGAAGATCACGCTGAGGTAGAATGGTGCAATGATTTCATCAAAAGAAAATAGAGGACATGTAAGCAATCTTGAGTTAGACTGTTTGGCTCTCCCTAACGTTTCTACTGACAGTACAAGCAAGAACGTACAAATATTTGCAGTGATACAATTCAGTAGCAGTATTCCCAGCAGACACTGAGCAATAGAGATCACTGAATTAATTTTTTTCTGTTTAGTGAAAACAAATAATAGCATTATTAGAAACTGGCAGAGAACAAACAAACTAAAGCAACTCAGCAAACCCACACAGAAACTGGGCAATTAAATGCCCATTTTTCACAGCAAAGATGCCTGGAATCTCAACACTGTAAAACATGCAACACTCTCCCCCCATTCAATTTTCCTTAAATCAACTCTTTTTCTTCAGTATTCCAATCAAACACAAACTATATTTTAAAAACATCCATTTTAAGAGATGAGCACAGCTCCAAAATGAAGCTACTGAAATCAACGCACAACCACAACATGGTACTTTGTCACATGGCTCCCCCGAGTCACTAAAGAAGCAAGTCCTCAGGGGCTTTGCATCTTAAAGATGTTCAGTGCAAGATCTCAGTCTGGATTCACAGCTATTTTACCTGCTAATTACCAATGCATAGAAGCAAACTTTGCAATGTTAATATAATGTGCTCATCATCGAACCTCCAAATGGCTTCATACTGCAGATGATGTCCACACTGGATGTAAGCCATGATACTACAAATGTGGTTTAAAGTTGGTGAGATTTCTAACCAGTGTCTCCACACCACCAACAATCTCTTCTTTGGTTCATTTTCTCATCATGTTGTCCACACTGTCATTATTCAATGTGACTATTACAGCAGTATACCAGGAACCCACTGAACAGGAGTACTTAGGAGGGTGGAAATGTTTTATTTTTAATATTTCCTATGAAAGAATAAATCTATATAGCTCCCACCACTGCACCTGTTCAGGATCCAAGCATTATTAACAACTGTTTTGATAAAGAACTTACTATTGTTTTTAGACAGTAAGAGGTAGCGCTAAGGATTAATAACATATATGTAATGTTTATTAATTTTTTAGTGACAATTTATTTGCACTTATAAGCTACACCTCAGCTACAAAGACAGCATAGTTGCCCTCCACTAGTCACCACAGCCACATTGCTTTAATCCTGCAATCCCTCCATGAAAGCTCATGGTAAAGAAACACATAATCAATGTAAAACACTTCACTTCTGAACCGTTGTTTTATAAGTTATGGGAATGCTATGGAAATCACAATGTATTAACTGCAAAAGACTACACCTATACTGCATTCTCCTTCAGCCAACTGCATACCTGGTGGGGCCAAACACTACAGCAGCGATAGGTGAGGGGCAGCCAGAAGCAGAACATGCCCTCCCAGCCATTTCGGCTGGCCAGGATGCTGGTGGATGGCTCACCTGCCGGATGAAAGCAGCTTAGAGTAGGATCACTCTGGGAAGTGGCTGTGTGACAACAGCTCTCAGCACAACCGACTGCTGGAGTGTTCGCTTTGCAAGGGTGCTCGCTGGTGTGACAAACTCTGGAGCAGGTCCCAGAAAGCAGGAGCAGAGAGGGGCAGGGCACCCCAGCCCAGCCCAGCAGAAGCGGAGGGCGCTGTTTGCACTGCAGGTCAGCTCCTGTTCCCCTGTCTGACAATGGCAAATATCTTTGTCACTTTGCAGTTCTGGGAACAGAATATCGTCTTGTGAAATTACAACGCTGTTTTAATACTGCCATTATTAGCATTGTCTTCAGACAATAAAATGTTCTGTTGCAGTCGCTGTAGGCTTGCAGCACTGAATACACACTGAGTCACCCCACTTTAATTTAAATGGCATAACTGTGTGAACACATGTTCTTTAGTTAAATCCACACACCCCCAAAAGTAAAAATAAGTAGATCTCCAAGGAAGAATTCACTTTCTACACAATGCAAAGGCAATCCTTGCTGTGTGCTTCTACAACCTCAACAAACATGTGACAAAAGGCTTAGTAAGACTACTCCTGTTTTCTAATCTGGTAGTAGACAAGTACACAAAGCCATCCCAAAACCATCATGCCATTAAAAATGTATGTGCCTAAACACGGCTTTATTCAGTGGCCTTCACAAATCCAGCAGAGATGGTACCCACAGGCAGTCACTCTGCATCACAATGCCGACACAGAGAAGTTTCCACTCCCCTCCTTTCCCTTCAAATAGGAACAGCACCTCTCAAGAATAATCACTCAGATGCTTTCCCATCATATGTAATAACGTACCCCCGAGTTACATTCAATGCCATTCACAGCAGAAGACATCCAGAAGATTTCAAGTTGGAACACGGGGAGAGTCTACTGCCCACACATTCACTCTTATCACAGGATTTGCTGTGCTGCCAATTCACCATGCACTGCTGATACCAGTGAACATAAAACCAAAGCAAACAACTGATCTGTGTTCAAACTTGTCTGTGCTTCTGCCCCGTAACTAAACCCTCCTAGGAACAGAAACTGAATCAAGTAAGAGTTTGCTTACTTTGAAATCAAACTACAGAGGGCACAAAGGTTTAAAATGAGCAAGTATTTTTTTTGTATTACACCTCTGAAACCATTCTCCACAGTCCTCCTCACACCAAAGCCTCACAGTTGCCTGCAGGCACATTATTTTACAATTCCTAAAACAAAACTTCCTATGTCTAATGTGTCTAACACACAATCAGATATACTCCAACCAGGTGCTATCATTATAAAAGGATTTTGCTGTCATGCAATCTCACAGCATTGGGCACTTGAACAACTGTCCTGCCTGATAGAGCATGATTTCAGTACAATATGAATTCAAAGGATGCAAACTGAGGCAAATAGAGCATTCACACCACCAAACATACCTTAATGTCCTTCCTTTAGGAGGAGTCCTGATGTGCTCACCTGAAGTTCTTGTCCCTGTCTTCCTTCTTGGGGGAACTTCTCTTCGGTCCAGTAATTCCTCATATACCAGAGCTAGGGAAAAGAAGTCCCCAGCTGCCCTAGCAGTTTTAAGCTCAAGTTCGAAAACACAAACAATGCAGCATACAAAAGTGCTGAAGTGAAGGTCTAGCTATATGAAGAACTATACTATTAAAAAAGACTGTTTTTTTACCACAGAGGATATCTAAAGGGGACTTAGTTTCAGAAGTCCCCTTAGTTTTCAATTCCTCCCTCCCTCCCTTGAAACAACAGCATTTAATGGAAAGAAAAGTCACTTTCTTGCCTAAGTGTAAGGAAATCTGTGGACTATAGCTTCTTAAATACCCAGAATGAAGGCAATACCTAAAAATCTGAAAAGACACTTTTATGTTCATGTTTGAATCCTTACACAAGTTGCTGCAAGTGCGTATAAAGAACAACAAAAGACATTAGATAAACAGCCAGCAGTCTTAAACTGTACTTAAGGTCATGTTGGAGGTGGATGGGAGGAGCTGACAGCTGGCCACCTCATCAGGGACAAAGGTCACAGGACATGCTATCCTTTCGAGCTGCTTTTATTCTATGCTGATTTCCCCTTCTTCTCCTGGCAGGTCTCTTGTGCACCTGCGCAATGCAAGCCTGATTGTCAGTCCAAATGAGCCCAGCCCACAGGGTCCCTCCCAGTGGCTGTGAATTAGAGACAAAACAACAGTGTGCCCTTGTCCAAAATGTGCATTGTCTGCCAGGGTTTGTGACTGCTGGGGCTCCTGTGGGTCTGCACGGCATAGTTTATGTGGTGGGCAGAGTCAACAGCTTCCTCAATTCTCTCTTCTTCACCAAACAGCAAAAAAATCCAATGTGCCCTGTGCATGGAAACGGCACAGAACAGCAATGCTTAGGACACAACCTGGTGAAGGAGGATAGCATGCTACTGCCACCAAGCCCTGACCCTCTGAAAGCTTATTATATTTCACTTAGTAAACTAATGTGATCAAGCCCACAGATGCAGGGGAAGGAGAACGGCCAGGAGAAATTTGCAGGTCTTTGTTCCAGAGTCCCTCCTGCCCTTATGTTTATTGCTCTTGAATGGATTTCCTTTCTGCTGACAAGGCCATTGTAAGCCTTGCAGGTCACAGGCGGGGTGGTGGCACCCTTGTGTGTGATATTCCACTCTTTCCAGATTAGACAAGGTAGCCAGAAACAACTACTTCAATACTGAACACAACTAGCATAAATTACAAAGTTGCATGGGGATTGAGGGAAATGTTAATACAGTATTCCTGAACCTAAGTTTTCACTGTTCTCACATCACTACCGCAAAGAGAAGGGAGCAAGGTTTCTGGGAACATTATGGCAGCCCTGCACTGCCTTGAACCACGATCACCTACATGGCAAAGTGCAGTATGCTGATTGAGGGTTAAATTCTCCTGTGACTTACCGCTGCTTACGCAGAATCAAGATGTATATTTTAGATCACGCTTCCAAACTGTTTGCATTTTCATAGTATGTTGCCAAGCAGGTGAATCCTTCAAACAATACTATGCAAAAACTAAGTGAAACCTCAAAATTTCAGGTCAGACAATTTCCTCTCCTGCTTAAACTCAGGCATTTCAAACAAGGAGAGATGTGCAGTGCACAGGGGCAGTCTTCCAGAAAAGCCAACTTTCTGGGGCTTACAGCTTATCCTCATCCTCTGTAGCTCATGGAAGGCTTATACTTTAACCATGTGAAAACGTTATCACTTATTATTACACTATATTTCATGCTCAATATTTATGCCCTTTTCTCCAGTGCCAAAAGCTCATGTTGATACCTTAAACTTTACTGTGCAGACACAAGACTTCTATGTCTGGGATGCCTTATTCTTTTTTCCTTTGCTTTCTTCCCCCTCCTCCCTCAGACATGAAGGTAAGCTTTAAGATTTATTACAAAATTCAAGAGCAATGCAATTTTGGTGAAAAAAATCTAAGATGACAAAATACCCTGAGCATTAAAATATATTAAAAACACCAAATTTTTTATTTCATACATTCAATCCTAGAGTGATTTTTATTAGCCTACAGAACATTAGAGCCTTGTAAAGTCAGATTTACAACAGAACTTGAAACAGCCCCATCTATAGCCTATGAAGTGCTGTTATAACACAAACTTTAAAAGTGTCAAACTTCGGTGAATTATGAAACTTAGCACTTCGCCTCTTTTTAGCTGTAATCTTATATGAAAAGGGGCTATCACAAAAACTGCCTGCCCTTGTGCTGTAAATATTTTATTATTTATTTATTTACAGCTGTTATAAAAGTGACAAACCATACGCTAAATTGCTGATTTTGTGAACCTTTTTGAAAGCTTGAATTTCGCTACAAAATATAGGGTTAAAATACATGGATAAAAATATCTGGAAAAAAGCAAAAGGATAAGACAAAACAGGAATAAGTAGGTACATCAAAAAATCAGGTTTTTAAGCCTCATATTTTAAAATGTACCGGAGGCAACAGCCCACAAGAAAAATCTGTCAGAATCACCAATTTGGGGAGTATTTAAAATAAACAACTGCATATGCTTTTTTTATTCCTTCTTCCTAGGTTCTTTTAGTTTTCTGTAACTGCTCCAAGACTTCAGCAAAAACATAGAGTATTCTGAATTTTGGGCATGGTGTTTGGGTAAATCTTTTGGTTTTCTTCTAGGCAGATAAAAATAAATTTAACAAGTATGAATATATACCTGTTTTCCACAGTGCGCAAAGTTGAACAACTACTGCTATTTCTGAAAAAATTCATGTCAGTAAATGTGCAAGACCTAAATACCTACGTGCATTTCTCTTTAAGTACATAGAAGCACAATAACTTGGGGTAGCATCCCCCTAAATTGCTAAATAAATCTGTAAGTGCTACATTTTCACATTATATCAATGTCGCAGACTGCACCTTTCTCACGTGATGTCATGCATGCTTTGGAAGATAAATATATGCCATCCTGCCAGTGAAAACTTCTTTAAAAGTTCACTCATGATCTTTTTTGACTTCATGTTATTAATCCTTATAAAATAGCTTTTTCTCCCTGCTTGAATTCATTTACCTTCTTTCATTCACCATCTGTAGCTATAGTAGAAAATGAGTAACTGAAATGTCAAAATGTTGCCATTAATTTCAGTGTTGCAGGAGAAAGCTTAGAAGTTGAAAAGAGATAATTAGAATCATAGAATCATTAAGGTTAAAAAAAGACCTCTAAGATCGAGTCCAACCATTAATGCAGCACCACCATGTTCATCATACTAAGCTGTATCCCCAAGTGCCACATCCACATGCCACACTTCAGGGATGGTGATTCCATCACTTCTCTGGGCAGCCTGTTCCAATTCTTGACCACCCTTTCAGTGAAGAGACTTTCCTGATACCCAATCTAAACCTTCCCGGGTGCAACTTGAGGCCATTTCTTCTTCTCCTACCACTTGTTACCTGGGAGAAGAGACTGACTCCCAGTTCACTTTCAGGTAGTTCCAGAAAGCAATAAGGTCCCCTTATTGAAGGGAGTCTCTTTTCTCCAGGATAAACAACCCCAGCTCTCTCAGCCACTGCTCCTAAGACCTGTGATCCATCCACTGCCCTCCTCCAGACTCACTAATTGGAAATATTAACTTTTTTATATTACATATATGTGTATATGTGTGTGTATGTTTATAGTATTTATTGATATATTTTGTTCTGAATGCCAAAAAAAACACTGCTTTCCTACCGTGCATACTTTTCCAATTCCCGCAGAGAAGGATGAAAATCCTAAGCAAATGTCACTGTTTATAATGCAAAAAATTTTATACAGAGTAAACACAACCTACCTCATGGCAGGGGGAGATAAGAGTAAGTGGAAAATGTCAGAAACACCGTCAGAGATAGAGAGCAAACCTATTCATTAAAGAAATTATTTAGTTCCTAGATCAAAATACCAAAGAATAAAAATAATAATGATCACCATCCCCACAGATTACTAGGATTCAGAGAGAAGAAAAAAAAAAATCTCTTCTGGACTAACTAAAACTACAGGATATCAAATCTAGTCATCACATTTTGTGAAAACTTTTCAAATTTTCCTCATAATGCAAATTAAATTTCATTCTCCTCACACAAAGCCTTCTCTTTCAAGATATTTTTCTGGATCAGCTCCAAGGGAAGGGAGAAGTACAGATGAGCTAAAACAAGTAACCCAGCTTATCAAACCCACTGCAAGGCTGGATGCATATGGAAATGAAATGTATTCCCAAGCAGACAGACTAGATATGTCAGTATGTTTTTGCCATCTCTGATATAAAAATAGGTGTCAGCAAAAACCCAGTATAAATTCTTGCAAGCCCCTGCAGGAATGTTGCTGTTTTCCTCTGGATTGTTCAACCAGCACAACCACCCAGAAATTTCTCATAATCAAGGAAAAAAGGTGTGGGAGAGAACCCAACCCAAACCTTCACTTCTGTTGTGCTCAAAACCCTATCAAAACCCCAAAAATTCTTCAGATTAGTTAGACAGACCTTGGAAAAAACATTCCTGAGTCTTCACCACTGACCCAGGGTTTGTCCCTTGTCCAAGAGGGAAGCGCAGGATCCCTTCCCTGGGGTACTGATGCCATCACTGGGCATCAGGAAAGAAGTCGGGAGCATTTTGTGGCCTAGAAGGAAACAAAAAAAAATGTGTCTGCTTTTAACAGCAAAAGCAATGCGAGGCATGCTCCTACAAGCTTCACCTTACTATTCCTCAGGAAAACCTCCCTGGCTTTTTCTGTTCTGTATTTTCCTGTGAGCAGGCATCACATTCGGCATGTGCGGGGGCTGTTGCCGAGTGCTCCTAAAACTCGCACTCCCACATCTTGGACGTGTGTGTCCCGGCTCATGCACACCTAAAAGACAGCAGTAAACTGTGGTAGCCATGACCTGAAGGAAGCACCGAGCACAGTCGGCCACCCTTTGAATCAATTTATGCAGACTGCACAGATGCTCTCCTCCAACATCAGTGTGGGCAACAGCAAAACACACAATAAAAAAGGAGTTTTCTTAAAAAAATGAAACTAAAAAAAACCCCAAACAATTAGAAATGTTTTGCCTTCAGGCAGCTCTTAGTTTCTCCTCCCACCCAAAAAAAGCTAACGGGTTGCTTTTGTAATCTATTATTAATTTTAATATACATAAATATAGCAATTTCATGCCTGTTCTAGAAAATTAACAAATTGAACTGCTGAAACACACTCCAGCATATGACCAAAACACATCTTGTGCTTCACTCAAACTTCTCAATTACAACTTCTCTTTTTCTGCATTTCTTTCTCTTGCTTTCACTATTTCCCTTCATTTTGCCCCAGATTTCTAAACTCCAAATTTTAGTAGATTAAATTGGTGGAAATCTTGCTCCTCAACAAAATTTGTTCTTGGTCTGCAACTGCAGCAGACAGACAGGCTGCAGCCTGAGGATGCTGGATCAGCCACGGAGCACAGACCATTTCGAATTTAGGTCGCTCTGACCCCGGTGAACAGCAACGGCGTATTTTTCCACACTTAACTGTTTTCCTGCTGACCTGCATCTTGAACAAGACAACAGTCCCACTGCAATTTAAAGAACAAAGTCAGCATAGGAGACATTTTATGACAAATATGTCAGGAAATGGCAAAGAGATTAGGAAGAAGAATTCACTTTCCCCAAGTTTGCTGCTGGAGACTGAAGTCCCAAACACTAAGACTGCATGAGGACACATCCTTTGGCTGTGTTTGCTGCCTGCATGACTGGGATACAAAGGGGGAACCGATGGCAGGCAGAAATTGTCACCATGTGAGGAAAAGCGGAGCTGAGCCAGCAGCACACATGATAAGAATTATCTCTGCTGGAGGCTGCTTGCTGCCGTGCCGGCACCTCGACCCAGCGCTGACAAACGCTGGGGGGGGAGCCGGCACCGAGGCCAGACCTCCCTGGTGATAAATACAGCACTTGGGGTGCTGAGGCTGTCAAACCAGCAGACTACCCACCTTTCTGCAAAGCCAACCCTCCCACAGTCGAGAGAGTAAAACTCGAGTAGCTGCAGGAAGGTGAGAAATGTAGCTGGGTCCCATGTTAGCGGAAGGTGAAAGGGAGGAAGCCCTGACTCTTTTCCCTTGGGGTTCTGCTATTCCCTGGAAGGTTGGAGCTTGAGTTTCCCAGCACCCAGTCTCCTGCAGTGGCTGAAGCTGTCCCAGGCAGGGCAAGCTCCAACAGCTCCTTTACAACCACACCTACTCAAGCTGATTTCTAGCTGTCCGACTCAACATTTGTATTTTTTCAACTGTAGTTCTTAAAAAAAAAATAAAAAAAGGGATTATACACTTCACGCAACACAGTAACTAGTCTGTTTATACAAAAGAATGGCTCTTGCACAACTGTGTGCACAACTGTTCAATTACACATGAATCCAGAGGGGAAAGGCTTAATGGATAGCAATTTTAGCTTGCCCCATAATTCTTATCCTGTTGGCTCAAAACTGCAGTGCTCCCCCATGGACATCCTCGAGCACAGGCAGCATGGGCAGTCCAAAGTAAGGTAACCTGGGAGGATTTTTTCCCACTGGCTATAGGCTTAGCCAAAGATTAACAGAGAGTTCACCAGAGAAGCAAAACCTACTGAATATTCACTAGCAAATAAAGCAGCCAAGCTTGCCGTAGAATCATTGCAAACGATTCACGAAGGGGAAAACCAATCTGGACAGGTCCTACTACGAGAAGGAACTTTGTTTTAACGGGTTTTGGATAAATGTTACTGGATCTTTTACCTGGAGCATGACCAGAAATAGCATGGCCAGCAAGATTAGGGTAATGATTGTCCCTCTGTACTTGGCACTGGTGAGGCTGCACCTCAAGTCTTGTGTTCACTTTTGGGCACTACAAAAGAAGACATTGAGGTGCTGGAGAGTGTCCAGAGAAGGGCAATGAAGCTGGTGAAGGGTCTGAAGCACAAGTCCTGCGAGGAGCAGTTGAAGGAACTGGAGTTATTTAGCCTGGAGAAATGGAGGCTCAGAGAGGACTTTATTGCTCTCCACAACTGTCTGAAAGGAAATTCTAGAGAGGTGGGGGTTGGTCTCTTTTCCCAGGTAACAAGCAATAGGACAAGAGGAAATGGCCTCAAGTCACACCACGGGTGGTTTACATTGGATTTTAGGAAAAGTTTTTCCCCAAAAGCACTTGAACAGGCTGCCCAGGGAAATGCTTGAGTCACCATCCCTGGAGATACTTAAAACATGTAGAGATGTGGTCCTTAGGGACACATTAATGGTAGCTTTGGCAGCAGCAGGTTAAGGGTTGGACTTCATGATATTAAATGTCCTTTCCAATCTAAAGGATTATCTGTTTTTCAATTTTAGAAAACAGAATAAGGAGATGTGTCAGAATAGATCCAATCTGGGGTAAAAAGAGCCCCCACACTTCATGTAAATGGACATACATTACATGAAAGACCTGAGAATGAAATTATAAAGGGAAGAAAAGCCAGTATCATCTTTGTATCATGCCAACAGAAAGCAGATCTGTCACAGTAAGTAAAGTTCATATTGTCTAATTTAGTTAATAGGTTTCTAGAGAAAGAGGAAAGTTCATTCATAGGACACAATTTTTTTTCACTGGTGAGAGATCTGCAGGAAAATCAGAGAGACAGACAGTCTTCTCATAACTTTCATACATATAAAAGTCTAATAAGCAATTAGGACTTACAGACGTTAGGAAAAGGAGTTGATCCCTTCTCCAGTCCATTACCCAGACAACTGAAGATTATTCTCTACTATCTAATGGCTTGTAAGATCTAGTACTAGAGACCACAAGTGCTAGAGCCTTTTCCCAATTTCTGTAGCAGTTCATTCTCTGGGTTTATGCACCTACAAAATGAGTACTTTTATGTTTTTCTCTGTTAACTCATGATTCTTGTCACATCACCTATTTCTTTTGTATTTCAATTTTATTTTGCCTTCAATTTAATTTCTCACATTTGTGCTTTTCTTTCCTGAAATCCTTCAAATATTGTTCATCTCCCACAAGGGATAAAGCATCTACAACTGTCTACAAGTCGCCTCTGCAGTATATACAGTTGGGCGTCTTTACATAGCCAACAGCTGTAAGGCTCCATCCCATTGTATTTCAGACCCTTGATAGTAATATTCCCAAGTATTTTATGGCATTACACCCTTTTTGAGGTTCCTCTATAACGTGCAATAGTTTTCTTTGGGATTAACTTTTGAACAGTTAATTACAGTTTTACATTTTGTTTCTGACCTCTTTAGATTCTTTTGAACTTTGAATATTTGTCTAGACATGTATTTTCAGCTCTTCATAATTCAAATGTCATTCAAACAGCATCTGAATCCCCTTCATATCATCAGCTTAGTTTAGAAAGTACAAAAATGAAGCCTTTTGGAGAGACAAAGCAGGACAAAGTTTTTCAAGAAACACGCACAGCTAAATCCTGTTTTATTACACTACTCATCAGATTACTTTTGGTGAAGCAATTTTGACTGAAAGTCGTAAAATACTGGCAGAAATTACATATAACCTATTTTGAAGACAAAAACCCCCGACAACCCAGAATTAAAGTTATATAAGCTTAGACTGAACTTCTTTAATAAAGCAATGGGAAGCTGCAAACTGAAGAGAAAACATCACTAACAGATCCATGGATCAGAGATTATATTGCCATACTGGAGAAAAATAGATACGACAGAGACGCCAATCTACTGGGAATACTAAACAACTTTCCTGCTTAAAAGGCAAAAAAATGCAGAAATTGATTCTTTATAGAGTTACAGCTAGGTTATTTTTAGCAGCCGGGGAGTTATTTTTTTATTTGCTAGTCTAAGAACAACAGTGCCTCCTGCAAACAAAATGCAGGAAGTCGGGGAAGAAAAAGAAACAGTTTGCACTGAAGACTAGAGCTTGGAAATGGAAGACTGTTTTCAAGAATTTTTCTGCGGTAGATAAATATAGAAGAGAAAGGTGATGTAGGGACCATATGGCATGTTAATTCCAGTTGTGACAACAGCTCTGTTCTCTGTCTATCCCTTTGCTAGACTGCTAGAAAACACGCAACTTGTGTCACTGACACCAACTGCAAAACCCAGTCTCATCAGGCATGGCAAATGTTAATGTATAAGTAAATAAAAGCTTGGGGCACCGGAAACAAAAACTGTGAATGACCAGTCCTGCAAGCCAACTTTCTCCTAGTGGGGAGCATTGCTAAATGCACAAAGGACCACAGTAGTGACTTCTTAGGTGTTCACGGAAGTTAGGGTAAACCAAACAAAAATAACCCTGGAGCGAGGAGAAAACATGCAGCCTTTGAAAAAGAGCATAAAAGACAACAAGAACAAAAAAACATCCAAACAACATGCTTGGAAAAGGAGTCTGGGACATTCTTCTATAAATCCAACCAGTCTGTACTGCACTAGCACAAAAAAAGCAAACTTTAAGTATCAAACACGGTGCTGGCACAGGAGCTGTGGGTAAGAGCACACCACCTTTGTGGGAAGGGACAGCCCCAACAGCCCAGTGATTATACACCCACATTTTCCTTCCAGGTGAAGGGATGAGGAGAGGACAGGGCTGTCTTATACTGGCACTTCAAAAACAGGCCCACAAACAGCCTGCATCAGGATGCTGGGAAGTGGGCATTTGGATTTGGGGCATGGAAAGAAACAAAACAGCCTCTGTTTTCACATTCTGTACTACAGCATGTCAGAGGGTGGCTGCTTCTGCTGGAGGGAGACCTCAGCTTTGTCTTCATACCTTAGTCTCCTCAACAGGCAGGCAGGCAAGTACTATACTTAAAGAAAACAAAACAAGACAAACAAATGAAATAACCAACGCCCAAAAAACCAAAACCCTCCCAAAACAAAACTACAACCCAAACAAAAAACCCTCTCCAACCACTCAATATATAAATAAAAGAAAAAAGAACACCCACCCACCGACCCCCAAACCCTCCGAATTCAATTAGATTATAAGTACCTGCTCCCAGAATCATGTAATCTATTTCAAGCTTGAAAAACTATAGGATACTGATTCTCTAGGAACCACAGATGAGAAGAGCCTCTCAGACATCCAGAAAAAACATTTAGTAGCAAAGAGATGTGGAACTGGTAAAACTGAACAGGATGCTTGGGCAGGACACAAATTCTTCAATTAAGCAACTGGTTGTCAAATTATATTTCAGGCAGGTAAATCAAGACACACTCGGAGGTTTCTTTATCTTTAGGTAATTTCAAAATGTTATTGCTGCCATTACTGAGCTATAAGGAGCAAAGCATGTGAAAAAAGGAAATTGTTCTTGCTAGGTAATGTAATTCAAACTCTAAATATTTATTTACTTTTGCAGGGGAAAGGGAGCAGCAGGCAGCTGAAGCACAGCTGGGATAACTCAGCAGCAGGAGCTCCCCCGCACCATGGCATCTGGGTGGGCCTGCACGCTGCAGGGGAAGGGGGAGCACAGCCAGGCTGGAACACACCACAGCTGCGGTCTCAGGGGCTGAGGCTCACTCTTGCCACCAAGCATGCAAACTCAGCCATTAAGACATTGCCCATGTTCCACCCATACTGATGAGATGAGGCAGTGCTCCTCTCTTTGCTACACCCCCCTGAAAGGGTCTCATGGGTGTTTGCCACAACCTTACCCCAAGATCTGGTCAGGAGTCCATCCCAATCTGAGACCAGCTTCCTTAGGTACTGTTCCGGCATTGATCAGCAACCTCTCTGAATTAAAATGAGGCCATTTTGGCCCAGCAGACATCACCAGGATGCTGTAGCTAGTGTGTCTGGGGCAGGGTAAGGCTGTCCAAAGAAGAGGCATGGTGATGAGGATGGATGGCTGCAGGCACCCTCTGCACTTGAATAAGCTGTACTCCAGCAGGAATATGGCTTTGCCTGCCTCTCGTGTGGTAGGAAGACCTTTCTCTCTCTTCTGAAAAAGCCCTTGGGTTACACTGGTGGAACTGCTTGTAGGGGTGCAGCAGAATCAAGATAAAGAATTGATTCAGGTTAAAAATAATGTCCTTTCCCCAAAAGGAGGTCGGGAAGACATGGAGAAGCACAATTTAGAGCCTAGTTCAATTCTGAGTGCATTTAATGGTGAGAAACATGGATGATTTCCTTTAGCTTTGTTCAGTTTTGCTTAAAAAATCGTAAGTTTTATCTACTTTATTTAACACATATGACATGCCCTCCTCACAGCACTGATTACTCCTTATAAATTCATACCTGTGCAGCATTAATCATGATGGGAAAGCTTGAAATCCTGGCACAAACACAGCATCACGTTGTTTTGGTTTGGGGTGTTTTTCCCCTCAAGCTGCAGAGGAGGACTGCACATGAGAAGACTCACTGCATGTTCAGATGAGAAGATACAGCAGCCTTCAGACACAGGCTGCAGTTGTTCTGCTTCAGAGTCAACACTCTCTGAGGCTGGCATGGGACATAAAGCACCTCTGAGCTCTGAGTAGTACAGAGACACCTGAGAATCTGAGTGTTTCAGCTGCATTCTGCTCACAGGTTTAACAGTAATCCTCATGACCAGAAAGGCTTAAAAAGCCCTTTTTATTTTGATTTTTTTTAATAAAAGCTCAGGATCTAGAATAGCCTCAGTTTTGGCCAAATTAGTGTTGTGATCTTATTTTACCTGTTGATTTCCAGATCTGTCAATTTAGTACCACTTAAAAATTAAGATAAAAACCTACGTTTACTCCCCTCATAAAGATTTAAAAAATTATCAGGAAACAAGAAACATACAGAGTCACTACAAAGCAGACTTGGTTAAATATACTTCTGCAAAGAGGTTACTGTTCAGTCAACTCTGTTTTAACTGTATTTCTTGATATTCCAGTCTTTTTGTCACTTATTTTCAGGCAAAAGTCTTCTTTAGTTAGACTGCAGAATTAGTTGAACTGAGATCTAATAAATAATGCTTATTTCCCATGCTAAGATTAGTTTTTCTTAACTTTACTGAGTTAGGTAAAGAAGTGACAATCCAGTTGTGCACACATAAATATTGATATGCAACAGAAAAACGCGGTTATTTTCTACTGTGAGTGAACAATCGCTGCCAAAAATCCCCCAAATGAGATCTGGTGAAAAGGCCATACCTTACCAGCACCCCAGGCATGCACATGCCTTGATAGTCCCACACAACTCCAGTTCTTGCCAACTTTGGATAGAAACAAGAGCTCACAGCAGCCTTTGAGGGTCTTATGAGAACAGGTCCAAGGAACTGAGGTTACAAGTTACTTTACCATATAGGAAGTTAACCATGACAGGAAGTAAAACAGGCATGCTCCCTACTGCTGGCAATTTTTTTGGTTGTTGATTAACGGAGAAGTAGTACGGCACGAGTTATGTAGCACTTCAACAGACTTATTTTTTTCAAATATGCAGAAATTAAATGGCAGTAAAACTCACCAATATAGGTCCAGCTGATACAATTCAATGCCACTGCAAAAAATCTGTGACCGTACACAAGTAAGATGATGCAGAATCTGTCAATATCCAGGACTTGAAGTGTAATATACAGTCCACATATCAAAAGAATGAAGCACCTACCCCTAATAATAGCTCCCCTTGTAGCTGGGGGACTAAGCAGTTGTATGTAACTCGGCTTTCACAATGGGATCCCAAAGGTCCAATTCCGAAAAGCAAACAATGATTTAATAACAAACTCAGTGCAACCATTAAAACAAATGAATATTAACTTGTTTCTGGTTCAGGTATGTGAATACTAATAGCAATTTTGGGGAAAAAAGTCCTCATGGGCTGATCCTAAACATTTAGCAGTTACTTTGACAATAAGTCTTTTCATATTTTGGTATACTAATGCAATGTCCGTGTTCTCAAAACCAGCCTGAAGGGTTTCTAAATTAGTATGTCAATGTTACCATGGTAACATAATGTACTACCAAAATGCACCACTTTTTATACATCCACTATAATCAAGTTAGTGACCAAGCAAGTTATAAAAATTCTTGCTTTTTCAGTTTTGGGGCTTTGGAGTTTTATTGGAATTTTTTCTTTGCATTTTGTTCTTTTAACTATTTATTATTAGTTTTGCTATTCTTACAGATTTTAAAAAATGTTATTAAGAATGTATCTTGTTTATCATGCAGGAACAGATCCTATATAAACAGAAATAGAATCATCACCACCAGCAACAAAAACTAGTTCTTAGGAACTGGTAAGGGTATCTGTAGTTTGAGTTCCCAGGTACATAAAGGTTTAACACCCCATCTCTGGTTTTACTTTCGCAGACTGCTCACAAACAGAGACATTCTTTCCTTGTCACAATACTATTTAAAACACAGTGACACCTCACTCTCAGAACTTCTTACACACCAGGATCCTGCCAATCATGCTGTTTCAGCTGCCCTGGGGCATGCTAAATGGCACTGGATACCCTAAAAGTCAACCTGCCATCCTTAATCAGACAATCTTCAAACTGAGAATATTCATGTTAAAAACATTCTCATATAAAGTTCAGTTTTCATAAGACATCATCTTCACAGTCATCCAAACAGACCAGAGTATCTGTTCTACATTTACACAAATTTGTTAAAAGTATGAGTTCCTTTGTATCTCAAAAAGAAAACCATCACCTGGAGAATAAATGCTCTCAGTACAGCCATCCCTCACTAACCAGTGCCTTTGTACAAGGGCTACTATAGGACCCCGCGGGGACAAGGAGCCACATCCATCCCAGCACGTTTTCACACAATGGTCTTTATTCAAATAGCATCAAGTATTTGAAATAAGATCTTGAAGGCTTGTATTTGGATATTTTCTATTACAAGATATTTCTATCTCATCGTATATTTTTTTATCATAAGCCTGCTGCAACAACCTCCTTGGGGTATTCCTGGGGTCTTGCTGTTTATAAAAAGAAAAATTATAAAAATATTGAGATTACATGAACTTATATCTGACTCTTGCTGTGTTGAAAGAAAAGAGAAAAAAAAGTCATTGGTTCCTCCTGGTTGTGTCAATAAGAGCTTGATGTATTGGTTTATAAATCACCTGCTGATAGCACTAACATTCTAAGTTGATCTCTGAGTTCAATGATTTGTAAAGTTAGATTTTTTTTATTATGAAAATTAATAGGAATTTCTGGTCCCTTTATTAGTGGGATAATACTTTTGATCTGGCTGACTAGTTTTTATTCTTCTAGATGATGCAGTCATTTATACTTGAGAGGTAATGCCAAAGCATTTTTGATTAATCTACTGAAACAACTGGCTATATTTTATATTCCTTTCAGAAAGCTGGAGGGAAAGGAAGAAACAGTGTCCAAAGACACTATGCAAATCCCTCCAAAAACACATATAAAAGCCCAGAGTTGCTCCTTGTCTCCCTTTGCCCCACAAAACAGCAGTAAATGAGCCAGTAACCTGGGATTCCTGTCCCACTCCACCCCCAGCTTTCCAAAAAGTCACATTTGGAAGACATAAAGGAGAACATCAGCCAAAATATACTATATATGTGTGTAGTGGCATATATATATGCACACACACCACACAGAATCTCTCTATGTATGTATATATGGCACTACAGTTTAACTCATGTGATTTCTAATGTGGATGCACTTATTTAGGTATGAGTGACTTCTTGCTGTATGGGTGGAGTTTTGGGAAAGAGTATATTATAATCTTTTAAAAAACACATATGCATGAATGGGCCACCAAAACTAAATTACACATAAAGCTCAAATGTATCACTGTCCACCTTTAGCCTGCTTGACTTTCTGACTTTAAATGTCTAGTTTAGCAGAACTGTACAGTCTGCAATACACTGCAATAATTTGTGTGTGTGGCTTTGTCTCCTGATGATTACATTTTATAGGCTATAGCTAAAATAACAGGTGGCTCAGGGATTTTTCATATACAGCACTGAACACATACCTGAGCAAAAAAGCAAAAAATCCCACAATCTTATTTTCATTCACTAAAAAGTAAAAAAGCCCTGTATCTGCAAATGCTCCAAATGTCACAAGAAAACTAAGTTCAAAAGCATTAGCAATTGTACATTCCCCTATTATGTTATAAAAGATGCAGTGTGAAAAATCCTTTAGGATAATCTTCTCCGAATCATTAATTCTATATCATTTACATGAGAAAAGAAACACCAGATCTTTTTACGCAGTTTGTCACAAAAAACACAGCCTGGGGTACTTCTCACTAAACTTTGAGGTCTCACAACCTGCTCTTTCCCCAGCTTTTTTGAAGGACAGATCCTTACTTTAGGATTATCCTATTTACATCATTAGGTAAAATAATCCTCTCACACTCCAGAAGTCATAACAGCTGCATCTTAATTGGAAAGAAAAACCGATAAGGACCAGAACCAACAACTGTTACTGCAAACTAGTGGCTCTGAATGCCAAGCAGCTCCCTTTCTGCCAAGAAAACAATACATGAGTTGTAAAAGTAAGGTGCTTGAAAACAAATCAAATACCAAAACTGAAGCACTGCCAACAAGGACATTGTATTCTAATGATAAAAATGCATGAAACATCAGCCAATTTCAAGCTGCAATAATTTGAAAATAATTCTTACATGTAAGACATAATTTATAGGAAATAATTTGAAATACCAACTGTAGAATTTATGACTTAATAGCTGGAATGCCAAATGCTAAAATGGTTCACACACCTTGTTGTTTTTATACTATGTGAATTGCTGTCGTGGTGTAAAAATTAAAGTTATTTTCACTGATGACCACACTGAGAGCGTGCCTGCCCTCTTAGGGTGAAGAGCACTTGCGGGTCAGCAGCAGCAGAGCTCTCATTTTATGTCCCTTTGCAGCACAACTGGTTGCCTTCCTTAAAATACCTAAGTTTTACTGGAGAATTCTGCTCCTTGTCAGAGGAACATTTAAATTATAGAGTCTTCTCTTGTCGAGGGTAACATTTAAGAACACGAAAAAAATGAAATTTCTGTGACAGTGTAAAAAAGTTGCTAATTTGCAAGAGGAGAGCAGTACAGGTCTGGGTGCTTCTCCATCACCTTGACAGTGACACATGGAAGGAAGGAGAGTGGCTGCTGGGCTGACACCCCCTACTGCACTCCTCGCTCCCCCTCTCCTCTACCTGATGCAAGGACAGTCCGAGGGTAAGGAAGAAAAACACCGTTTTGAAGTGTTTTGCAGTTGCTTAGCAACTGCTATAAAGCCCCAAGAGATTTCAGTGGATGAACTGGCACATATATCTCTCAACACGGTGACAGTTAAATGAAGAACACCACCACATCACAGACCCAGGATGGCCCCAGCCCCAACAGCAGCATGTCCCTCCTCACCTTTCAAACCTGCTTCCAGTTTCCTCTTACTCATCCATCCCAAAACTCCCAGAATCACGGAGAGGCAAAGCAAAGCACCTGTGTGCTGGTGATGAGATTATTTTTAATTGCAAAGAGGCCAGCTACACCCTTTCCTCGGTTACCGCACACAAACAAACCACAACTGCCTCAAAAAGCAATCGAGCTGGAAAAGCTGTTCCTGGACTTGCCTTCCTGTGCTAGAGACCAGGTTTCTTCCCAAGCCATGCAATGTATAGGCAGTGACCATTACTGGCAATTTTCACACCTGTTACCAGTTTCGCTGGGAAGCGATGGCCAAATTGCACAAAACTTCGCTCTTCACGATGACACACCTTTGTCATGCCAAGTGTTTTCAGATTTTCAAACTTGATATATATATATATGTGTGTGTGTGTATGTGTGTGTGCATGCGTGTATTCGCAGATTTTGATGTGGAACAAAAACTCTTCCACTGCTCTTCTGTAAACTGCCACTAGGAACATATAATTTATATAAACTTGAAAAGACGATACAAGGACGCTATGCTCAAAAAAATTTTTTGTTTTACAGATGCTTCACTTCACAGAAGAGTATATATGGAGAGAAAACCACCACCACCACCACCCTGCAGTGCAACAAGTTTGAAGTTATCAGTATAGAATATTATGCTAAGTAAAAGTAAATATTAATGCTGAAAATTAAACCATTTCTAACCACTGTAGCAGTTAGGTTCAGAAACAGCTTTCTAAGGACAGAAAGATAGCCAACTAACTGCAGCCACATATAAGCTGTCTATCCTGTCCCTTCCACAGCTGGCAGAAGAGAAGGACCACCTCCACCACTCAAGCAGGTTGGAGAAGCCATACCCACACCTGCCTGTTTCTTTTCACTGATGGCATGGGCACTGTGACAACAGGGGATTCCACCTTGAGGACAAGCTGTCCCAGAGTGTGAGGGGCTGCAGGGGCCATTCAGGGACCCTTCCCTATTCAGCTTCCCACCTGCAGTGCAGGGAGAAGGCCAGAGCTGGGAATCCGTCTGGCCCCAGTGGTTTTGTGTGTTTTCTGTGAACCTTAATAGTACTTGTGCACTTCTCTCATGCGTTACCTTTAAAATAAAATAATTTTAATAAAATGTTGCCCCTAAGGTAAACCCATAAGAAACATGCCACCATATTTCTAAGAAACAGAAATGCTCAGAGTCCATTTGAATTTCAAGGTGCATCTTGTTTACTTATTGTAAATAAGTAATTTATTTATTTCAATGCTTAAACCAGGAAATTCCTTCATTTTAGTCTTTACCTCCTTTAAACTAGTACCCAGCACTTTTTCAAAACTTATCTGCTCTAAGTTATCACCAGTGAGTTTTACATCTGACAATGTGGTGGTACCAAGCAGACCTCTGTGACAGTGTTTCACAAACAACTCACTTGGCACATCTGAGGGACTCATTACATTCTTCATGCTCATAATTCTTAGTAGAACAGTAATAAATAATACTTTCTTAATTCTTAAGAAAGGTATTGTTTGCAAATCTTGCCTAAATACCTAGTAGCAGTTAACGTTCAGAAGTTTTCTGATTTAACACTGACCCAGTGATTTTAATAGCCACACAATCCTAAGTGTTTTTATGTGAACACTGGAAATATTGGTAAAGGCCTCAATAAATAGGTTTGGTGATATTCTTTTATTTTTTTTTAACTTTTATTGTTGTTCTTTTTTTGTTAACAGCATGACCACACAGAAGCATTGCCAACTGCCTTCAGTGGGAGCCAATGAATGTAGCACAATTTTGAATAATCTGGCAAACAAAACTGGCCTTAAGACTTTCTGGCATCTGTTAAAAAACCCCACCACCAAACCTGAAAGGACAACAACAAAACCCCCTTTGGCTTTCCAGGATGGTATTAAACAGTTACTTAACTAATACTTGGAACCATGACACAGGTTGGACTCATGTCACTCCTGTTTCATTCATGAAGAAAACCACTCAGTCAGTGGAAGAAAAGTGCAACAATTATTGCAATTCCTGGCTCCTGAAGGTAGGTTGCATTCCCTCTGCCAGGCCATAATGCAATGCTCAAGTCTTCCAAAATGACATGGCTCCCTTTGCTCCCATAGCCACAATTATTTTGTGAAGCTCCAAAAAGTACATACTGAGTTTGTTTAGTACCTTCAATACCAAATAGTACCATAACAAGTTGTATTTCATTTCATCATTCTTTAAGCTGCCTTTTATCTTATTATTCTTTTTTTTCCTTCCCTGTACAATTTGCTTTTGTAACTGATGATAATTCTTATTGCATACAAACCCATTCATCTAGAAATGCCACTGGACTAGACTTGTTCTCTGTGATCAGTGACTCCACAGCAAGTCTCTGTTGCATTACAAGCCTTTCCCTACCACCTGCACGGAAAAGTCTTCCCAGCAGATATGATTCTGCAGATGTCCTGTAACAAGCACAAATGAAGGTCCTTCTGAAAAGATCTTCTTCTAGGTCTTGATAGAAATGTTACTAATACTCATTTTGAAAGATTGCCTGGTGATACAACGTAAATTAAAAGAAGACCAAAAACACAGTGGAGCACACTGAATTGATTTAAACAGTATTAGCTCTTCAGAGGTGGAAAGGATGTAAAACAAAGCAAAAAGATTACTGTTTGAAAGTGTAATGACAAGGTGACTTGGGATGGCATTATGAAGACAAGAAATCAACATTTTGATAATAAATAAAAGACGACAGATAATGTTAGGATATCTCACCAAGAGTTTCAATATTGGGTACAACAGAGAAGAAGGAACCAACAAAAATATGTAAAGACGGATGATATGATCAAAGCCACAGGCTTGGGAAATGCTCTTTCAAGCAATATTCAGAATTGATGTAAGTGGGACAAGGCTGCTCTCATCCAGGCTAGAAAAATGACAGCACAGTACTTCAGTAGTAGGATGAGACACATGGATGGCAGATTTCACAGCATGGGCAGATAGAGAAGCCTGCATCTCAGGCATGCTACACTGGGAAAATCTTCAAGATATGGGCTTCCCCTGCTTGTGAGGACCTTGAGAGAAATAAAGCAGGGGCAGGAAGGACTTATCAGTTTTTATTCCACTCCTATAGTATGTGATGACTGCTTTTTTTTAATATGTTCATTTTTCGTTATTATTATAAAAGATTAACAGGTTTAAGGCAGAGAGAAAATGATATTTTCTGATTCAAGTGGATTGCAGAATTTTTACCTTAGGGAGAAATTATGAAACTGGTCTAAGTGCTACTTTGTCTGGAAAGATCATCATAAAGGTTCCCTAAGACACAAGGCTCTCAGTAGACTAACTTGACAGAAATTGCACTAGCTAGACAAGAAAGTGACCTTTATCAATAAGAAATATTGAAAATATTCAGGGATTTAAAAGGCCCTGAAAGCAAATCAAAGATTCCAGCTGAGCAAAGGATGACTTAGAAGAGAGACTAATGTTAACCTTGTTTTCATGTACTTCAAAATTTTACAGACAAACCCCATATCTATATGGAAATAAAAGTTGTAATCTAACCATACTGAAGGCAACACAACCATTAAAAACTTTTGTAGACTATTTAAGGACTTAGTTTCAACAGAGAGTACATTTAAAGAAGCACAAATCATCTCAGGTGACAGCTCATATGTAATAGGGTTGTTAAGAAGATCCCCCCGGACTCCAAAACTATGCTAAAATCGTGCTAGGTACAAAAGGCAGTGAAACAGAATTACACCTAGTATGGTTTTGCTCTTTGGGAAGGAAAAATGCAATTACTTTTTCAAGGCTGTATCAGTTCTGCATTCATAACTGGGCCACCTGACTTCTCCTGCAAATGTAAAAAATGGAAATGAACCAGTAGTAAAAATTAACCTCACTGGCCTGTTTCTCAGCATTAGCAACTTATTTTCTGAATGCAATAAGCAACTTCATTTTGTAGACAAAATGCAAATGGAGTCCCCAAAGGCACCACTGTAGCTGGGTTTCTGTCCTCTTTACAAAAACATAAAGCTTCCAAATTTTTCCATTGCAGAGCAAGGGCACTGAGGCAGTGGTGCAAGGTATAGAGTCACGCTTTGATTGGTACCCCTGGCTTGAAGAAACCAAATACTGTAACGATCTCAAGCTACAGCAACAATCTCAGGAAGTCACAACTCTGTCACAATGTTCTGCACAAAAGCACCTGGTGCAAGTCAACCTTTGTGGAACTTGCAATTGCTGTTTCATCACCACTGAGCTTGGTGTGACAGCATCCTCTAACTGGCAGACTTCAGGAAGAAAACATCCTAAAAAATTAGCTCATCCAACACCTTCACACTTAATGAAAACTCCTTTCCAGCTGTGAGGAAAAGCAGGAAACTCCTATCCTGGTACATGTTGCTAAACCCATTCTGAAGATGTGACATTAAGTCCCTAAAGAAAACCTAGTACACTGCTAGTAAACTCTTCCTTGGGGAACACCATGTAAATATTTCAAGTAGTTGAACAGGAACTTCTGACAATTACATTGCCTCTTCCCTGTGGAGTTGGGAAGGGCAGAACTACGCCAGAAAGCGATGGCTAAACCAGTGACAGCCCATGCTTGCTCACTGCTGGCCATGCTGAGCCTATTTCTGGGTTGCTGGGCAGCTTCAATTACAGGCAGGTCCTGCTCTTATTGAAGAATTTCACATCAAACATTTGCAGCATTTCCAGATATATCATGAAAAGGAAATGAAAATCAAGTTTCATGCTTTAAAATATGAACAGGACTTTTTCTTCTTGTTTCAGATGGCCAAACAGCCCTTGAAATTGAAAATCACAGCACACATGAGCATTACAGTCTTTGGAAGAAAAAGAGCTAGAGGAAAGACAGAGGAAGGGATAATTTAAAAACATAGAGACAAGAAGGTAAAGAAGAGCAGGGAAGGGAGAATGAAGCTGTCAGCACAAACCGATTTATTCTTCACACATGTTTGTGATACCTAAGAGACAACTTCTTCACTACTACTGGATACTTCTAAATGATTTTCAAGAGACAATTGCAGGGACCCAAGAAAGGAATCTATTCAAGTGTAAAAGGCGTTACCACTAAACTAAAGTGAACAGTACAGTTCATAAGGATTAAAGGATTTACCAGATTAATTTTTGAAAATTAAACAGCAAAAAAAGTTTCAAACTTCCTAGTGGCTGCGATTGATGTGTTAAGTGTGGAACTAAACAAGTTCTCAGAAATAGAGAATTGTTTCTTCCATCTTCCAAACAGATTTTATTATTACTATTGTTATTTTTGCAAGTGCATTTCTAAGATGTTATTTCAAGATCTGTGAACAGGCAGGAAAAAGTAAACCCCACAACATATTTGAACGTGAAGCAACAGAAGAAAAAACATGGCATTGCCATGTACTTTAACGGTAAAAAGCAAAATGCTTATGGGAACAAAGATAACGGGTTTTGCAACTTCATATATAAAATCTCAGGTCTGAATGCTCTATCACTAATATTGGCCAAGATATAAAAGAAGAAAACCTCTTCAACCCCTAAAAATATAATAGTAATGATGGTGATCATTTAAACAAGGGGAAAACTGACTTTAATGGGGGCTATAAGGCAAGATTCATGGCTTTGAAGGGACATGATCAAGAGCTGTTCAAGTGTCCCTTTTTCCCCACAAAGTTAACAAGTTCATTACCAAGGATGCTCACAGACAGCTTCCTCCAACACTACCCCTGAGGATCACCTGGTGGTTTATCTGCACACACCAAGAGACTACATATAATTTTAGCAGCCATCTTTGTCCAGCTTCCTAGTTTTAAAGAACACCATCAGACAGACCCACACAGCTACCGTGGGCTGTAGAATCAAGGCTGAATACCAGCAAAGCAGGAATTATGCTCATACAGGACTCCAAAACGTATTTGCATAAATACAAAGTATTGAGTCCTCTATACACATACATCAACTCAGGCCAGTTTTTACATGTTTACTGCTTAATTTGGAGCTACCTTTTCAAGAAAGAGGAGTCCAGCTGAGGGTGAACCCTCCCTCTTCTGACCCAGAGCCTTTTGCTCTCTGCTTTCTCTCCTCCAGATCTCCTCCCGGACAATTTGTGCCCACTTAAACATAATGTGCACCGGAACAAAAATGTAATTATGTATAAGCAGCCCCCAAGAGATATCATCTAATAAAAATAGCTTTATTTAAAGCAATTTTATCCCTCTTTTTTTTTACTATACACAGGTAGCATATTTAAGTGTAAAGGAAAAATATCTCAATGGCTCCATGAAGCACATAAAATCAGTGTGGCCTGTATGAAATGGCATTAGTATATTTAAAAAAAAAAAAATATATATAAACACTCTGCTCCTCCCTTTTCCATCTCTGATATTCTCCAGCTTGTCCTAGCCCCCAAGTATGTTTACACAGGAGACAGAAACAGGTAGGTATATACATACCTATACACGTGCACATTCATATCCAGGGATAGGTATAAAATGTTAACTGTTTGGATAGTGGAATTAATACAGAAAAAATAACTTGCCTAGAGTTGCAAGGCCTGTTTGGTCTGCTGTTTGGAGGCTTCTAGTAACAAAATCACAGAACAGCTGAGGCTGAAAGGCACTTCTGGAGATTGTCTAGGCCAAGCCTTTGCTGACAGCAGGGCCACCTATAGTGGGTTGCCCAGAACCATGGCTCAGCTGGGTTTTGAAAATCTCCAGGGATGAACACTCCACAACCTCTCGAGGCAACTTATGCCAGTGTTCAAGCATCCTTAGAGTAAAATTGTTTTCTTACATTTAAATGAAATTGCCACTATTTCAGTTTATGCCTGTTGCCTCTTGTCCTGTCATGGGATACCACTGAGAAGAGCCTGGTTCCATGTTCTTTACTCATCCCCATCAGGTATTTATATACACTGATAATTTGCATACTTAATTTAAGTGAAAAGCAGGAGAAGAAACCAAACAAACTCTGTATAGGATCCTAATGCTTCCAACACTATGGTCGAAAAAGCCAGAAGTAAAAATCACTATAAATGGCAGAAGTACATGTTTCTTGGAGACAAGAAAAGCATTAATCCAGTTTCAGCAAGCTTGCAAAAAAAAAATTTAAAAATCAATGGTAATTCAACACCAGATGGATTTAGTATCTGTAGATATCTTCTAAGAATTGATGTGTTTTAACAGTTAGTTGCAGACTTGTTTTTGTTGCAAATTTAGGCTTCAGAGTCATGGTGAAGTAACATATGAAAGTATAAGTTGCTTTATAGCATAAGGAAAGAGAAAACACTTGCAAAAACTCTGGCTCTTTAGACAGTTAAAAATCAGAGTTGATAGTAAAAAAGCATCCCAGGTTTTCTACACATACCATAGAAAAAAAACTCGTCAAGCCACACCAGAGATGAAGAACCCAAATCTTGTACACTTTAGCACGGGATGGGAGCAAAATCTGCTTGGCTCCCAGTGGAGAGCCTGTAGCAGGATCCTTAAGGCACCCAGTGCAGCAAATCTGCCAAGAGCCAGCAAAAAAAAAGAGCAAAATAAATGTGACTTTAAGCAGTAAGCACCTACATGTCTCAGAGCCCTGCAGGCAGCAGTGAAGCTGTCAAGACTTAGGTCAGTAATGTGCCACCACTGCCTGAGACACCTCTGAAGAGCAGGAGAGGCAGAAGTAGCTCCCTAAGTCAAGCTCTTACAGAAGCATGGCTGTTGTGAGGTACCAGCATGGAGATATGATGGAAAGGAGCCCTGTTTGCAGAAAGTGGTCAGCAAAGTTCATAAATCACTTGAGAAATGCCTGATCTAGAAATGACAGAAAGATGAATGGAGATGCTTGTTTTCAGTAAAGAGGTAACAGGCTGAGAGAAAAAAAGCAGATATGTCAGATTGAAAAGGTCAGGGGTAAGATTTATATTTGTCAGAATGAGCTTTCCAAGCAGAAGCCAAGGACATCTTGCTCCAACAAATAAATAAATATTAGCTAAAAAAAAAAAATCAAGCATCTTTGCTAAGAGAACCTACATTCTTTACCTGAGTACCATCCTGGGCACCCCTGCCTAAATGATAATTTTGGACATTGTCATGGTTTAACCCCAGGCAGCCACCAAGCACCACGCAGCTGCTCACTCACCCTCGCCCCCCAGCAGGACTGGGGAGAGAAACAGAAGGGTAAAAGCTAGAAAACCCATGGGTTGAGATAAAGACAGTTTAACAGGGAAAGCAAAAGCCTTGCACAAAAGCAAAACAAAATAAGGAATTAATTCATTGCTTCCCATGGGCAGGCAGGTGTTCAGCCATCTCCAGGAGAGGAGGGCCCCATCACACATAACGGTTACTTGGGAAGACAAACGCCATCACTTCAAACATACCCCCTTCCTCCTTCCCCCTCCTTTACTGAGCATGATGTCATATGCTATGGAATATCCCTTTGGTCAGTTGGGGTCACCTGTCCCAGCTGTATCTACTCCCAACCACCCATGCACCCCCAGCCTCCTCGCCAGTGTGGCAGTACAGAAAGCAGAAAAGGCCTTGGTTCTGTGTGAGCGCTGCTCAGCAATAACAAAAACATCTCTATATTATCAATCCTGTGTTCAGTGCAAATTCAAAACACAGCCCCATACTAGCCACTGTGAAGAAAATTAACTCTACTTCAGGTGAAATCATCACAGGTATGCACCCTCCAGAAAGGGAGGGGTGGCTGCAAAGATGTCAAAGAGCACATAGTTGAATGGTGGGTAGAAGCTGAAGAGCAGAGAGACAGATTGGAGAAAGTGGGAAAAAAAAAAATAAATATTTGAATGGGAAAATGGAGCAGACAAATTTAGAAACGTGGTGGCAGCAAGGAGAGGAGAACTGTGGGGAAGAGCAACAAGAGGTACCATATCACTGGAGGACGATGACACCATCATATTTTGAGGTCCAATTCTGTTGCACCCTCCATGCTATCTGTCTTTCAAAGAAAATTTACAGCAATTGCACTGCCTCTGATGGGCTTTACCCAGTCCATGGAGAGGTAGGTCCAAAATAGCAACTTCTGCACTCCACAATGTGCTAAAGGAAAATAGTGGGCAAGACATGGGACAGGACCATGGTTGATGTAAGAGTAATGGAAGAAGGTAATACGTAATTTAACAAGTCCCTCATACATCTTCTGACTAGACTGCTGTTATGATGTCACAGTAGAAATACAAGCTGCACACTTATTTCCAGATGACTGCAATGTCACTGACCTGCAATGTCCAGATGACAATTATGACACACTGAGACAGAGGGAAATCATCCTTACCCTGGGAAGTTTGTACTGCAAGTGCTTATGCAGACAGGAATAGTTACACTGATCTTATATTTTTCACTCTTTCTAAAGTCATTTGAAGTAATGGTTTATAATCCTGAAGCACAGACTGTTCAGCCTATCTTGCAAGTTGATAGTTTGTGGTCACATAAAAGATAATTCATCTTTATTGACTCTGTTTCTCCCTTCCACTCTAGGCTTTTTCTACCTAGATTATACAGGCAGGAAACACTTTGGCACAGGTACTGTATCATATTATGCATTTGCATTATAGGCCAACATACCACATCGTATTAACATCTCTCATTCAGTAACATTACATGTAAAACCAGTACTAAGATCTTAAAAACAATTATAACCATAGACCCTAAATAGATTCAAAAGCCAAATATTCACAAACTCATGAAAATATGAATGTCACTGTAAATCTAGATATTCACATTTCTCTCTAGTTAAACAGCCCTAATAACCCATACAAGTTCTATTACACATTGCATTACTTTGCTACAGAATGTGTTTCTACAGCCTTCCTAATCAGGGAGAAGAACAACCTTTGGCCTAGACTACCAAATTTCAAAATGCCAAGCTACCTTAAAAGAAAGACAAGAATTTAATATCTTCCTTTGCCATTAATTGGGATTTTTGTAGTATACACACTCGGGAAGGTATGAGTGACATAGTAAAATCATTCTACAATACCCAACAGATATGTTGCCAAATAAATAGATGGCCATAGAATCATCATGAGTATACATAAAACATCTATCACAGAAGTATGAGACAATTGTGTGACATGGCACAAAACCAAATAACATCTGTTATGGGACGGACAATTCATGCTTAAAAATGACATATTTACAAAGCAAGGATCTGGGTTGGAAGCTTCAGGTGTTTCATGGAAAGACTGCAGCACGTATGTGTCCCTACAGGTGGCTGAAGCACATCCATGAAAGCCCATGTGAAATTAAAACAGGAATCTCATTATCAGGATTATGCAGACAACAGTATCCAGGATTATATTTGCTGGTTGTATTCTACATTTAATCTATGAAGTCACACTTAATACTGCAGGTAATACATTTAAGAACAATTAAAATTAATCATAACAGGAGATTAAGTGTAAAAAAATTAATATCCATTTTGTTTTTAATTCACCATAACACTGCAGCTGTGAGAAGTGCAAGAAAAAGACACTGCCACTTCCATTGCCTGCTCTATGAAACACAACTTTCCCCTCAACATTGCAAATGTTTTACACTCAGATGCCCAAAGCCAGGCATTTTTCATCCACTGCCTAAGTTTCTAAATCCACATGGTTAGTTCCCAGGATAAGTGCCAGGTGAGCAGAGCCCTGCAGGAGGGGTGGGCCAGGGCAACCTTCTCCACCACCGACCCTTGCCTGTGTGCAGTCCCTGAGCATGGGACTACTTATGTCCCTGAACTGGAGCAACAGCCATCTGCATACAGAGAACATGGTCACATTTTTTACCCTCTTGGTTAGTCCTGCTGCATCAGTGTGGGAGGAGTGTCAAAACAATAAGGCCTTCCTAAGTAAGGTACACCCTGCCGAGCTCAGAGAGGGAATCTCCACTGAGAGGGCTCATCCTGTGCCTCCACACCACACAGCCCCAAAATGTCCAGACTGAGAGAATAAAATGACCTTTGCCCAACAAAATACAGAAAACAGGCTACTGATTTTCCGTGAACTCTCAAAGTCTTACAATAACCATTTATAGATGGGCTATTGAATGTCTAGACCATTTAAATAGACAGTCATTTTATCAGTAATAACTGGAGTTGGTTCCAAAACCAAAGAAAAAGCAAAAAGGAACTTCAGGACACAATGTCACTTTTCCCATTCTAATGTAAACCTTCATGCATATATCACTTGCTGCTACCCAACTTAAAAACTGTAAGTACAAATCCTGCAAAATAAACACTGTGGTAATACTTTAAATCCCTATGACTTTTTCTGGAGTATCTCTTTCATTGCTAACAGGCTACAAAAAAAAAGCATTAACCTTAAGTTATCATCTTTCCCCTTTAGACTTGGTATGGGTTTAAGTAATGCAAAATTCACTTATATGCATAGCAGTAAAAAGACATAATATCTTAATAAGGAAAAGCTAGTGTAGCACTGTTTATTATAGGCACTCAGTTTTTACTGCATGAATCCATCTCCAGCCAGCAGCCAAATCTAGTGTTTCTGACAACATTACTCTTCAAGGACTATTTTTATGATAATGAGAGTATTGTTATGACATTGAAAGTGTTTTCTATACCAACATATATTAGTGCTACATGGCAGAATATATATATATATTTCATACATATTTATATAACTACATAAATTAAACACTTGAGACCTTGATTTTCACAACATACTTTTGTGACCTTCCCATACACAAATATACATACAGTATTCTTTTCTGAAAGAAAAGTTTCCCTTTCATATAACAAAGAACTTGGAGATTTAACTACTGGACAATATATAAGAAATGAGAAGAGCTCACAAAGGCACACAGCAAACACAGTATGCATACATCTCCTAACAAAGAGTTAAAAATTTTTACATCAAGAAACTCACTGACAAAGCTTGAATATAAAATCTCATTGAGAATAATCTGAAGTGTGTTACATTTCCTGTAGGAATACACTGCTTCTAGCTAAAATATGCTTATATCAACAAAGATGACAACTTCTTTAGAGAGTAATCCACACAAACTGTTGCTTCAAGTTGTTTTCTTAGTTTACCCAGAAGAAAAATGAGGTTGTAACAAAAACAGAAGCAATAATAAAGTAGCTTACTCCTTGCTGTTAAGGTATTGCAAATTTAAATTACACTGTCACCAGTTCTAATTTCACAACTGTCACCTTTTCTGGTGATGCTTGCACAGATCATCACAGCTCTTTCTGGATGCAAAGGTATCCACACCTACATAGCTGCTGGTGCAGCATTTCAGTTCCAGTGGGTGGTGACATTACCAGTATCCACCACCAAAAATACACAAACTTTTACAGAATTTTTCCAGACATGCTTTATGTTACTTACAAATAATAACAGCCCAACAGATGGAATAGAATATATCAGACTCTTGTCTCTTGAAAACACAATCTGGATATGGTAAATATGTAATTCAGTTGAGGATATTACTTTCTACGTTTCATTATTACTAACATTGCCGTTAGTTACTCCTTCACGGGATGCTATTGCAAAGGTCATAAAAATGTAGATAAATTACTTAAGGTAAAAAAGGCAGAAGGCATAAATCAACCCAGAACATCTATAAAATATTTTTGGTTGGTAATTTGGAGCAATGAGAGAATATGAAACAGCCTGAGAAAACAACATGCCTTTACATCCCGAGTCCTCCCTGTTCAGGCTTAACTGTTACAAAGCAAAAATGCCATTTTCCAAGTCTACATAAAAGGAAACAACCTTGAAAAACAACTTTTGGAAAATGGCAAAAAAAATTGCTGTTGACTAAAATAGACACCAAGGTAACTGTTATTGTCAATAGCAAAAATTCAAAGAAACTGTTAGGTACCAGCTGTGATTAAACCTTCCAAATACCTTTCTGTTTGCATATACTATCACAAATAATAAAGCTCGTGTCTTTGTTGTACCCAGAGCCATATGAAGCTGGTTACTCAATAAATGCTCACATTTAAGGGCATCTACTCAGAAGGTAACACAGTTTCGAACCACATACTTTAAAAGAGAACAACTTAAATTTGGCTTTGGTTTATACAGCAGAAATAACCTCTTCAAGGATAAGTGCAGAGGGAAGAGTGAAGACTAACACCAAAATAGCTCCTGTTCCTAACACCTTTCTGATCCTGGCTGAGACAATCCACTCGTACCTCGGACGCATGGTGGCAGCCAGCCAGCCAGATGACTGGTGACTTAATATACAAGTTCATGTGGGCTCTGGAGTCTGACACAGACAAGGGCATTAACTCTGAAGTCTCACCAGTCAGCCTTAATATTCAAAAGTCATCAAATGAGGCATGACTACATTATGAGACATTTTTGAATACTTTATGCTTGCTTTCTTTTGTTCTGAACAGCTTTCACTGTAGAATGTGCTCATTAAATATGCATGCTTTTTATAGGAAAAGTTGTGATCAATTGATGTGTAGGTCAAGTATGAAAAGAACTTAAATGAGTATGACGCTATGATAAATACTGAAATAGTCTCAGAATCACAGTTTAAAAGACTGGCATATATATATCTTGTTTCATTCTACTGCTGAAGGCAGTTCTGACAATAAACAAGGCTTTGGGCCAAAATTCAGCCTTTGAGAACAATAAACACATATAAAATACATGTATGTGCAAGCAAAGGATATACTGAAATCTACCAGGCAGAATGGCTTTAGTTTCATTTTGAAAGCCACTTAAAATAAAACCCAGTGGATGAAACAAAGAATCCACCCAAACATGAAGGCTCCAGCATCTTTGTTGAAAGAACAATAGCATATTACTCCTCATCCCTCTACCTTGTTGCAAGAGAACCATCAAGTTATTGCTGTGATCATATTAAAGAACACTTCACAGAATTATTCTTTAAATTAATCACTATTTATACAGATTTATTTTCATATGCCATTAGTTATAAACGCTCTGATTCAACTGCTCTGCAGAAAACATTCCAATAAAAGAAATATTTCCATTAGCATAACAAAAGGCAACCAGTAAAATCACTCCCATGCACAGGCTCAAAATTTCAAATGAAAGCACTATTCCCATATAAATACACTCTGTTTTTGAACTGAATCCCCTCTAATGATATGTTTTGTAATCTGATGGCTCTCCCACCCGAGTATACATGAAATTAATGAGAGCAAGATCAAATTAAACAGATGACATGATTAACAGTATTCATTTCATGCATGACTGTTTCACCGGAGAGATAAAGACCTGAAAGTAATTACCACCAAGTAAAACTCCTTCACTGACCTCTCCGCTCCCGGCTAGCAGTCCTTAAGTACTGATGCTTTGCAACAAAGACCGGTGCCTTTCATCTGTGGGCTCTCCTTTACGCTACAAGCTGAGCACCTCTCCCCTTGCAAGCACACAGTACCTCTGTATCTATGTCTGTAATGCAGCATAAAGATTACTGGGGAAACCTATCAAACCGGCAGGCAGCAACCTCGGCCGCCAATAAGCGCCAGGCACATGCAGAATCCAGCACATGCTCGCTGAGGCTCGCAGGCTGGCACCGCTGCTGAGCAGGCTGCTCATCTAATTATAGCCCTTTGCCGTAGCACAGGGCTGCTGAGGCACCGCGAGCGAGGCAACGAGAGCCGGGCAGATTACACCTTTCAGCCGAAAGCATCAACATTTGGGACTGTTATTTGTCTGGGCGCGTCAGGGTAAAACTCCTGTTTGGGATTTTCGCTGCTGTTGTTTTTTTCCAAATGATTCACGTATGAGGGGGTTTGTCTCCACCTCTGGAAAAAAAGGATATATTTAGGTGTGCTTTTTGAGTAGCTGACCACTTGGAGTTTGCTAGGTCTATTTCAAGGAGACAATAAGATGCAGCAATTTATTCTGCCAGGAGGACTTCTTGTTTTGAATGTATACATTACCAGCATCAAACACACAGTAGATCTGGGATTTATACGCTACTGCACAGACTACAATGTAGACCTCAGATCAGCGACGCACCACACGCATGCTTTCAGTGCACAGTAGCCCTACAGAAGTCAACAAGACCCCCTGTGTCCTTTATGTTTATCTGTGGGCAGATACTCAGATGATCAGAGGGCTTCTGTGTGCATTGGCACATAAGGTCCTAAACAAGCTTTCATGAGCCTATGGTATAAATGCCAAGGAAATTTTTGCCATTATGCAAAACAACTTAATTCATTTGGAAAATACTTACAGTGAGCAAAGACTCAGACGTATGGTGAACTAACACAAGTAAGCCCTACATCCTTACTTATCTTAGAAATATCTAAGTCCTCAAAACTAAGGAATGTTATGATCCAAGAGAACACTGTGTATTTGAAAGATTCTGAGAGCTTCTACAATATCAGGTAAATAATCACAAAAAAATGATACAGGCGCTTGTTGTTTAGTCTGCCTTGACAGTATGTTTCAATTAATCTTCACTCTGACTAGAACAAACAGAAGAACAAACAGAAAAACACTCTTCTGAAGTTTCCTGTGCTCACATGGTTCATATAATCACCTAAGCTCTACAATGACCAAAAGGCTTTTAAACGTCAAAGATGGAAGTACACAGCCTGATTATCAGAAGTGCCAGAGCCGGTGTCAACTCTCTCTTGTGAGATCCAGAACATTTTTCATGACTGATGCTGCAAAAATACTATAATGCTACAGCATTATGCATATACAAACTACAACAAATTTTTAAGATGTTTCAGTAAGTTACACATAAACCATATCCATAAACATTACAATAGCAAGATCCTGAACCCCATTGCAATAATGAGTTCTGATAGGCCCACACTGGCATTTTTCCTAATTCTTTAGTCTTATCACCAGCACCATGCAGTATTAGGCACAATGCAAATGCATGATATTAAAGGTTGTCTATAAACATTTTTATCTATTGTACTTAGTTCAGTACAAAAATTGTATTTTCTACTACATAAAATTTTACTAGTGGAACAAGAATTCAATATGGTAACAGTGCAAGACCATATTTACTGACAATATGTAAATAGCTATGTTAGAGCTTTCTTAATCTGCCAGTGAATATTGCTCAGAAAGAGTCACTCTGTGCTAGAAGTAGACTTCATCTCTGTAAGAAAAATATTCTTAAAGCTATAAATGACTAGAAGTAAAAAAGAAATGCAGGAATAGTGACATTTTTGCTCCTTTATTCAATGTTCAGTCAACATTAAGTTTTGTGTTGCAATAAATGAAGGAGGCTGTTTTATTAATTCTTCCTTTTTAGATTACATCATCTAAGGAACTCATCAATTTTTATAAACTGTGTTTCTTTTAAATACTGTGGAATATTTCAATTTTCTCAGCCATACTACTTGAAATGAAGAAACTATATATTTAATGAAGAAAGGCAAGGGAGGTGGTTATACAGGGGTTAAAAACTTAATTTTAAGTGCTCAAGAGGCATATAAAAAAATGCACAATCATTTGTTGATCAGATCCACAATGATGTTTTTCTAACATTTTGCCAAAGGTAGAAACAGGGTAATAAAACCAATAATAGTCTTTAACCTAGTCCTCTGATCCAGCTAGTGGAAATGCTCACATTCGCTAAGCAAAGGAAAAGACATACACAAACAAAAAAATAAAATCAAAGAGACTTAAATCATTCTTTTGATCTGATCCACATTCACAAACTACCAAGACACATAAGACAAGTGAAAAAATGACCAAGAAAACTTAAACAGGAATTAAACGGGCTGCAGCTGCTACAAGACTATCAGTTTTGGCTTCCTCCTATGAAACTCTTAAGCCCTACATGTCCCCCTCCTCAGCCCAGCAGCTCCCCAGGTCCTTGCTGCTTCATCCTGTTCAGCTCCAGCACCCCTCCACAGCAGCCAGCCTCCCACCTCCTCCCCACAGAGCTGCTGGCTCCAAGGGCATGTACAGCCCATGTTCCCAGCAAGGGCTGCCCTGGCAGCAGACTCTCAATGTACCTTTGCAGCAGGGTGTTTATTCCAGAAGTTGCTTTCTTTTTAAAATCTCATGGTAGCAAGCTGTAGTTGAAGGACCCATCAACTGCTGCCACACTGAATTTCAAGAAACACCTACTTGTCTCTGGAACACAATCAATATTCACTAAACCTGCTAAGCTTAGAAGGTCAGTCAGAAGAGTCCCAATGTCTGTCTCAATTTTAACACTTATTTTTAACCATTGCAATGATATGCTGGGTAAGGAAGATATGAGGAACTGCACAGCAGGGCTAATGTTTAGAGCCAGCAGTCGTTCACAAGAGCCCACATTTGGCAATGGCAGACAGCTTAAACTCCAACTGAGAACAATGCAGAGCTCCATCAGCCTGCCCTGCTACCTGTGGTGACAGCACACGAGCATTTGGACCCGAGACAGGATACAGCCATGTATAGGTGTGCCAGCAAAAGAAGCCAAGAGAGGTTTCATAAGGACGCAGTCGAAAGGGACTCCTCAAGTCCCAGAGAGGGAACACAGGTTTCATGAGGACACAGTCACAAGAGACTCCAGCAAGTCTCTGTTGGAAATGAACAAATCGTGAAAGGTACACAAGTTGGCCAATATTCGGCAGACTTTCATTGAAAGCAAAAGACTGTCTCTGGCATAAGTTACCCGCCTGTGCTCAGCTTCAAGTTCCGGCTCCTCCACATAGAAACAGAAGGTCTCTACAACATTTTTAGAAATTATAAGCAAGTTACGCTTTCTCTAGCCCAATTCCTTGACAGGAGAATTTCAATTAAAATTTTCCAAACCCATATGGTCTGAGGCAGATGCCCATCACAAAGGGGAGGAGAGAGGAAAACCTATGAGGGTATAATGAATTCATCATATGACACCAAACCCAGCATCTTACAGTGAAAACTGCCTAGCTAGCACATTAATGAATGTTACACTTCATTTAGGCATATCTAAGTGAATTAATAAACAGATGACTATTTTGGGAACAAGTAACTTTTCACTATGTTACGATCACTTGTGTAAGTACTTACGTATGCAATGATTTTAATACAAGAATATTTTAAAAATTTCTGATATGTCTCGTGTGTCTTGCAACCGAACAACTTTCAGTCTGGATACCACTTAACCTTTGACTTAAAAATATACCAAATATTCCTTGCAAACTGCTACTTCAGTTACTTAATTAGATTTTGCAAAGTATAGTAAACATATGGAATGAAAATGAGTTGAATAAAATGGCTGGTGAAACAACGTGCTGCATTTCTAAAGGCAATATAGTGTATATGTAGTATAGGGTATATATTTCCAAGCTGCAATCTTGAGAGGTTGAATTGAACCAATTACTCTAATGAATATTTTACTTGGCTTGATGCATTCATTAGACTTTTAGAAGTAAGCTAAACTATCCCATGGTTATGTTTACATAATAACAACAAAATCTTAAGATTTTTGGGTGGTACTTCTGACATTTACCCAAGTTAAAAGATGAGGGGACAATTTTCTCTTCCACAAATTTTTCTACATTTCAAGTTTCCTTCCCAAAGAAATTTATCTAGCATTATTTTTTTTTTCTTCTGAAAGCTACCTTTGACTTCACAATAGCTATTTGGTGGACTCTTTTTTTTCCTAGGAAGTATTTGGTGGTGTTTGGGAAGTCTGCCAACTGTTGTCAAACTCATCACTAGACCCATCATCATTTGTGGAGGAAAATGTGCTTGCTATATAAACTAGTGTTTGCTATATAAACTTTTCTCTGGAAGTCACAAATGCCAGGCCTCAAGGTCGGCACTCAGCATGAACAAACCTATTTTCATTTTGTGGAACACAGGAACATTTCTTGGATTGATCCCAATTCTGATTGGTAAGCAAGCGGTTACCTGTCCATGTGTGCATAAATGTCAATGCTATTGATCATGTTTTGAAGTTGGACAGCTAACCGGGAACTTCAGGTTGTTTTTTTTTCCAAAGATGCTCATTATATCCCTAAACATCCCAGACAGAACTCTTCTAGATGCTTAATAACAGGCAGAGATGTCTCTATTTGAATGCCAGAGATTTGCTGCAGGATGACACTGAGATTGATTCCAAGAGACTATTTTTTATAGCATTCATATTTACTTTTATCTCAGAATCATAAAAAACCCAAACAAAACAATGCCCCACACCCACATCCCTCACCTCCACAGACCTACACATTGGCAGTATCTTCACAGTCAGACCAAACTGACTGAAATGATGGTCCATCATTGCCACCGTGGAAAATGAGGCGAAAAGCAGTTAAGCTGTCAGTGAGGTATGTTTCATCCTGCTGCTGATAGATGTGGCAAAGGAGAATCTGAAGGAAAGCCTGCAAGAGGTTTACTATGCTGAGCACTCACACTTTGGCCACAAAACCAAACATGGAAGAACACAGTATTAGTCTGTTGGTACTCGTAAGAAAACACAAATCCCAAATGAAAGGTCATTTTAAAGACTTCACATAACCCTGAAACTTGCTTCCCTTCACATACCACTCCAACACATCTCCATAACAATGTCAACCTTCCATTTCTCCTCAAGTTCCTTCTACTTTGCCTTCAGCACAATGTTTTCTTCCACCCCTTATACCATGTTTCAGCAATCACGTCAAACTATACAAATGTGCTCGTCTTTCCATCCTACTTATTTTCCCTCCACTTCCTTTCCTCACAGCTACCAGCAGAGATGCAGTATGAGCTGTCCATTTCAGAAGGCAACACACCTGTCCACACAACCAAGAACCTCTCAAGACCAAAACATGTCTTGAGTGCCTCCTAGCCACCGCTTCATGGCCTCTGGCTGACCAGATAGATGGCCACAAAGTCGATGAACCACAGAGAGGGACCACACTGTTTACAGCAAGCACAGAAATAGCCTTAAATAGCACATCCAGGACATGGACCCCATATAATGCATGACTGACTCACGTAAAATCAATGATCATGACCCTACAGAGTCAGAGACTGTAAAACATATTATAGAAAAGAAAGCCTCTGCTTCCAACCAGTCAAGGGAGAAAGACACATTTGCAGACCATAACAAACAGGTTTAAAAAGAGAGTGCAATACAAAAAAAGTCAAAACATGACTGATGTAAGATGCTGAAATCCTAACACAAAGTATAATGGTGGCAAAATTCAACTGCTCAGGAGGACATGGAGGGTAAAAACTACATTGGAACAGACCATAAAAGGGCTTTGTAAGTGAAGACACATTTTTTATACTTGCTGTGGTGGAAAATAGGGACTCTGAGAGCATCACTTAAGCCAGAAAGCTGACAGACAAATACAGATTTCCCTCAGTGGAAGAGCAGAAAAAAGAGTTTGCAATATAATAAGTATACTTCCCGCACCTCCACATTATTAATCTTCCTCACCACTGCTGGCATTTTCTTCTACTCTATTTAGTATCATATTTATTATGACCAACTTGCTGAAATGGGTGACACAATCTGATGCTGAGTATACCTAACTGATATATCTATAAGATTGGCCTAGGAAAACTTTAAATACAAGTCTTCCATTAGAGGACAGGTGTAATTTTTAAAAAATGCTATGCTGCAAAGAGTGCAAAGTCTGAAGGATGAAGTGTAGCATTCCTCCCTTTGAAGGAAAAACTCTGTCAGACTTACTCACTTCTGTAATTAAGAATGTTATTTCCAATTCTGAGTAGAAAGTGCAGCTCCAAGGTTTTCTTTGATCTTGCGTGATGAGAATGAAGACCCATCAAGCACTCTAAACCCCATTGTGTTTTTATTCTTCAAAGACTGTTTTCTACTCTCTTACGTCTCTCTATGTGAGAAGGTGTTTATGTTGAGCTGAAAGATGCAACTAGAAAGCAAGTCAAGGTGCGACTGTTGGAATATGATGTGGTTCTTTGCAGACGCTAATGCATAAAGGCACTTGCACAAAACACTCCCCACTGCCAGCCAGCTCTCTGAGAGCTCAGAGACTGCAAACCTTTGAGACTTCAAGTCTCCAGTCCACACCCATAATTCAGGGTTTCAGAGCAACTCTCAGATCTTATTACTTTACACCAGAACTGAAGATATTCAGCACAATGAAAACTAGCTTTGAATGCAGTGGCTTTGGTTACCACAGAAATCAAGGCTAATGAGTTTGAAGACAGCCTACTGAATGTCAAGCTCTTTCAGCCAAAAGTAAAATAAATTTAGATTTTAATCTTAGAAAGATTGTAATTAAATGACTAGAAACTGTGCCCATATAAAACCGAGCAACCGTGACTCGCCATACCGGAACGCAGTCTCACGGTCTTCTTACAAGAAACCAGAAGCATTTTGCTGGCACAGATGAAAAGCCTCTCCAGGAAGAGAGGCTTAATTATTTAATAGAGCAAGCCAAAAGCCCTTTTATGAAAGAGTCATCAGGACTCTTATTCCATATAATGTTCCTGAAGAAGAGCATATTTGCATCTCAGGCACCCTGTAGACCCAGCAAGTTCAATTTTTCAGGGCTGATAAGATCCCAGACCCTTCTTCCAAGAACTGCTTGTTGTTTTTGCCAAATCCTCTAACACAAAATAAGCACAAAAATCACATAACAAGGGTTATGAAAAATTAGCATAAATGGGGACAGACGAATGCTCACCCCTCAAGCCCAGAGACTACCACTCCTTGTTTTCCACCCTTTTCTGAACATTTGAGCAGACACTCCCCTCCCTGCACCATGCTCCAACTAAGGTGAGGGGGAGAGTGATGATCCTACTAACACTAGCATGAAAGCTAAGGAGTGCTATGAAGAAGATGGGAAACATGCAGCAGGGGAACTCTGTCACATTGTGGGGACAAATTACTTACTGATCTGCATTCTCAAACATTTCCTGGGCAAAGCAGCAGGCATTTTCTTCATCTTCCTTTCCTAGGCCTGGGGGCAAAAAAAAGATGCCCAATTTCTCTGCAGCATGTCTTCATGGAATAGTAGCTTCACATAAGTCACCACTTATAATACTATTGCTGTCAATAACCAAAATTTCTTTAGGTGGCCATTCTCATGAAATGCCCAAACTAGATGGAACCTTTCAGACCTTTGTCCTAGTTGCAACTCTGCAGCACTTCCAGAACATGTTTCTAAAAGCACAAGCATCAGAATTTTCAGTTTTAAACTAAGCAAAATACAAGTACATAACAACCTTTGTCTCACAGGCACTGTAATTCAACACTGATTACAAACACATTATTTTTGGTGGGTATTTATTATTTTGTCCAGAATTTATATCAACATAAGATTAGGAACAAAGCAGGGTAATAATGGTTACAGGTCTGAACCTAGTCTTCACTGTGAACTCGGATACAGTTTGTGAGCACCAATATACAGCAAGTATACCTCAGCTTTTCTAATAAGGCACTCAGTGAAGGACAGTAGATTTTTAAGATCATTTGTTTCCCATTACATCAAGTGGGTGATATGTCAGCAGAGTCTTCAAGTCCCAAACATGTCAGAGGTGAAAAGGGAAATCAGTAATCCCATACAATGCAACCTTAATAGCATAACAGTAATCCTTTTTGTCCTTACAGAAACTAGGTACGAACATAGGAAAATAAGGTCAAAAGGTGAGCACTCAAAATTAAGTGAAGTCAGAACTGGACCTTTCAGTCAGTCTCAAACATGTATCTCCTGCATGTTCTAAAATAATGCAGTCTTTACTAATCTGAACCAAGAAAGCCTCTTCTTGCTCCTGAAACATCTGCCTTAATCAGAATCTAAAGAAAAGGCTGCTCCAAAACTAATCTGCAAATAAAACAGACACTGATATTTTCAAAGCAAATTCCAACAGTCTGTAGTCAAAACATAAGCAGCATTACCACAGTAAAAGGGCTGCTAGAGAAGGGAAATATGAGCAAGTTTCAAAGTTGCTTGAGTGTTTAACACTGACTTCACTGTCCGTATTATTTTATAACAAAAAATGCATAACTATGAAAAACACTGTGTAACTTGAAAAAGTCATAATTTCTATATTCAGTTGGACTGCTGCAGGCAATCCCACCATATCCCACCCACTAGCAAAAATATTCCTATTTGGAAGGACTGAGGCAATGTAAATAACACACTGATCAGTTCAGCATATAGGCTTTATAAGTTAGAGCAAAGAACTATGTTCAGAAGTCTGTATTCATTCAGAACTTGGGATTTAAGACTGACTTTCACAGATCTAAGAGTACATGAAGGAAAAGTTTGAAAAGTATCTTTCATGTTTTGCAGTAGTCACATAATTTTTTTATGTTTTAGGTCTCTGTGTACATATTATTTCCACTCCCAAAAGTAGTAAAGGAAGAAATTTGGAGTAAAACCAGAGACTTCTTTAAAGTCTTAATGCTTGGCAGAACTTACAGGTCACTTCCTCAAGTAAATAAAAATACAAGAGGAAAAAGTACTAAACTAAACTAACTGTGGATATATGAGATGGCCAGGAGATTAAAAAAAAAAACAAACACTAAAATCTGTAGAAGCTGCTGGCGGTGAATGAGGTGCACGTCTGCACTTGAGAAATTCACTATGTCAGAAAAAAGCCTGAGCAGAACAAAAACAAAGGGAAATTAAAAAAGTACGTGTCTAAAAAAAAGTGGCAACAAAATCTACACCTAACAGGTATTAATAGGCAGAGAAATCTAGAAAACAAAGGATGCCTCCCAGGTGGCAGTACATCTTCACTCACCTCATCAGCTTTCAAAGCCTGCTGGAGGCAGAACTTGTGAGGAAAACAGTAAAATTGTCATTGTATACATTATTTGCATCTCACTACTACAAATCTCAGGGGAACATACCTGTAACTGCTTTGAAAACAAAATTATCCAGGCAACATCCTTCCCAGCAGCAACACAAGCAGCAGCTCATACTTGCCACCTATATTTCTTGCAGTGTGGACCTAACTGTTTTTACAGATAGATTTAATTTACGTAGTCTTCAAGGCAGTCAGATGGAAAAACAGTATTGATTTCTTGTCTGAACCCCTGCAATTCAGCACATTGATACAGTGAGCTAAAAAGGCAGACACCCCCACCTGTGGTTACATACTGCAGTCTCTAGCACACAGCAGTTCCTTGGCAGAGGAGGAGAAATGCAGTTAAGGCCAGGGTCAGGCCTTGGCAAAGACCAACCGCCAAAACAAAGGCACCACTGGAGGTAGCAGAGAGAAGAATCTCTTCTTAAAAATAGTATCAACTTCAACTGAAAAGTGCAGCCTGTTGGCAGGTGGAATTAAGTATGTTGTGTTTGAAGGTACTGTGAAAGAAGACAGAGAACTTATCCTCCATATGCCTTGACCATCCCAAGAATAAGCCTGCAGAGGCTGTATTCGTGAGAACACTTGGGTACACTTCCCACATTGTTTTGGGTGTTTGTTTTTCTAAACATTAATTAAACTCCCTGTAGCTTACCACTGAGAAAATGAAGCTAGAAACAAGGATAAGAAGATAGAACAAAGCTAAATATAGGTATAGTTACCTGATGCTTTAGATAACCAGTGAGTCATTTCAGTAGAATTAAAGTCATTGCACTAGAATTAAAGCATCTAAAAATTAAAGGCTGCTGCTGCACAATCTATAAAAGAATGGAAGACTACATTATGTGTGTATCCAGGCTACATCTCACAGATCCTTTCCCCCCCCACCCTATCAAGATTACCTGTATTTCATGTTACAAGATGAATCATTTTGTTCTTTATACACAAGGAGTACTATTAATTTGAAGAGACTCAAAATATTAAGCTAACAAGATATGGAGCTATCATCATTCAGGACTCTATATAAACACCTTCTCTTGCTTCCCTTAACACTGGTATTTAAAATGTTGACTGTAACTAAAATAGGTGAGTGCAGCAACTTAGTATAATCATGAGCAATCGCTCAAGGAAATGTGATCTAATACTTGTAATTTAAAATTATCTTGCAATCTGACTTACAGAATAAAGAAAACAAAGATATCATTCAGCTGAGTCAACATTCTCATTACAGGCTGCCTATCATGGTGAAAACTCAAGTGAATGAGCATTGCAAAAGAAAATGTTCCTATAGAAGTTATTAAGATGTAACTTGAAGCAGTCGCAAAGTAAGCATGGTGTATGTAGATTTATTAATTTCTTTGAACCTGTTCTTAAGAGTAAAACAGAGAAAGGGAAGACAGACAACAAACAGAAAGCTCTACAGAAGACAAAACCCTACTGGAACAATCCACAGGTAACAGAAAACTTCATTTAGAACTGATGCAAATACATTAAGCTTGGAAATCAGACTGATTACATTCTAATGCCAAACAATTCCAGATAAAGACAATTTAAATCACACTGAAATTACCAATTTTTTGCTTAGTGTTTACTTGAGCAGCTCACTGTAGAGTGCTTCTGATCTTGTTTATCTGACACAAGAAAAAACACTTCACTCCTCTGAAAGTTTGGAGCACCTAACCTAGTATAAATTACAAGTTGTGGCTGCAACAGGTAGCAGCAACAGAAGAGACAAAAAATTTTTTAATTTTTTTTGTTAAACAATATTAAGCAGATCTATGCAGAAACATGTCTCTAAATACATTATAGATCAGAAAGCTGCTTTGAAGATGTTGACACATACATGTCAGAGAATGCTAATTTAGGTTCCAGACTGTGCATTTATCTAGCACAAGTATTTATACTTAAGTGTATTAAGAACTCTATTATTAAGAAGCTTGCTATTGTTGGGAGTAACAAGCTCTTCTTATTTCATGCTGCCATTGTAGGAAGATTCAGGGACAATAGTGAAAAAACAAAATCAGTTCTGAAAGAGTACACTGAGAATTTATTTTCTATTCCTTGTACTTGTCAGACTCCAAGATATCACAGAGTCTAGTACTAGTTCCTCTGGAAAAATTAAATAGGGATTCTTTTCATTCAACATACCTTCTAAGAAACAGGCCTGAATGGAAGCATCTAATTTTATTGCATAGCAGGTAATTCCAAATCACCCACTATGACATTAGCTACCCTTATGGAAGAATAGCTACATTTGGTGGCACGATGCAGCTTCTGATAAACTAGGAGACAACTCCAGAACTGGTAATGACAGTGGCAGAATTTCAGGACTGAAGTCCTCCACTGGAAGTCCATTTAAGTCTCACCATGTTGCATATAAAGAGAGCTGCTGCCCTTCACAAAGAGCTTTTCTTTGTGCAGAAAACATGCAGCCACTGTCTTCTACGTAGCTCAGTGCCCCGTATCACTACTGGTCAGTGCTAACCAGGGTTAAGTGAAAAATCCACAGTAGGCATTTAACGCTTGAGATTAGCAGTCAATTGATTAATGTGACCTACTGGCCCCATTTCGTACATCAAGTCCCTTATGCAATCATATCTGGTAGCTGTAACAGGAGGGCTATCCCACCAAATGCCTAAATTCTGTAAACTGTCTCACTCCGACAGGGCCCTAAAAACCTTTGTCTTAAGCAAAAATTAGACTGACCACAGGAGTAAAATTTCTTTACAATAGAGAGAAGATTCAAGGTAATCAGAACAGAGAAAACAATCTCTCTCCTATATTACATGTTTTTGGAATATCTTTCTTCAGAAATTTAAGTTAATCTTCCTTTTAAAAATTTTACAAACTCCAAAATTTAGTTGCTTTTAGGTTTTATGGCTCATTCTAGGAAGTAATAAAATCACATACCTAATATTTTGACAGTGTACCTCTGGCAATTAGTGTATCTGAAAATGTTAGCGTCTCTGAAAATGTATCCACCAAAGAAACAGCAGGAACACCTAGTTTGTTTAATTATTAGGGAGAGGGGTGGAAGATCTGTGAATCTTCTAGGAGAAAAAACTTTACGACTGTCACAGCTGAAAGAAAAGCTGCCAAAAGAACAAAGCTTGCAGCTCATACTGAGTCATTTCTGCACGTCAACACTGACTAGTAGCTTGGAGCTTACCAAACTGTTGGTTGTTGTTTTGTTTGTTTTTTAAAGAGCTTAACTATAAAAAATAATCAGAAGAAAAAGTTGAGGCAATCCACACACTTCTGCTCCTCAAGTTGCCTCCTCTAGAGAAACTGATAGCAGAAATTCCAGTTGACATGACAGGATGTAAAAGCCACAAAACTCCTTTATACATCTGTGTGGCCAGAGCCCAGTGCCCAGAGCCTCCTGGGAGACAAGGGACATTTCCAAACAAGGACCACAAGAACTGTGACAATGAGTACTTCACTGGACACTGTACTCCAGTGTGAATGCATCTCTCTCCTTCAGTGAACAGCCAAACAGAACATTAATTCTGATCCCTGGACACTCACATATGTGCTCAAGGATTCTTCTTCATCATATTGGCTTGGAGAGGACTACTGAAAGGTGGGACCTGACTGCTTTTTTATCTCTGTGAATGCTCATCTGCCTTTTACTAGTCAGAACTTCAACATTACATGATGGAAAAGGCTAAGACCACACTCCTTGGAGTTTGGGGCACCTTAAGGCTTGAAGGTCACATACAATGCAGGCAAAACAGTGCTGGAAAAGACAATTTATTTTTCTTTCTGAAACTGATGACCTTCACTTGACTAATTCTCTGAGAAAATGCAGGAACTTCAGCAAGGACCTAACTAAAGCCCAGAAATATCTGAAGAAGCAGCAAGAAATGGTGAATTGATGTTTTCAAAAATTTGTGTAAACTGAACAGAAGTGTAGGACTTAAGAATGACAGTTCCCTAGGTATGACTTCATGGCAAAGAGACTCTCTTATAGTCCTTGGAGTGCAGTTGCATATAGCTATACACAGAGATGCGATTGCCATTCACTGACCTCTCTCAGGATCACAGCAAGCTTTGGGATCCTCTTTTTCCCCCATCATCAGTTTCAGATACAGTTCACCAATATCACAGTAACATGGTTGGGTCTGAAATTCTCTGAGAAGTGTGAAATGAGGAGGCACCAAACAAAAAAAGGAAGAAGATCACTCTATCAGTGAAAAAATTATTCATCTTACAAGATCTTGTCCCTTTTCTCTGCCTCTTGCAACTTCACATTTCTTCACTCACTGGCCCAGCCACTGTCAGGGGGGGATCACCAATTTGGGCGCTCTGTCAGAAATACCCTGCCAGACTCTCTCGTCTCACCACTTCTCGCAAAAGCATTCTGCAGACCTGCATCCCTCTTCTTTTCTGGCCTTTCTGCAACACGAACCACACTTCAGAGACACAGCTCAGAGAGTACTATCTCCCTCAATCACTTCACATCCACATGCTGTCCACGCCAGGCCCTCTTTCTCTGCTTTTGCCTCTCCACCAGTGTGTCTGCAATGCTTTCTCCTGGGCAAGCTTTGTTGTCCCTCCTTTGTTTTTGTGGTCCTACTCAACCTTATGGTGATCTGCTCCCTCCCCTCCTGACCTATGCCTGTTCCTCCTTCGCTAAGACTTCCTGTGTACACCAACCCATGTGCCCTAGCCTCTCTTTAACACAAATCTCTTCATGAAGCAGCTTCCAAAGATGGTTCAGTAGTGCTGCTGAGCAGCACAGCAACTTCAGTCTCACCATCGGCCACCTTCTACCTGCACTTAGCCTGATTTTTCTAGATAGTGGCAGTGCATATATTTAATTTCTAAACTCTGCTACTCCAATTATTATGAACTAGAGTAGCAGAAACGGAAGGAGTAGTAGCAGCATAAAGTGCAAGTCCAATAATACAAAACTCTGCTAAAAATGGCAACCATCAGCTGGAAAGAAGAAAAGAATAAAGACCATCATCTCAATTATGAGCTGCTGTTATGAAACCACCTGTGATGGCGTTCTCAAGGAAAAGGTATCACCATAAGAGAAAAACATACCACAAATTATGAACTTTCACTAAACTGGAGATGCACAACCTTTTCCTCTAAGAAACTGAGCTAAAAGAACAGTAGGACATTTAAACCAGTTGAAGAAAGAAAACCACATTTTCAGTTACTTCAGCAGGCAATCAAAATGAGATCTTGCACCTTTCAGAGATGTGCACTGAGTGAAAACCATATGGTCAAGAAAATGTAGTTTATTCACCAATATTTTTCCTTCGAATCACCAGGGACATAACTGTTCAAAATACAGATTGGAGGAAACAGCTGTTCATTTAGAGGAATGAGATTTCTACAGCTCGTAGAAAACAGATATCAAGCCTATCACATGTAACACATGATGTGGTATGTACTACCTGCGGCATAATCAGTAAGATGAGTATACACTAACAAATTCATGCATCACTATTCTTTGCATAGGAGTACAGTCGTGTTTTTATATCATGCAGCAGAGCTGCAGCACAGCATAAGAAAAGTTGGTGCCAGCAGAGGGAGGTAGTTGCTCTCCAGGACATGCATCTTCAGATTCCCTGATGCACAGTAGGAAGCCAACAAGTTTGTTTTTCTGGAAGTGAACTCACCCCTCAGCCATTGTGTAAATGTGGCTTTAAATCAAGCTGTAATTAGATTTTGCTGTATTTAACAAAACCCCTCTTGTGCTCCTCTTTTCCAGCTCTAGACTGGAAATAAATGTATTTGTGAATGAAAAAAGGAAAAAAACATTTATGCTTCTTCCCAGAGCATGCCCTGGCATGCATGCAAAAGTAAGTACCAAACACAAAACAGTAAGCTTAAAAACAAGACACTCAATCTTCACAATACTTAGGAACACAAGGATCTCTCAGCCAGTCCACTGTTAAACATCGACTCATTATTATCAATATTTTGCTTCACCATATTAACCTTGTTAAAAGATACTAACAGTCCAACACTTGGAGTTTAGCTTTTCTCCACATATTCAATTTACTTGGCAGAAAACAGAAGTGGAAATTCTCTGCTAAAGACTCAGGCAAATTAAGACTGCCACGTATTCCTTCTAAGACAGATCTTTTCTTCCCCTCTTATTTTAACTCTTATAGTCACAGTATTCCCAATTTTAAGCAAATAGCTTTATCCCCCACTTGCAGTCTTTGTATAGACTGGTAGCAGTAAAATAAAACTGTGTGTGTTTTCTTCAGATCCACTTTACTGTAATACATGTTGCACAAGGTGGTTTTATTTTGTTTAAATTCTTTATGGACTAAACTGCATAATTCCACTGCACTTTAAACTGTCATGAGGAACTGCATAGCAAATGAAGTTGAGTACACTCAGAAAAATAAACAGCTCCAATTTGATTACAAGGCTTACAAAGAATTTATGGTGGTAGCAACAACAGTGGGTACAATGGTAAACGGGTGCAAGAAAGTGAGGAGGACATGCCCAAGGCCACACAGCAAGTCAGCTGCTGATAAAAGAACAAAAAGTTTCTGCTCTTTATCTAGATCTTCCCAGTGAGTCAAAACTTGGGATAACTATCTGGTCAGTTTCAGATTCTTTAGAAGAAAGAAAAAGAGACAACTGCTAATTACTTACAGACATGCACCACTGCTTAGGATTAAGTGATTTACAAAGTTACTAATTTTTAGGAGAGTCTCAAAAGCATGCCTTTTCAAAATCAACTTATTTCAAGAACATACACTCTTAATACCCTAACTCTCTAGAAATCTTCTATTATCCTGCAAGTTTTAAGAAACCTAGGGCTGGTTTAGACTACTCAAAAGATAACCATGTTGTCAATTCAGTTTGCAGTTTTATCTCTAAACAGAAAAGATCAAGGTAAAAACAAATATTGGGAGTAGATTATCTTCCTACACCTGTAGGAGAATTCTTAAATTTGGTTGCTGTTGGTTGGTTGGTTGTTTTTTTTTTAACAACCGATACTAGCTCTTCCTGAAGCAGGACGATGAAGTTCGGTTCAGTACCAATCCAAAATGACAATTCAAAAATTCTTATTATGTGCACAGATCTTCTGCTTTTGAAATATATAAATCATCTGAGTAAAATCTCACAGGTATTCAGTATCCTAATCCTTACTCTATCTCTACTGATAAATAAATTAAAAAAATAAACATCCGACATAAAAGAAACCTAAATTTTCCATAATCAAAGAGACTACACATACATTAATTTTTTCTCATCTTCTTTCACTCACCAAAAAAAAAGAACTGGTTTATTTTTCCGGAAGTCTGGAAATTGGCACAATGTAGTGCCATCCACAACTGTGTGAAACATTTTGAAAATTAATGTCTAACTAAGCTGGCAATTCAGAAAAAAAAAAGAAGGTACAGAAATCCCATAAAGCAGGTAGCCAATGGTATGGTGCTTTAACTAGGAAAGGCAAGTGTCTACATTACCTCTGAAAGTAGAGGCATACAATAGGATTAGCCTTATCTTAAGTTTCTTAATAGCAAGACTGCATCTTCCTGACAACATTCTGTTTCCAACAGGACTTAAATTCCAAGTAATTCTTAATAAAGTAGCAATAGCTATGTCTGGCAGAGTTGGAACCATAAGGACAACATGAACACCCAAAACAGTTTATTCAGGTTTGACTCAAGAGGACAAACTACATTTCAGACCCAACATACCTAAAGAAGCTTCCAGACTACCATTTTTAGGTCATGCCCTGTACTTCTTTCTGCTTTTCAAATCATATTTAGGAAAGTCAGATCATAAAGTGGATCACATTGTGGCATTTCAAGTGAGGTTATTCTCTACATAATAATTATTGCCTTTATTCTCATCACTTGCATACTGTTTTGCTACTCTGAGAATGTTATTTTTGTTTATTTCTGAGAAGCTTTTTTTAATCCCTTCCAAGTACCAGCGTCCTCAGCGCAGCTATCTCATGCTCCATGAACTTTAGTGCAAATGCTATAAGTGTTTCTTTTCTTCTTAACAACTTCATTACAGTGCTTACACAGGAACACAGTGCTTGTACTGTAACCATGCAAAGCAAATATTCTGTAGTAAATGTAAGCTTTATTCAAAGTGTAGCTTTAAAAGTCTTTATGGCATACTCCAGCCTGGACTGCCAGTGCTAGTATAGAGAAAATGGCAAAAGGAAAGCTAAACGACAGACCTTTCACACTAACAAGAATTTTGGAACAGTCAAACAGAAAACCTATGGGCTAAACATATTGCCAAAATGTGTCAGCCTGTTTGTTGAATTTAACTGTATTCCTGTTTCACTTAGATAGTCTGAGTAGAAATGGTTGAATGTCTCTTCTTCTTGTAAAGATTTATGTGTTGTTCCTTATAACACCATTCCTTTGAAAGATGCCCTTGCTGGGCAGTATCTCCGGTAATTTGATATGCTGCAACACAAGACATTATTTCCCAAATAGCAGCCAGGGAGACATTTATGATTGTACAAACACCAGAGATCCAGATTTGCCACCCCAATTAAATGAGGCATTTTTTCCATCTTCAGGAAGCATTTCAGAGAATAAACTTAAGCTGTTGAAGATTGTTGGGCAATATCTAATAGCTGAAATCTTTATTATGTCTAAGTTAGAAGCTACTGGATATATGTTGTCCTTATATTTAATAGAAAATGCGATAATCACACTGTCACCATATGTTCTCCCACTCTATGCATCTTTAAAAATCAGTATTTATATCATGAGTAAAACTATTCAGTAGTTTGAAAATTTACAAAATTGTATTAAAGAATGTTTGAAACTGCACTGAAATTTGTTACAAATCTCTGTTTTCACTTTTTTCCTCCAAATAAACCAAACCATTAATATTTGTAATTTGGATTCTATGTACTTCTCTATCAAGTCTCATATGGTAGCCTTTTCAAAGAAAATAATGCAGCTATCAGCAACATTGTTTCTCATCTTCATTGTATTATTACCTTCTCCATCATGTCAAGGAAAAAAACCTCCAAAAAACCTCCAACCCCAGACTCCCACACAACTCAAATCCCCATCTTCCTCTTTGCTAACCCACAACATCCCAAGGTATCCCTACGAAAAGGACCTCAATTCGTCTACATTATCTTCTCAGGCTCTTTCTTCACCGTGAGACTGTTACATATAAGAAAGAAAAATGAATGGAGGATTAAAAAAAAAAATGAATCAAATTTATGTGAGAGACAGAAGTAGACCTTTTCTTTTTTTAAAAAAAGATGAAATATACTTCTGGCAAGCTAGCAGGCAAGTATCAAGTCATGATTTTCCTTCTGGTAGAAGTAAGCATGACCAGCACACAGGCCATCAGTGACAGACTTCTCAAAGAAATACATCTAGGGAGCAAGGCAGCATCAGGGATCCCATTCTAAGGGCTATTTTAGAAAAGATGAAATCCCATTAAGGTAAAAAATAAGGAGAGAAACACCAACAGCCTCTTACAGCAGAGAGCTGAAATAAAGTCAAAACCATTAGTGGAGGCAGTGAGGAATCGGAAAGGAAACAAAGGCATAAAAGTTTGTGCACTATGAAAATCTGCACTGTTGGCTTCACTTATTAAATAAACTCCATAGTTCTGTTTTAAAAACTATTTTGGACTCAGCTAAAGAACACTGTTGCATTTTGCCTCTTCTAGTGGGAGAAAAATGAAACAACATTTAATGTTCAGAGCTTAGTCTGTACAAAGTGGAAAACGATTATGTTAGCCCTTAATGCTCACACTGAGTGGAGGCCTGTTTTTTTGGTGGTGCTATTTTTTTGTCTAAGGGAAAAAAGACTCCACTGAAAGGCACACATGGCCATGTACATATATCTGCTTCTGCTGATATCACTACCACAGACCTAAGTACTTTAATTCAGGAAATGTAGAAAATCACTGAATGATTTAAAAAAAAAAAAAAATCACAAACCCACTGAACTACCTATTTTGAAATTCAACCTAGCATTAATGGCAATAAAACAAAGAACAAAATCCAACACCATAATATCTCAAAGACAGAGTGATGCCTGAATAAATCAAAATCACCAGTTTTGGTTTGTGGTACAGAAGTTTACATCTGAATGCAGCTGGATCGCAGTCAACTAGCCAGCTCCCATAGCAGCACTTCCAAGCTGTATTGATTTCCAGGGAAGAAAAGGCACTGTAAATCTGCTTGAGCAGCATTGCGTCATACTTTTGGTTGGCCTGAAGAAGTAAATTAAATGTTTTCCATTAGTATGGTAAAGAAGCTATACAATTTTGTTTTTATTTCAAATAGAGTCTCAAGTTACAGAACACTTTAGCTAAGTCTGTGGCAAGGACTACATGCTTCGTGTTTGTAAAGCCAGCAATTCATGCTTATGTGAAAACAGATGTGCACACTGCACAGTTCCCAGGGCTGTGGAGGTTTTTTTAAATGCGTTGCTGTTGATTAAAAAAGATCCCGCTTTTCAGTCAAATCATGGAATAAACTGAAGCAGAAACAACATGTTCTTGCCAGGAAGGGGGAAGAGGGGAAGAGGGGAAGAGCAAAGGGTCGGGAGCAGAAGAAAATTTTAAGGGAATAAAACCCACACACACAGAGCAGGGTATGAGCTATGCTGTAGTACAACAAAGAGCAGCACAGTTATGAGAAGCAATAAGCATAACATTATTTGAGGTAACAAGAACTCCTTGATCAATTATTTATATAATTTACAACAACAGTTACAGCTGCACCAATGAAAAAAAAAAGAATCTAGGGCAAATATAAAATCTTCATGGCTATGAACTGTTCTTGATTTTCACCAGAACTTTTGGCTGTCTCATATAAGGTGTTTCTGGTTAGCAACAAACCCCCCCAACAAAGGGAAACGAGACAGAAAGGCACAGAACAAACTGCCTTGCTGGAAGCAGTGACAGCATTCAAGGCTGCATTTTAATCCTGGATGCTGTGCATTGACAGTACACTAACATTGTTGTACATGAAACCTAACCACCACCACCCCACTTAGATACATCCATGCAGCCCATGGGATTATAAGGATACTTTCTAGGAAGTCTTTACTCTCTCAATGCATAAAACTGGACTTTTAAAATAAATAAACGTTTAAATAACTTTCAGAAGAAATACTATATTTTTTTAGTCCATGGTTATCTCAACTTGCATTGTTTCTTGTACTCCTAAAGCAGATGTAACAAAAGGAAACATTATGGAGATAAGTATTTCTGGATTGGGTTTTTTCTTTCAGTTTGAAATCAGTGTATAATCGTCATCATCAGTTTTGCTGTTATGTCAAGGTTTGAATACTCAGTTGAATAATGAGCATCCTCAGTTGTTCAAGATGACCTTGCCAGTAGACTGGAGAAACACAGTTGCAACTGAAATCAAAGAACTGAGAAGCAGAAAGAAAGGGCATGGTGTAACAAAGGGACGAGGGGGTCTAAATGTGCTTGGTGGTCTGACTCCCAGGCATGTACAGCAGATCAGAAGGGAAGGTTATGAGCTGAAAAACTGATTGTGCTAATCGCAAAACTTTTGGTAGGACAATGAACTTTGTTCTAGTTCAGAGCTCTAATTTCAGTCTAAATTAGAAAGATCAATAAAGGATTAACTACAAAAATCTGCAATTCTTTTTGGATGAATCAAGAAATATTTATTTAAGAAGTTTTCCAACAGTGAAGTTAACACCTTGCAACAGCTATTTTTAAAAAATAGAGAAGTTGGCAGACCTTTAGAAGTACCTACGTTTAATCTTGAAGAAATACATAGAAAACATTTCCACTACTACTCACTTTTTTCAGCCAACTCTCTACACAAAGTTCAGTTATTCTTGTCAGTATGAAGGAAAGATTCTGCATATATCATCACTACATTTAAAATCCTGGCAAGTTAACAAAGCCATAGCATAGTCAAATCTCCCAGAGTGCCTGGGACTGTAGCATTTATAGGTTCAAAAAAGTTCTTGGGGTCACATTTCTTTTTCTTCCATCAGCATTTGTCCTTTACAAGCAAGAATGGGTTCTGGATGACCATACTAAGAAATAACTACAGTGCTGATAAACAGAAATTCATGATATGCAAACCTTGTCCTTCTCCCACTGCTGAAGATATCAGAGTGTGTTTTCATATTTTTGTGGCCAAAGTGAGCTCTGAATATGACAATTAAAGTGGGATATGTTTCTAAAAACAGAGCGTGCTGTAGAGCTCAGAAACAGCCTGTTCCCTTGTGAACAAAGAACTGCAAATATATCTTCTTACTAATAATATAAGGAGTTACTTCTGGCTCTAATCAACAATGCACTATGTTGTCTCCCACTCACCCCACTCCAGCATTGGCTACTACAACATTTGTAGCAGGTAGCAAGGAGGAATACACACAAAAGGAGAAAGCTCAGAGATGTATTTCTGTGTTTATTTAGCAAGAAAAAAAAATCCTTATTTTGAAAATTGTATCGGCCAATTCAATTTGCTTGAAAAATGAATTGTTTTACCTTGATGTATGATTTCTGAGTCCTGCTAAGGCTGTCTGGCCTGTTAGGAGGTCTTTACCTTTAGCAGAGGTCTCCAGATGAAGACAGATCTCTTCACCCTGGAACTCCCAGAGGCTCCCTGTAGCAATGCCTGGAGACACAGCAACAGAGAAGGCATTTAGCTTCATCATTGCACATCATCAAAGCCACAGTTTGAAAATGGACAAGGGTCCTGAAAGGCTGAACTTTGGCTTAGACAATGTAAATTTCAGAAACCAGAACCCTTTATCTTCATTTGGAGACTGAAAGCCTGCAAACAGGTAGTCAGCAGTACCGGACAGCTGTATATCTAGTCAGCTGTAGATGGTCTCTAGCATTTATATTGCCAGTCCTAACAGCATAATCTCCAAGCTCTGAAGTTTCACAGGTGACCTATAGGTCTCAATACTGAATTTCTCTCATGTCATTATTATCCCCATGTTGTCAGAGATATGCATTGGGAATGCTTCAGAGCAAAGAGCACAAATGTGACACATCACATCTTCTCAGGGAAGTCGCGGAGTGCTGTGCCACGACAGGCAAGAAACACAGACTGCAAACCTCCCTGCACATGACTTCCATCCAGCTGACAAAGCAGTCCTTGTTAAATATCCACTCCAGAACACTGTCTTATGCTCAGAAAAATTAAAAGTAAAAATCCTTAAATTTCTCCATCAGAAGGGAAGGATAACAAGAATGCCTTCCTGAAATTAATGTGTTTCACCACTGTTTTTCACATGCAAAACAACCATACAGAATTTGGTAGGTTACAAGACATGACCTAAATCCCTCTTTATGTTCTTTTTTTTCAAAATGCCACCTGAGGTAAGATCAGCTCTAATCATACAGAAAAGTACTTGGGTACATGAGATTTCTAGGGTTTGCTTTTATTTGACAGTATGTGATCAAGCACCCTTAGTGGCACAAGCAGATGGCACAGTAGCTTCTTTCAAGCAAATCGTTCTGAGCAGTTTCAGTTGTTCAATTATTTTAGTTTTCTAATCAGCTATTCACTCTAGAAACAGGACTGCAACCAGGTCACAGACCATGTGAGAAACACAGGGTCCCTTTAACAAAAATCTCAGAAATATGTGCGAAAACTGTTTAAGCATGAATTCAAGAAAACAGGTATCTCATACAGTTAACACACCAAACGGGCAGCAATATTTGTCAGATCTCGATTGCTTTGGGCTTCCTCCCTCCCAGTCTTTAGGGAACTTGACTGAGTTTGGGTCTTGACATGAGTACAACTGGGGTTTTTTGTGTTGGGTGGGTGGATGAAGTCTCATCTCGGGACGCTGGCTGCCTTTGAAACTGGTACAACAGAAATGGGCAACAACGGAGGGATTTCAGAGACATGGGTATCTTCATGTAACTGCTTATAAATTAGAAATAATAACAAGAGAAAAATGAAGGCATAAACATATTCAGAGTGACGTAGCATTACAGCTACTCCGTTATTACAGGCCTGCTGTAGTATTGTTATTCTGGTATTCAGTAAAGGAAAAAAAAATTTAAAACATGGTAAGAAAAAAAAAGATTTTTCCAACCTTGCCTTGTTTCGTACAACAGAGCACAACAAGAGACTACCAATCAGAAACACACTCTTGTATTATTACAAATTTTTCTGATATTCCAAATTACTGTACTTTACTCAGTTATTCTGAACAACACTCATTTCAGTCTAAAAACAAAAGCAACTTTGCAAGCAAAAGGATGTAGTTTGAGATCCCTGTAAGTTCATATTTGACAAGTCAGAGGGGAAAAAAGTGAATGTGGTCATTAATTGCAGCTAGTAAATCTGTTCCAGACGTATTTCTTGGCCAACAGCTTCAGCAAGTTCAAGTACAAACACTTTTATTTCCAAGTTGAGTGAAAACTTCAACAACCAGCAACTGGTCAGGATAGAAGACATCCCAAAAATCCCCAGAAGGCTTTTAGATGTAATGCTTAAAAAGAAAAACTTGCGACAAAATACTGTGGAAAAAGAAGTTCACAACTTTTTGTGTAGGCAAATATTCAGCTTCACAAATTCTTTCCCTTCTGCCTGTTGAAATTGGACTCCCTTCCTTTTTATTTCTCCACTAAGTTGCTGGTTTAGAATCTGCAAAGAATATGGTTTGTAGTCCCCAAATTTACATCTAGTGCTAGTAATGTTATCAGGCTCCTACGGGAAATACTTGTCACTGAGTTGACTATATTTATGTTTACAGATGAAAGTATGTTATGAATGTATATGTGTGCATGCATCTGTACTAATATATATATTAAGGTAGCTGAACAGTTATCAGTCAGCTTCTCTTCTCTAAAGTGTTCAGAACTGCATTTTAAAAATATTTTTATGAAACTGTTTTGTATTTATAGACTACATCCTGAGTTTCAGCCTTTATCCAACAAGCTGGAGCCTTTTATGACACATGTAGTTTCCTGCTTCACTGTCCAGTATCAACAAGTCTTTGGGCTTTTTTTCTGAAAAGACTTTTCATCCTCACTTGCTACGTTCTTCCTCTCTTTCGTTCTCTTGCTCAGTATGAAATCAAAGTTTTAATACTTACAAAAATACACAGACTCTCACAGAAGAGAAGCCAAACCTGATTTAGAAAGATTCGTGAATGAACAAATGAATAGGCTCCTTATTCTAATAACCCCAAAGGCATCAATCTATATTCTAATAACCCCAAAGGCATCAATCTATATTCTAATAACCCCAAAGGCATCAATCTAAACCTTCAAACCTCACTCAAGTCTACCATGAGTTTTCCATAATCCAAACTAAAGTCTTTAAAAATGTAGGATTTATTTACAAAGAAATAAGCTGCTATAGATGCACAGCAGCAGACGATTAAGCATTTGATAACCTAATGCTTTCATAAGGCATTACCTTCATCACTGTCACTGGAGGAAAACTGAAGTAAGGAAACTGAAACTAGAAGACAGTGGAAGAATCTAGCTATTCAAATAAATAAGATATACTTTCTGTGTCAAAAGAGATATGAAAGCTCTCTTCAGCCAAACATCTGTGAGAGAATAAAGTTATTTAACAAAGCAGAACAGGTATAGAAGATCTCAGCCTTCAACTAGAAACAAGGGAATATTTACCAATGCGTATTGTGCCAAAACTATTCAACCTGTTTAATGAAGACCTAAATTTTCACAGGCAGGAAGTACAGACTCACTACTCTCACATCTCCATAACTTTCAGGTAAAAAAGCTCACATCAAACATGAATTGAAAGGTGTCAATTTAGAGAGCACAATTTTCAGAAACATTAATTTGTGGAGTTTTGTTAGGAAGGGGCCATATCCACTAAATCCAGCAATTTCTATACCTGTAGACAGATTCGTTTTCATTAACAACAACAATAAAACTAAACTGTAATCTGTTTGCATGGTCAGGATTAAGCCACTGAAAAGCTGAAGGAATCAAATTAAAGATAAACAGAAAAATCATAAGTTGGGCAGTTCCCACAATTAACATTAATATGTTTGCATTTGGCACAGCATTACGTTAATTATTACTCTATATTACTTTTGCTGGCTAATAAAAGCATAAGTATCTTCAATATTGGAGGTTTTACTTCTGACATGAAACAACATTCGCTTTTTCTGACTTTATACACAGTTGTTAAAAATATTCACCCCAACACAGATCAATAGTAATAAATTTCATTGCAAAGTAAAACACCTATAAGGAACTAAGAGGAGCCTTATTCACCACACAGCTTGATGAAAATACTGCTAATTTTCTCAAGCAAGAGTTATATCAGCTGGACAACTGAAAGGTAGTAACATTGTTAAAGATCTCATGGTTTCACTACCACTACTATTGCAGCTGTGAGTATTTCACTAGGAGACTCTGGATCGGCACTATATATTATAAGGGAGAGTTACTGTACATTTACAGAAGCACAAAGTGCACTAATCTCCTAAATCTTAATTATATTGACACAAAGCTTCAATTAGAAGTAGATTACCAAGTCCAACACACTAATATTTTTGTTTGCTGGTGTGTATCTACATACGTCTGAGAATCATAGCTACAGGAAGAGACAAAAAGCAGTTTATCTTCATTAGTTTTCTCCCCACGTTGTCAAATACTTTCTTTTCTAGTCTTCAAGCCCAAGGGTTTCATTAAAAGTTTGTATCATTTATAATAATATGAAAGGAAAAAAAAAGGAACACAGAGAAACAGGTTTTCTGGCCAGCATGGTACCTGGTGCTGCAGGATAGGTTTTGTCTTCTAGAGTTAAAAAATAAATGAAAATATGTATAGACATCACAACAGAAAAAATAGAGTGGGTAGCCCAGTAAAACAGGACTCCAAAGATAAGTAAAAAGAGATGGTTGTTCTCTTGACAAAGAAATTGTCTTAGAGGAAAATGAAGGGCAGGAAAATTAAAGTACTTGAACAAAGCAGTAGTTTTGTTCTGTCTGATGGGTTTCCATCCTGTCACTTTCTTTGTGCACCCAAGGAATGCCAAACAAATTAATGACAACAAAAAAGCAATCAGAATTAGGTCTCCTAAGACAGGTGGTTATCAAAGAGGATAAACACAACTGTTACGGAAAACTATTCCTTCAAGAAACTCCACTGAAAAGCAGCAGATGATTGAAAGCACTCCCCGGCTGAAAGCACAAACACAGCTCAAGGGGTACCAACTAAAAACTGAAACTGGGAATTTATGAACTGAGTTTATATACTAATGTACAATCTCCTACCCTCTTCAGTCTCTGTGAATATACATCTCTTGCCAAGGGACTTGAAAGAAGAAAGACTGTACGCTTGTGAGCATTCCTGGGTTCAGTGACAACAGCCAACTTAGGAGTTCAAACACAGATCACAAACGGTAAGGAAAACAAGGTATATGATGAAAAGTAAAATTATTCCAGTGTGGGGTGGTGTGAGAAGCAGAAAAAGCCCTGACACCATGCAAGCACTGCTCAGCAATAAGAAAAACATGACTGTATTATCAACACTGGTTTCAGCACAAATCCAAAACATGTCTCCATACCAGCTACTATAAAGAAAATTAACTCCATCCCAGCCAAAACCAGCACAAAGTGACAGGAGAAGATAGATTTAAGAAGGGGCCTGTTACCATGATTCATTTTAAGTAAATAAGACTCAGAAATTTAATCAGAATAATCAAGTTTCTTAAGTTTTCCCCGTGAAAAATACCATACCACCTTATTGCTACAAACATTGCAGAGAACCGTAAAACAGGGAATGGAAGTTGATACTAAAGTAAAATAAGAGACCCTTTGTATGAGTTTTTGGTGACTTCTCTGTTAGTTAAAAAAAGTCAATTAAATGTCTTAAAAATGACATCATAAAAGCAGTTAATTTTAAAATTTAAAAAAACCCCAGTGTACTCTCTGAGTTGCTATTGATGATCCAGGGAAGATGTCAGCATATGCTATCTCAAAGAGTTATTCCCAAATATAAAGGTTTCTGAATGCCAGCCAGGGTATAACCCCAGAAGTAAACCAAATTCTGAACTCTCCTCCTTTTGAGTTTGCAATGTAGCTTTATTAATTTTTCATAGTCCCCACAAAAAATAACCACTTTGTTGTTCATAAGATGCAAGCTAAGTAATTGGTTTGACTTTAGAACAGACAATAGAAGCAACCATATGCTATAACCACCTTTGACTGCTATTTGGGAGAAATCTTAAGACATTGATGCAAATATACATGAGAGCAATTAATTATATGCAGTGAAGAGGGAATCATGTATATTACACTACCCTGCCTGCATTCTCACAACAAACTTCCCAGAAATCAGCCATACTGATCTGCTGGGTAGATTTGGAACTCCACTAAGCATAAGAAAAGCAAGGAAATACAAGCAAAACTATGAATGCGACAGATTTTAGACCTGACAAGGTCTCTCTGGCTTTTAATAGCAACACCATTACCATTTTAAGAATGATACTCTGGAATGCACAGGCACTTCCAAAACCCTTTCTTTGCAACATCAAAGTTACACAAATGTACCTTAATGCCTTCAACAGACTTGGACTCATGACTGTTTTTGTAGCAAATCCAGCCACAATAAGAGAAGTAGATTTTTACGCAAATTATAAAACAAATTTGCTGCAGCCTCTAATCTTTCTGTCATCTTGGCAGATCTGCATATGACAAGCTGTGCAAGAGACACGAGAATCCTAACCCTTCTATCCTGATAGTGAACCCCCACATGAGATGTCTTACTTCTCCCTTGGATGTGACCAACAGACAATGACCCACATTAGAAACAATAAAAGTGACATCCAATCTGATTAAATGATCAGATCAAAACAGCTCTCAGGTTTTCAGGACACAGTTAGTTAGATGCTGAAGTAAAACCTGCCCAAATAATTCTGCCAGGGAATGATGCCAGGGAACTGCAGAGTGGTTCTCCAAAGTACCTGAATGACTAGAGGCAGTATGGCACTTTCATCAGACCTATGGGAAATCGGGAAGTAGGAAAGTTATTGAATACCAAGCCATGCACACCTTTCGGAGAAGTTTTAGGTCACTTCTGTTTGCTCACTAGCCAACTTAACAAGAACCAAATTTACAATATAAGCCTGAGAACTAGAACAAGCACAAATTATTAATAATGAGACATTTGGAAATGCAGAGGACAAAAACGCCCACCCCACCCAAAAAAAATCCCACCAAAAAAAAACCCCACCACACACACCAAACAAAAAAAACCCAACCCAAACCAAACAAAAAAAAACCCCCCACCACCAAAAAAAATAAAATCAAACAACACAACACAACAAACAAAGAAAACCAAAAAAACCCACAAAAACAAAACACAAACAAACAAACAGATCCTTCAGAAGAAATAAGAGACAAGTAGCAGGACGAATCAGCTAAGGCAAATAGTCATTGACTTATTGATTCATTATGCATGACCAAAAAACAGATGGACATTACAGCCTATAAAGGCAAATTTTCCTCTGGCCTGAAAGACTCTCCAGCCCACACTTCTACATGCAAGTTTCCAGGTAAAGACTGTTCATCAGCAAGTTATTAAAATCCCGAAGTAGCAAGAATTCATTTTAATCTCTATTCATTTGAGGACAACCACTTGCTTACCCTGCTTCATACCCAGACTGTCATTTCCCTCTTCACAACCCAGTGTAACCAGGAAGACTAACTTGGTTCCTGATTATTCAACTGTAATTGTTTGTCTTCGGATGTTTTACAAGTGGAGGAGAAAAGATACAAACAGGTGAACCCAGTTTTGACTTTAAATCAGTCAACAAATGAAATGTTAGTAATAAGAGACATGAAACAGATACATTATCCATGACAGGAAATACTAAGTCTACAGTTTGGCTTCAAAACAAAACCCCACAGTCCACTTTGCTCGGAATAATAAGATATACAAACCTTTGACTTGGGGTCAGGCCATGGGGTCAAACATACAAAGAGGATATAAAGGAGAGATTATTTCTAAAACTTACTTTGCAAAGCAGAAGACAGTGAGTACTAAAGTATTTATAAAAACATATCAACACTGAAAAAAAGGCAAGTACAAGGGCATATAGATGTCAGCCAGGCACAGATGTGCTGCCTGCTTCAGCAGTCAGTCGAATCCCTGTCACCAGCCAAGCCTGGGGACCTGGCTTTCACATCCAGGTTTTGTCTGCATCAAACCTAAAGCAGGGGAGCTTCCCAAGACCCCACACTACTGACCAAGATGGGGACTTGGGAAGGCTTAATTCAACACACTAAAAACTTTTCCTATAAACTACATTAAAGCATGACTGCTGTTTATTAAATATACCTAATATTTGACTACAAGAAATTACAAGGAGTTTAATGCTTCCCTTTGTGACCTGTTTCTATATTTCACTATCATCATTGATAGAAACAATAAAACAGTATCACACTTGCAGGGAAAAAGAGTGCCGGGTATAGGATATCGATGATTTAACTTTAATGAGGCGGTAGAAGGAGTCCTTGCATCATGCTCAGTGAAGCATGGAAATAGGATGTCTTACCAAAAGCCTTCCTCCCTGGACTACAAGAAGTGGAGCCCATCTCCAGGCCATGGGCTCAGTGCTTCAGACAACAGTAGATGGTCATAAAAGTAGGAATTAAGCATAACATGCCAGCTCTGCAAAAGTCTACCTTCATCAGAGGCATTTAATAATAACTTTTTCATGCTGCACACCACAATTTTGAGAAGCAGAGAAGGAAACAGCTTAGAAACAGGCCATTTGAGGCAATTCTGTACAGAAGTAAAAAATACATAAGATGCCATGACTGCTTACTTGTCTTTGTTTACAGCTAATTATAAAAAAATGTTCACTGGTTAAAAGATTTTAATGAAAATTATAGACAGAATTTCAGTGCAATGGTACAGCACTTCCATACTACAGAAGTAGCAAATCCAGGACCCTGTTCACCTCCAAGTAGCAGGAACCTGGCAAACAGGCAAGGGGCAAGCAGCCAAACCAACCACTACTGCTAAGAGCAGTATAAATCAACAGTTTGAATCAAAAGGCTTTACACTTCTCTTCTGAGGACTTTGACACTTATTGCTCCTTTTATAAACATTTATCAACCTTGTATTGGGTCACTGTGGTAAGGCCTGAAAGGGGCACCAGTTGCAGAATACTTCCATGGGTTTGACCTTGATTTGGGCCACTTGACTGTCAAATGTCAAACCTCAGAAGTAACCTAAGAGACTACATTCTCACTGTGTTCTGACATAAACATAACTTAGCATAACATAATGTAACATTTTTAAACTTTTCTTACACCTTATAAATAAAAATATCAAGCAGTCACATCATGTCACTAGATGCAGGGCAAAAAGCCACAGACAGGAGATAGGGCATTTCCATGGGTTGCCACGTTCATAGTCTTCCTTTGATAACTCTTATCCTCACTTAACAGCACTGAGGCCAGGGAAGAAGGAAAGAATAGACAGTATTTCTAAAAAAGCTTTCAAAGCAGGAACAGAATTCACAAAGCAGATAGTTATTTCAAAGCACCATAATGAAAAGATGCACAGGAACTTTCAACTAGTCAGTCACACATCACCAGTCCATAAAGCAAGGACTCTCTTTTACCCTAAAGCCAAAGGGTAACTGAGAGAGATCATCCTATCCTGTCACTGATTCTGAAACCACCTAGCAATTCTTTTTAAATAACGGAGATGGACCTCTAACACACTGCTTAACCTTCAGAATTTTAAAAGAATCCACAGCTAAGAAAATTATACTGGTCATTTTGGTGACAAAAAAAAAATCTTCAAAAACACAAGCAACATTTTTCTATATCAAAATATGTAGTTTTCACTGGAGGCAATCACATATTCCTAAAGATGTGCATTTTGATGATTTCATCAGATTAATAAAATATTATATGGCATTCCTCCTGGCAAAAGTTGACAACATGATGTTCCCGCAGAAAATTTTGTGCAAGTTATCTACAAAGATAGGCACCCAAACAAGTACTAACCCCCAAACATTGAATTTGAACACTCTGAAGCTTAATATATGAGGCATCTAAGGAGGTGACTGTGTAACATACAAAATTTAGTAATAAAAGCACTACAGATAGAAGGAACAAACTTTTAAATTAAGTCCAACATCGAAAGAGGTATCTATCTTAATTTTTATTGCAATGCTATAATTTCTACTGCTACATTTGCATACTGTACAAACAATGCATTTAAATTTCCAGTTATCCTCACAGGATCATAGAATAGTTTGCATTGGAAGGGACCTTTGAAGGCCATCTAGGCCAAGCCCCCTGCAGTGAACAGGGACAACTTTAACTAGATCAGGTTGCTCAGAGCTCTGTTCAACCTAACCTTTAACATTTCCAGGGATGTGGCATCTACCACCTCTCTATGATAATACAAAGGGGATAAATTTTCAGAAGCATGTTTTCTCAGTCCCTGCTGCGAAAGTGTTTCATATAATGCAATTCAAGCAGAATATGTTTCAATTTGCTTAATACAAACCAGAAAAGAATAATTTTATTACACTTTAAACAAAAAGTAGCATACCAAAAGTCACCATTTGGTCACTAACTAAAAAAATTAAAGTATGTGGGATGTGAACAAAATTCGATAGGTATTCCTAAACTACATTTGACATTATTCTCTCATGTTTTATGCTTTTAATGATCTTGATTATCTTTCCTCATTTCACAGGCAAATAACCTAACTCTGCAAGTTAACTTTTTAATCCAGCAAATTTCAAGTGATTTTCAACATTCAAAGAATTGTTGGGAACAAACTTTCTCTGTATTGTCAATACTTCAGCACTTAGACAGCATAGCAATTTAATAAGGATGTTATAATTTAGTCCTGTGTGGGTGTCAACTGATTTGCTTCAAAGTCTGCTTCACATCTACAGAAGTTATTCACTAAGAAGATACAATTATATTAGTCACATGGGCTGACTACAATGTCTAAAGCTTCTGCACATATCCCTTTGGGAAGTTATGACCTGCAACCGCACACAATGGAAGACTTTTCCTAAAAGTGATAAATATATATGTTGATTTTTGTCAGCTTGAACCCAAATTTTCCTGGGCAGATCGGTTTAATTTGACAGGACCTGTAGCAGCAGACAGACAGGGTTTCCAAACTCTGCCACATCCACAAGATATTGGGTAGGAATAGGAGAAAAGGAAAGTGTTGATACAGGAGTCCTGAACACAAACTTTTTAATTAAAATGACCTTTTCTGCCTCAAGTTTGCACTCCTTGATACATTGTTAGACATGGAAATACAAACTAAAGTTCTAAACCCTCACGTTTGAAGGAACTACTCCAGAAACAACTTCAAGATGCCAACACGGATGGCATCTAATTTAACCTAATTTTTTTTTGTCAAGTACAACATCCATGAATTACAAACAGCATTTTTTGAGAGAAGACTCTTACTTGATTTACAGAACTTGCAAATTGATGGAAAATTCATTACATCCCTCTGTGTAAGTTGTTCCATGATTAATTATCCTAATTTAACTACCTTTGCTTTCAGTTCTACAGTCACACAGAAGCTTAAGCTAAAATTAAAAGCTTCATACAACTATTTTCCCTAAGTTTGTTTAAATCTCTAATACAGTAGATTACCGTAGCTAGAAGAGCCAAGAATTTCCCTATAATTCCAGTTTCCTTATTTAACAGCACTCGTCCCAGTGTTTCCAGTATAGATATTTAACACCAGGCCAAGGCACTGATGCTGTGTAGCTAAACACACAGGGCAGTGGCTGCTGAGGAGGAGAAGCAGGAAAGCTACACAAGGCCAAGTGGGGGATTTCACATTTTAGTATCTCCCAATGAATTAAAACAAGAATTGTCAAGCTTCCATATTTATTTATTTTGCTGACAGGGATGTTTTCAAGAAAACAAAACATTGAATCCCGTGGCCAAATGTTTTTATATCGACACCACAAGACTTCTTCTGGGTGGAACATGGTCACACAGGGGGCAGAAGGCAGAGGCAGGAAGGCTGGAAGGCTGGGGCCATGGCATGGGACTGAATAGCAGGCACATATGGCCAGGGGAAATGCCCAGGATCCCCAGCCCCAAGCAGGGCCCTGCACTGAGAAACACACTAAGAACGTGCTCCTGTGAGTTTTTATGACGGTGATCAAAAGTACACAGGGGAAGAAAGACATTGGGGTGCTGGAGTGTGTTCAGAGTCTCTTCTAACCAAGTAACAAGTGAGTTATGTGAAGGAAGGTTTAGATTGTATATTAGAAAAATTTCTTCATCGAAAGAGCTGTCAAGCATTGGAACAGGCTGCCCAGGGAAGTGATGAAGTCAGGGACATGTTTTAGTGCTACATGTGGCAGTGTTAGGTTAATGGTTGGACTCAATAATTTTAGAGGTCTTTTCAAACCTCAATGACTCTGTTTTAAGGTGAACATGTTAACACCCTGATGGAAAGGGAACTGTTCCCATCCATGTTTCAGAGCAGCAGGCTCTCTCCTCACCAGCTTTCTAGTCATGGAGGATAATTTTTGTCGAATAAAGCCTTAAGTTATTAATAAGAATAAAATCTCTTGACCTAGATTTTCTTCAGCTTAAAAAAACCCAGCATATACACACACAACACAGCCTTCCTCTACAAACACAAACATATTATACTCAATATACAGCAGAGCACTTCAAAACAGATATTTCACAATGAAAACAAAAAAAAGCTTTTTGTGCCCCTCCCTTACCCAGCTTTGTCTAAGAACATGAATACAGATGATGTCTGATTAAAACAGAAACCTGAACCCCAAGCTGAACATATTTACTTTTCAAAAGCATTTTACAATTTTATTTTCTTCTTGCCTGCTGTGATAATTGATGAAAACTACACAGGGATTAAAATGAGCACAGGTGCATGTCTACACAGTTCAAAGAGATTTGATCTCAAATGAAAATAATAAAAAAAGCTTGAGTATTTTTAGGAGTGGATTTAACACAGCCTAACCAAATAAGCCTAGATTAAAGGTAGGATTTTACAGTCCAGACTTCATGTTACTGACATTATGAAATACAGATTTTAAATTTATCAAAAACTTTTGTGAGCAATACCTGATTTACTGGTGTTAACAGTCCTCCATATCATAAGTGTCAGAGTGGATCCAGATTAAAAAATAAAGGCACAATAAACAGCAAAGAGCACTAAAATACAATACAAGGGCATGTGTCACAACAGACACTTGGCACTAAATCAACACTATTTTTAAATTTGTGAGAGGTAAAAGGAAAGTCTATGAGCTGAGAATATCTTTCTGCCAATATACAAATCAGCACAAAAACTGTGTTTATTTTCTTTGCCAAATTTATACTGCTACAGCTGGATCACAACTTCCTTGCACCCATGAGGTCAGGAACTGTTTAAAAGAAATGCATAATACAGCTAATCTTTGTGTCAGCTCATCATACCTAATGCAAAAAACGTGAATTTCCCCATTTTTCTGTCCCAGCCTCCTCCAGCAAAGCTAACAAGCACATTGCTAATCCCAAATTTGTTGAACTACTTTGTTAAATAGATTTAAAAGACCAATACACACAAATCACACAGGATAAAGAATTTATTCTGTGCTCAAGGCTTATTGCTGAGCTTCTATTAGAATTGAAAACAAACAAACAAAAACAACAAAAAAAACCCAGAAACAACAGCACTCAATTGTATAGAAAACAAATTTATTTGTCTCAAAGGCATGCCAAAGGAAGACTCTACACTTATTTAGGTATTTTTATACAAGAGATGCTTTCCTGCCTAAACTACCTAAAACACTATTCCTCCACTAACATATATTCAATCTTCTTCTTGAAGCAGAATCCAATATATTTTTAGGACTCTGAATAATAACAATAGGAGATTACAAATATATGGATCAGAACTGGAAGAACTCCCTTTTCTCCTTTCCCTCCCCATGCTGGGGGGCAAGCTCACAGCTCCCTCATAAGGGACACAAGAGCTAACCACCGGTTCCTCCAGATAGGCTTAATTTTCACTTAAGTACCCTTTTGTGTAGTGAGAATGAGAAAATGCTGGCAATCATTTTGCAGAAACACATCAGTGAAATTGTCAACATCTGAGGTTTTTTCTCAAGAGCCTTGTAACTACATTTACCTCTACACAGTCTCCTGTAAGTCTTACCACGGATTTTTACTTTTGTAGCATCCACATATACATTAATGCCATCTACACATCAAAAATCTTACTGACTTAGAGGTTTTGAAAACCTTGAAGTTTTGACTAGATTTTCACACAAGCCACGGAGGATCCACTAGGGCACCAAGCCCAGTCCTTCAATAGACCTGGTAAAGAAACTGAAATTAAGACATGAAAATCTTAAAAAAAAAATTAACACACCACAAACATACGCTTCTAGCACTTTTTCTTTAATCAAAAATCTATCATGTGCCATTATTACACAATTCAAAAATATTTCCTTTAAATTTGTTAGAGCACCAAGAAACTAATCTTCCTGTTGCTTAAACCAGCTTGTATGCTAGCTATTGTTTTAACTAATGCTGTCAGATGATTTAAATTGCTCCCTAAATACAACATTTTCAAGGATAAGCAAAAGAAACTGCGTAAGGAGAAAACAGTCTTTTACCAACTTCTTGATCCATTATATTGCTGAACAAATTTAGTTGTAGGATATTTTCCCGGCCAATATTAAATTTTAGATGCAGTTCAATTTGCGCAAACCACATTTAAAACTGCAGGGATCATAAAAGTACAAAAAGCAAGACCACTAAAATAGTGAACAAATGATTTTCCACATTTCACAAAATCCTGAATGTCAGTTCAAGCCCTCAGGAAGACAAAACCTGTTATTTTTAATTATAGCATACAATTCTGTACATAAAAAACATATATATTTACTGTAAAGTTTAAAAGTAACAAAGAGGAGACTAAGGTATTCATTAAAAAAATTAAGACTTCATATCCTAAATAATTTAGATACTCTAAAATAATCTAAATATAAAACTGCTGTCATTTAGTTTTAATTAACAGATAACCAATTCATTTTTCTGCACAAACTTGCATAGCACATGGCTAATTACTACTCTGTGAAGAGTCTGGGAAAAAAGAAGGCATAACATTTTACATAGTTCATCAACAGTAAAAATCAAAATACCACTCAGTGCCTTTTTTTGGGGAGCAAGCAAGTATAAATAAAAACATGCACTTTAAAACATAGGCTACTAAACAGGAATAAGACTGGGAAGCGAATCTGCACAGGAAACACAGGATTAAGGCTGAAACTCTATTCTAATCCTTCTGTTCACAGAAGCAGCAGTCACCAGGCAGCATGTGGTCTGGGCACGCACCTGCAATACACAGGTAGGATTTAAAAGTGCTTACAAAGAGATCAAGCTTTGCCTGAGAAAAGTTTCTTTTTGGCTTAGGAAGTAGAGTATCTGCCTTCTTCAAAAAACAAACAATAACCACACACCATCAGCTTGTCAGTGATTTTGCCAGAATGACACCTGGATGTGACACATGCACAACCCACCATTTCTTGGAATTGACTTGACAGTGAGGAAAAAGCTCAAGAAAAGAGAAAAAACTCCCTCTTCTTATGAACATACTAAACAGTTCAAGTCAACAGAGTCATACCACACTACTGCTCTGTGAACTTTGCATTACCTTTATGTAAATTCCTGGATTAACCAATGAAGTCTACGCACTTGGTAAAGGTCTTCACAAACTGAAGAGTGGAGGAGGAATCCTTCAAACACAATGAATTCCTCTAACAATTAAATAATAGTATCATTTATCTGGTGCTTCAAAATGAACAAGTAAAAGAACAAGGTTCATCTTTAAATTTTATTTCCTTTTGCTTCACACAATCTTTTCTGATACTTTTGTACTACAACATGGCATTAGGAGTTACAGTGGGAAACTTCCAGCTGGGCTTGGGACCTCAGAAATTCCTGCTCTTTATCTGGGAGCTCTTCTGGTGCACCTGGGAGCTAAATGAACATCCAGAAGTCCACAGACCCATTTTGTTTCATGGAAAGACTAGGTCATTACTAAAAAGTGCATGGGGAGGGGTTTTCTAAATCCTGTGATTATAGGTTTAGCATAAAGTGCAATAAAAAGAGAACCACAGAGACCAATATACTTTCCAGTGCAGCAGCTTTGAGAAGTCTCTGTTGTCCTCTGAAACCAAAACTACTGCTTTCAGTTCTAAGTCATTTTGTCATAAAAGTTTAAATTCCAAAGGAGTTAAGAGACATTTTGCTTACATTTGGTACTGTTTCTCTTGAAGTTTAGTAGAACTGAATTTGGTGAGATATACACATAAACTGCGTGCATCTCTTACCCCACTAGTAGCCAAATACTGACAATAACAAAACCACAATTTAACAATGGGAAGTGGAAATGTTTGCAGGCTAATTTCTGACCCTTCCCCTCAAGCATATATGACAAGCTGATTGCTATCTGGAGTGGTATAATACCACTTCATATTCTACCACTAGGTTTCTCTATTGCCTGAAGAGTCAGCTGCAGTCCAACAACAGTTATCACAGAGCAAGGGAGAACTTACTTATTCCCATACACTATATGCATGCTTGCTAATTTAAAATGAAAGTACAGGATAACACCACTAAGTATAAAAGGAATTTTAGGGTAATCATTATTATTATTTTAAAGCAGTCCGGCATCAGCTCCCATATTTGACTATGCAGAAACTGTCAGGCAAGTTAACAAGCTCCTAAAAACTGGCACTCACTGAGCTGATAGTGAAAGATACTTGGAGAAATAAAAGAGCATTTCAGCTTCCAAACTAAGATGTTTACATAATTAAGATATGTAAATAAGGATAAACAAGGGGGAAAAAAAAAATCTTAAAAAGCTCTGACTATATCTGCAACCATTTTCCTACATATAAAGCCACAGCCTTGATATCCAGCTTAGTAAGAGCAAAGGCTCAGATAGTTATTTTGTATCTGCTAATTTCTGAATATTATTACATCATGCTGTTACTGACAATCAAGTACTAATACTAATGGTTATTTAAAAGTTCATGGTAATTATAAAACTTATCCTTTTAAACAGTTTAGTGTATTGAATACTAAACAGCTTTATCCTGCATAAAAATCAAGCCAAAATATCACAGAGCCTCTTCGCTGTAATTCTCAGTTTTCTATTGAAAAGCAAACTCATTATGTTCTATAAACAGAATAAAGTCTCGAAAAGAAGACTAAATTAGTTCTTTCTCAAAGGCAGGCTCTGAAGAGATTGCATAAAAAGATTTTATTCTTGGCTCAAATAGGAACATTTGGGAATCACTGCTTTTGAGCAAGGACTCGCCCTTTTAAAGGCAGGAGAATTTATTTGGAAAAGCAGTGTGAAATTTCAAGGAAAAAAAAAAAGCACATGTATTTTGCACTTCCCAGCTTTTGGTACTTTTCCAATTAAGACAAAAATCTCAAAATAACCTCTTCCCCATATAACCACTTTCTCATAGATGTTGCCAAGTTATGTTACACCACCAGCAAGAACTTCTACGAGAAAGTAACTATTTCCAGACAATGCAACTCAGAGGATTGACAGTAAGATAAAAGTAAGAGCATTGAGATATTTTAGGGAAGAACCCGGGAGAAGGGCCTGGGGAATACATTTCACTGGGTGCCCACCTCATGCTGCCTTTTCGCCAGCCTTCAGAAGATACGCGGAAGCAATGCTGTAGCTCGGGACTCACAGACAACCCTTCCAAGTGCAGGGCAAGACATGAGTTTGAGCCCAGCCCTCCCACTAAGGACTACGTTCCTACCATAGCTAACGGTCCTCTGAGGAGCAACACTTCTCCTTTGGATGCAGAACATGTACTGTAACTGTTTCCCCAGATTCAGTTCAAACCAGCTGCAGAAAGGGAAAGCTCATCTAGAAGATTAGATCAGGTCCCTGCAGAAACATTTAGGATTTTTAAGCAAAGAATATTATTTGTGTGTGTACACATGTGGACACCATCATGTTACAGAAAAAAATACCAAAGGATAGAGAGGAAGATTCAGCCTTTTGTCTCCAAGATGACTCAAGATTACCTGCAGACACTGTTGAGGAATGCTGCAGATCCCACGGTCAGTGGTGAAAATCATAAACCAGAGCTCCTCTGTCAACTCCTTTTCCCCATCTCATGCATGCACATTTTCCTGGGAACACTGTTTTGCATATTCTGATAGTGTTTTATGTGAAGGAACTGCTATTTCTCTCTACTGAAAATGCAAAACCTTGACTATGACCTACGAGTGCACTGCACAGCTGGACTCTGGGCACATCAGCCCTTGAAGTGAGCTGTGGTTCTCCTGTCAAGTACCCCTCACAGAACCAGAAGTAGGGGACACCAATGGCTTCAGAAGGGATGGCTACGTAGATCCTATGGTCCAATCCAGAGGCCAGCCATGCCCCATTTCCAGGGGAGAGGCAGGCCAGGCCGTGTACTGTGGGCTACTGCAAGAAGCCTGAACTTGGGGCACAGCAGGGACATTCTGTGCTTTCCAGGGGCTGCCTCTTTTCAAGAATATTGGGGAGCATGGCCATGAGGTGCACCCTACTGCCAGGACAAGCCCAACACATGCAGCCTACCTTCAAGACGGAATGGAAGGCTGAGGAAAGATTCAGCCCCAAGCAGGTTCTTGGGCTCCACCCTACTGCAGGTGTGTCTCCACAAGCTGCCCTTACAGTAGGGATGGGGAAAAACCAGCATCAGATGAAGGCTATTTTCATAGCTGCCCTCCTTTCACAAGTATCAGTCTCCAGATACAATTACTGTACCAGGCACCAGCTCATCTGTTCTTTTCCCTTTTTATTTAAATACCCACATGCTGGCATGTACATAGAAGTAAATTAAGGCACTTTTATTATATAGGTCAAGTCCTGACCTGTTCATCTACATACATTAGTATAAAGGTAAAAAGTACTACAGACATCAAAAATTAAGAATTTAATGGTTAGCTCGAATACACATCCTAGAGATTGTTAGAAGGGGGAAAAAAATGTAACTGAAAAGAATTTAAGACAACAGAAAAGTAACAACAGAGACAGTAAGGCATTACTTTATTTGAATTTTTTCCCAAAGAATATTTTCCCTTCTTAATAATTAGATATATTTTATAAGCAGACAACATAATAAGCCAGACATCTTAATTTTATGTCGCTTTACATTTTGTACTTATTCAAGCTGAAGACCAACTATATAAATCAAGATTATTTAAAAACACATTTCTAAGCATCTAAATTATCTGAAAAAGTTGTAGAATACAGCCCTTTCCCAAGTTGGAAAAGAATTGGTTAAAACCAAAACCATCACGTAATTGAGAACAATTAAGCAGGTATGTTCTGTAATTTCCCACCAGGGAAAAGAAGTTCTCCTATACTTTAAACTGCCAAAGGCTGTGAAGCTGTGATCCGAGACATCATAATATTAAAAAAAAAAAAAAAAAAAAGAGACACTGGACAGTAACCCAATGGCACACTCCCTTTTTTCTCAGGAGCCTTCAGAGGTACAAAGCACAGCAGCCACAACTAACCCAGACATACTCTAGCACTGTAATTCCCTCCTCCATATCCAGCCTCTGCCTCCTTCCTTATCTTTGGAGAACACTTACTAGAGGTGTCAGTGAAGTTTAGAGAGTGGTGACCACAGAGTTTCTGACATTCTCATTTACACTTTTATTAATTGTTATGCCAATGAGCTAGTTGATCATGGATAAAAATTATAAGAGCTGTTTGACTTGGTGAACAAGATAAACAGAACTGAAGTGAGGTATATTTCATTGTCAGAGACCACAATCTTTGCAAGTATGAAAAAGTGAGTTCTGACATTGACTTCAGAAAAATCCCAGCCTAGGAATATCTGTGCAGCAATGTGTAACTCTGCAAAACAACTTCAAAGAAAGAAAAAAAAAAACCACCAGTGTCCATGTGACTGTTCTCCAGAAGAACAAGAGGTTATTTTCTCCACTCCAACATATCAGTTATTCTCAGAACACTTTAAGTGGATTTTAGAAGTTTGGTGTTCTATATATTGCCTAACAAGAAGGGAAAGTATTAAGGAAACAACAGGAAATCCACTGTTGCAGCTCCAGAAATGCAATGCAAAAAGGACTAAGCGCAGAACTATTTTATTGCTTCTTTCAGCACAGTATATTATGGTACCAAATTACACTTCATTGTAGAAGGACTTCATGGGGATTGACAGCATTCTTCAGTCTAGTTCAATGTCAAAAACAGCTGATTTAATTTTCAAATATTACATGGCTTTCACAATTTGCACTAAGTTGAATGAAATATTCCATGAAAGCAAATCACACTGATTAAGGAACAGGTTTTGTTTCTCATTAGAAATTCAGCTTTAAATTAGTGGAAGTTCTAGGCATGGGAAAGACGTAGGAGAAAGACTGGAACCTCACGACAGTCAGCTTTGCATTAGACAGTATCTGCACCACAACTGCCATTATACAAGCTGCCTCCTTGCCTTCCTGTCCTACTCATACTGCAGTTCCTGCAGCATTAAACTGCAGTAACAGCTGACACGCCACAGGCCTGCAGTGCTGCAATACTAACCACATCCACTGTAAGGGCTTTTCAGATATTAGTCTTTATCCTTCCAGTCTCCACATTGTCCCACCTCAGCTGCAGCACCTACAGAAAACAGTGTTCTTGGAGAAAACATTTTGGGCCCACAGCAGAATGGGAACGAAGAGTACTGCGAGATGGGTCTATAGGGGGGCAGCTCTGCCGCTCCACAGCTCCACTGATCCCCTCTGACCAAAATATATACTATCACCCTGCTATTCAGCAGTAAAGCAAGCCTACTGTATTAGTAGCATTTGATTAGCATTGACCGTAATGACAGCGCACGAGGCAAACACTCCTCTCTACTCTCTGGCTCAGTAGTGCAGCCCACACAGTGCAGTAAAATATACGTAGGAGGTGGAGTGCAAGGATCTGATTTCATAGTGGGGCAGGGCACCTTATAAAAGAATCTTTTCAGTAACAGTCATCCAGAAGTAATATGGAAATCAAATTAGTTGATTACAACAATCTAAACAGCATCATTTGATACCTTCATAGCAGTTCTTGGATAATGAAAGTTTAGAAGGAGAAATCCTATCTTTTATTAAGCTCAGCATAGCTGGGGGGACAGGGCCTCTCCCTATAGCTTTTGCCTACTCCATTTTAGGCCAAGTAATGAAAACATTAATGCCACTTAGCCAGCAAAGCACAAGTTAATTCAGCTTCTGTCTCCCCAAAGCCTATAATTCTCTGGTCTAGTCTTCCTGAAGAGCACTTAAAAATGTTTCAAATATAACGTGAATGTCCATATGATCATCTCTGCACATGCCTGTTTATGAGTGGTATGGATGCTACTCCAGAAGGCTTTTCAGAGTGCCCAGTTCTCTTCCCAGGAAGGACAAGCAGGTGTACCTACAAGGTTAGGATATTAAAAAGTAAGTCCAGGAAACAACATGCAGGTTTCACCATCACATTATGGACAAGCCAGTCACAAAGACACAGCTGTTTCATGGCTGCACAGTATCAAAATTACCTTGACTGCAAAGGTTCCACATATAATGGCAATGCAGGGCACCAACAGAGGGAATGTCAAGCAAAGTTCAAGAGCTGCCCAAGATGTGAGGTGCCACTGGATCCCAGGGAGGCCACCATATTCCAAATTCTCCATAAAATGCTTACAAGGATGTCCTCTAGGACAGTCCTATATCATTCTTTTAGTCCAGCGTCTGATTTCCTACTCTACAGAGACAGAGCCCTTACCTCCTGGTGTTAAGGGAGGCCTCCTTATTTTTTCATTCACATTCAGCATTTACTCAAAATTTTCCTTCATCCTTGATCCCTTCAGCCTATATAATAATACAGGTGATTGAGAACAGTAGGCCACTGACTCGATTTTGCATTTTTATTACATTTGGGAGAAAGTCAGCTGCAATAATCTTGTTCTAGCTCATCAGCACTCCTGTTCTTTGGTACAGTTTCTGGATAAAGCCCATGCAAACAAATTAGCAGGGTGGTATTTCATGTAATTCTTTGTATTTCTGGTTCAGCCTCTCACTTAAGTCATGTTTCCTGTCAGTTGCCAGGTTCCGAGATCAGGAGAGGGTTATTCACACATCTGCCTAGGATACCAGGATGGATGGCTTCACAACTGGAGCCACAGTATCAGAACAGCACAAAGATGTAAAACCAAGACACTTTTAGGAATATATGGTAACAAAAAAGAAAACAAAATCAGAAAGGCCAAAGAGCATTTGATTCACCTCTCAGAGCTGCAAAATATCCCATTTAAAATTCCACTCCCACTGACAGTCCAAAGAAGCTTCAAGAAAGGTAGCAGCAAATTTTTGCCCTGAATGCTACCAATTCTGTATTTGCAGAGTGAAAACCGTATGTCTATTTGTGTGCACTTCTGCAATTGCACTTTTCATTCATTAAGATGAGAAATTGCTTCTTTTATGCAATCTGCTACTATTCAGATAGCAAAACAAAGTAATGTCTGGTAGCAGACTTGCTGTTTTTGGCTTTAGGAGGGTGTTTTTTTTTTTCCTCTCTCTTCCTGTGAGAGGAAAGCTTTTCCCAAAGGATTCAAGCAATTTCATAAAACAAATGTAAAAACAAAGACACTTTTGTTTGAGGACTGAAGGTTTTGTTTTGTTTTAAGGGGGATTGAGAGGGAAGGAAGAGAGAAATGACACTGATCATCTTTCAATTAAACAGGAAAAAAAGGTTATCTCTTTCCTAAAAGAGAAACTTTATAATAGCACAAACTTGCTATAATAAACAGGCCATCAAAAAAAAAAAAAAATCAAGATTTTTTTTTTCTAAATACTTTATTACCATCACAAGGGAATACCTGAAATGACTACAGCAAAGATAGAGGAAAACAACATTTTCTCTCCAAATTCAAGAGATAACACTGTGCTTCATTAGAGTCAATTTCTCCTCTTCCTCACAGTCTATCAAACAGAAAGAAAGGGGGGTTAGGGGAAAAGACCTGAAATGTGTGGTTTAAAATACACAAAGATTTGGGGGATTCACCTCAGCTATAAGCATCATTTCATTTGCATGAAACAGGACACAGTACTACAACAGGCATAAACCTCAAACTCGCACAGCAAACAGTACAAGCTGTAGACAGCACAGTAACAATAAATACAGACAAAATTCGTTGAAACATCTGAAATCCTTTAGCAAAGCATTTATGGAGGTCTTGCAGGAAATCTCAGCGAGCAGACCTTCACATCCGCAAATATTCCACAACCATTTGTACAAACACATTGCAGAAATCTCACATTGCGGAACTGGGATTCTAGTTTCTGATTAGCAGATACTAATTAATGAAATTAACTGACTTATCGGTAAGTACCTACATATTGTATCACGTTTTATTACATAGAGAGAAGATCAACAGCCGCAAGTGATCTTCAGCGACAGAATAACATCTATTCAAATAGAGCAAAAGCTACCCATGAAATCCCATTCACACTGCCTACCATTTGAGTTCATTCAGGACTGACACTCACTTGCAATTCTTCAACACACCCAGAACTAACACACTGGGAGAACTCAACGGCAATATAATTCAGTAATATTGCGGCTCAGAAAGGCAAACCAACAGATAAGAATCTTGCAATTAAATACAACATGCACGTGAAATCTATCACATCACCTACTTGTACTTATATGAGTAATTTAAAAATGTTAGTAATAAATCTGAATTGTTCAAAATGTAGTCTTGAAGTACGTGATTGAATGAGCAGTGACAAGATATTCTTAAGTAAAAGATATTCTTAAGATTAAAAAAAAATGGTCTAAAACCACTGGAGGTAGACAAGAAGAGAAATAACAGTCTGTCAAACAGATCACACCAATATGAATTTTTATATACATGAAATAAATTACAAATAAAATGTATGTTATCATCACAGAATCATAGAATCAGCTGGGTTAGAAGGGACCTCCGAGATCATCAAGTCCAACCCTTGATCCACTACCACTACGGTTACTAGGCCATGGCACTGAGTGCCACATCCAGTCTCTTTTTAAAAATCTCCAGGGATGGAGAATCCACTACTTCCCTGGGCAGCCCATTCCAATGTCCGATCACCCTCTCTGTAAAGAAATTCTTTCTAATATCTAACCTAAACCTCCCCTGGCACAGCTTGAGACCATGCCCTCTTGTCTTGCTGATAGTTGCCTGGGAAAAGAGACCAACCCCCACCTGGCTACAACCTCCTTTCAGGGAGTTGTAGAGAGTGAGGAGGTCTCCCCTGAGCCTCCTCTTCTCCAGGCTGAACAGCCCCAGCTCCCTCAGCCTCTCCTCATAGGATTTGTGCTTCAGTCCCTTCATCAGCCTAGTTGCCCTCCTCTGGACCTGCTCCAGGACCTCAATGTCCTTCCTGAACTGAGGGGCCCAGAACTGGACACAGTACTCCAGGTGTGGCCTCACCAGCACTGAGTACAGGGGAAGAATCACTTCCTTGGACCTGTTGGCCACACTGTTCCTGATACAGGCCAGGATGCCGTTGGCCTTCTTGGCCACCTGGGCACACTGCTGGCTCATGTTCAGCTTCTTGTCAATCCAAACTCCCAGGTCCCTTTCTGCCTGGCTGCTCTCCAGCCACTCTGTCCCCAGCCTGTAGCGCTGCATGGGGTTGTTGTGGCCATCATCATCATCATCTCAAAAGTGCTCTACCCAACCATTACTTAAATGATTCTCCTCCATCCTAATTTAAACTACATATATCTATATATGCGCACACACACATATGGGAAACAGTTTAGTTTCTCATGGCCACCTGACCTCCCAGGTAGTAGCACACACAGATTAACTTGTCAAATAAAGAAAGACAACATACAAAGGTCATTACAAATCCAAAGGTCTGGGTCCACTCATGAATTTGGGTAGTTACTTAAAATAGACTTGTTTAATACTGTGTAGAGGTACTGGATGAAGAAGATGACTCTTCAATGATCCCTTCACAACAGAAGTGCTCCTATTTGCACAAAAAACACGCCATGTGGAAATCTGAAAGTTAAACACTGCAAGGCTGTAGAATTTTCTTTATCCATTCTTCGACCTACAACTCTTCTTTTTCTTTCTTTTGTTTTTGAACTGTGCAAGACACCATGTAATTTGCAGATACATCTAAAAATTTCTCCAGCTATTCTAAGGTTCTGCTTGGCTTTTCTAAACAGTGCAACCCAAGCAGCTAATAGATAACCCACTGTTACATCAGAGATGAATAAAACATGAGGTTTCCATTTAATTTGGATACAAGTTAATGTGCATACTAAATTCATATGTAATACTGAGTTCATGTGCAACACATAAGCTTTTCTGCTTCATTCTCCCCTTCAACATTTTGTTCATTCACAGTCTTTCCACACTTCTTGCTTTCTCAATCACATTGCCTCTACTGTACCCTTTTACATGTGCATGTTTAAGGTTTTACCTCCATCTCTTATACCACTTGCTCCTTGCTCCAATCCATTTCTTTGCTTCCCAGTCTGATCATGCTCATCACGAACAGTTCCTTGACCTATTAACAAGAAGGATATTCCTTTCTACTTCCTTGAAGTGCAGACAATACTGGATTCTACTGTTATCTTCCCTGTCCAATAAAGTCTTAAAACATTTCCTCCCATTTCTTAATGCAGACTTTTCCAAGACCTCAAATTGTAACAGGAAATTATTTGAGTGATTTTGTTTTTAAAGAACACAGCAAAGCATCAGAAGACAAGTGCTCCACTCTCTGATTTGCTAGACTGTTTGAATTTAGGTTTACTCTCTCCCTTGTAAATATAAAATAACTTTTCCACCTCATCCATTAATATCTGGAACTTTAAGGCTGTCAAGTGTAAGATGTTATACAAATGCAAAGCATAGGCCTAGTCTCATCTTTTTTAATGATACACCCAACACTCGTATAAAAGAGCAATAGGAGTACGTGAAAAATCACAGTAAGTGAATAGCCTAATAATGCATGCTAAAAGCTACCAGGACAATAAATTCAATTTTCCCTGGGATTGTTAAATTACTCTTCTGATGGCTCAACACAATCTCTTCACAATTACTTCCTATGTAGAATCCTGACACATTGAGCTCATTACACAGCTCCTCTTTAAAAAAAAACACACATGCATTTAAAGCAAACACCTAAAATTCAATAGTTCAGATTTTTAATAAACTATGCTGCAAAGGAGTTTGCAACTGGATTATTTCTAAGGAAGTAAGACACCTGCCTTATAAATTTGAAATAAACAGACATAAAGCAGTATCAAGACACTGATCTTTCTTTGCTGTACAAACACACTCAAAGTACCCTATTTTTTTCAATGGTTCTTCTCAAAATACATCCATACAGATATCATATATTCTTCTTTCTTTTTGAAGAGTCATCTCGAAACTTCTAGAAGTTTCACTGGGCACGCAAAGATCTGCTACAGGAGAACTTATAGTCTCTGATGCTGTAGCAAAGGTCAAACTAAGTCAACATGGTGTAGCCTTCAAATCACATATGGCATCTTTACACTTTCTATGGGGCACATGACTCTGCTGTGTACCAGTCACATCTTCAAGAGCAAAGTGTCTCAACTGGAGCAGCTCATACTTCAATTTCTTCCCAACAGTTAGGTTGTGTTGGCCTTTGTATAGCTCAGCCCCAGCACTTGGGTCAGGTGCTGCAAAATGAAGCCACAGAGAAACACACACTCTTCCAGCTGGGAGCCCCCACCTCGGGTCTTCAACAGCCCTGCACTTCCTCTACTGAACAAGGCTCTGCCCAAGTCCCCCCTGCAGGAAACACCTCCCTACTCCTACTCCCAGGAGCACAGCCCTCAACAAGAGGATGCAGCCGGTGCCATGAAACACTCCCAAGACCAGGGAGCATGCAATCAGACAGAGGATAAATATGGGCACACACTCAACAGGAGAGCACAATCCTTTTATTTATTTATAGGTTCAAGTCAGCCAACCTGACCCCCAGCCTGCACATCCATTTATGCATTTTCTGTCCCACACATATTAATTTGTGGTCGTCTTTAATATTTTATGAGTTAAGCTTGATTCTACTCCATTATGCACTAAAAGGAGAAGAAAAAGCAGCAGCTACTAATGTCATATATGAGTGTTTTCACTTGTTATAAATTCCATTCACCATGAAGTGACTGGACAACACACACTTCCCAAAAATAAGTGCTTCTGCTCATCGCACTTCCTTTACTGAAGTGATTTCTATTTCTTTTGATTACATGTGAACACCAAAGCATAAAATATGGTAGCTTCAGTAACTTGAACTGCTCAATTCATTAACAGTCACATGCAAACTTCAACACTTAGCTGGTACTTAGGAGACCTACAGATAGCAGGGCATCTAAAATCTGACAGTTAGGAAATTCCTTTTGAATTCCTCATGTACATTATTCTAACATTCATTAAGCAAGCCATCACATCATCCTTCTGTACATCAAGCTTTTAATCCAAAATCACAGAACAAACCTTCAGTTTATGACCCTTCCTCTTCTCCAAAAATCTGCCTCAGGGAATTTATAAACAGTTGCTATCTCCCATCTCTGCCACTATTAAGCCACAAAAGCCAGAGTACCTTAAGTCTTGGACTCTCATGTAACTCCAGACTCTTCATACAGCATCATCTTTGTAGCTTGGATGTTCCTGTACACATTCCACTAGAATTTAATATTTTCTGTACATAAGTGCCCAGAACTATGTACAGTATTTGACATGAACTCTCCCTAATACCTTGTCTATCTCCACCGAAGTGCTCTCACTGAGGATCACATCTGCTTCCATTTCACACACAGTATATCACGTAAGAGTACCCCTGCTTGACTGTGGCAGTTCAGGCCTTTTCCTCCACTCCTGTTTTAAGGGATGACTTGCCAGATGATAGCAGACTTGTTGATAATAATCATTCAGTAGATAACTTTGCTTTTAGAGCTATTTAACTTCCTGTCATTCCTATTGCTTCAGTCATCACAGACATTCAATTCTTCCTGTGCAGTAATCCAACTCACCTCAGTGCTGACTAGGTTTCCTAACTTAGCCTCATCAGCTAAGTTAGCTAATTATCCTTTTCATACAGTTATCTCAGCCAGTATGGTGAAGTAAAGAGACCAGTTCACCACTAATACTGATCTAGATCAGTAATTCCTTTATTCACGCAGAGTCACAATTTCTCCTTCAGGAGACACCTCACCATTCTTCAGCCAAGCCTCGCATTTCCAGTTTAGCTATTTTCAGTGTCATGCCCGCCATGGTGTGTACACATAGAACTGAAGCCTTCTGCTCCTTTTGTCTACAACATTCAGTATTTAACCAGTAATAATAAGATTTTAGTCTTCCATGACCTAATTGTGGCAAATCCATGATGCATTTTATCCTGTTTTCCACTTATCTTTGTACACTTAATTACTTTTTCTGTTCCAAATTTGTTCTAAATCCTTGAATACTACTGAGGCCAGAGTAAAAGGTGTAAAGATTTTGTTCTCTTCTCCTTTTAAAATAAACAGAACTATGTCTTTTGCTATCTTACTATCTCAACTGCTACATTCAACCTGACAAACAACAACCAATCCTGAGGGTTTTTTTAACCTGGCTCCAGTGTTCTGTGCCAACACTTTCAGACTCCCAAAACAGAGACCATTTGCTGACTTAGTCTGGATTCTGGAAGCAGGCGTAAGATGTTTATTTTGGTCATTTCCATGGATTTTTTTATTTCTAACCTATCTTTCTTCCCTGTTCAAATCTTTATCCTTATCTAAAACTGGTTACAGTTGCTAATTTTAGAGGCAGCAGATACATTTTTCAACTATAGCCTGGTCCTCACAACAACATAGCCAAGGTCTCTTTTCCTCCTCCTTTTATTATTTTTCCCCTCTTCATCTTAAATTTCTTCATCCTCTAGCTTTTGGCAATTCAGATCCTATTCCTGCAGTTTCTGCTCTCCAACAGTCAATCTACTCCTTCACTTCGTTCCTTATAGGTTTTCTGGTAACTTGCAGTATCTTACTCTCAGAGCAAGGTCCACAGCCCCTCTTGGCAAGCTTTCTCTCCTCCTTAAAATGCAGTTTCCAAGCACCCGTTGTACCTTCCATTTAAGACAGTCCAAGCCTTTCTTTTTTCTTTTTTTTTTTTAATTTTATTTAAACCTCCAACTCCTACAGGTCTTCAACCCTGTGGACAAATCAAACTAGTTCTTTTCTCAGAACGTGCCCTGCTAAAATGAAACTTCCTTGAAATAAAAACACTTTGTAGCTGACATATACTTACCTTTCAGTTTAATTCAAAATTAGGAGCTCTAATCTAGCAGTGGAAAGCAAGAAACATTGTCAGCCAGTGAGAGACCAGAGATGTTCCAGAATTTAAAGATATATCCTCTGGTTCTGGGCAGGCTGTAAACATGACCCTTCATTTACTCTGCGTTCCATCACAATTAATGGCCAAAATCTACCCTGTGATAATCCAGTGTACTGACTTCCAACTTAGTCAGCACTGGGAAATGTACTTACAAAAGCACATTTGAGAAACACCTTCCCTTTATACACTAGCACAGTATCTAAAAGCTGCTCTGTAGCTCTGAGCAACTCTAACAGGTTTGCAAGGCTACATTCTACAATTTGACTGAGTTTTGCCTCACTAAATCAAACTTAGCCCTCCAGATTTTGAAGCACAGCATGAACCTTTAACAGAAAACCATCTCCTTTCCAGTGGAAGACTGCACCTATATTAAGTGCCTCCAGTAACAATTTGAGATTTCCAGCATGCCTACCACAAGCCCATGAGGAGCAGGAAAGGAGGGTGCTTTTGGCCAAGTGCTACAGCAGGACACATGAACTTCTCTAGCGAAGTGACGGTGAATGGTCTCCACACGAATCTGGGAAACACTGCTACCCTCTTAACTTTAGCTTGCGACATGATTTTCCTAACATGGATGCACTGGCATGAAGGCAGTCTGGGCCTTCTGTGCAACAGAGTGAACTTGCTGGCACAGGCAAGTGCAAGGCATTGAGGCAGTAAATCACACAAACCACCACATTCCTGGTATGCCTGCATCTCCACCGCGGTGCACAGGCACCTGCCTGCTGCCTCCTGAAACCCAGAGGGGAAACTCAGTGCCACAGCATGAAATATCAACTGACATGCTAAGTTATTAACCCACATAAAATGAGGGCCCTGAAAGCGCACACAGCTCGTCAGCTCCAATAGTCCCACACCACGGCAAGGGCTGCCCACCGTCCCTGATGGTGGTCTCTGCACCCACTTCCCTTGGCCACCGCCACCATCATGTTCATCTCTCCAGGGAGCACCTTCACACTGCTGGTGCCTTCTGCTCTCACGACCCATCTCACCAGCTTAAGCTAAGCCTTTGCAGCAGCGGGGTGGGTGTTTTGCCACCCTTCAAATCGGGGAACATAGCACTGGATGCTTTGAAAAACCAATTCATTGTTAGCACGAGGAAGTAACACCCTACTTTTACTCCAGAAACGCTTAAAAGTGCTTTATCTTGTTAATTCTAGGTCAGTTGAGCGCACGTGTGGTATGGATTACACTGACCTTTTTAGAGCTCCCAACATTTTTAAATAAGTAGGACACTTAACATCAGACACAAGCCAAGCTGCACACCTCCTGTACACCACACACCGAGATCTGCCAGTAGGCTTTACACGCAGAACCAAGGAACAGTTACTTTATAAAGCCTGGCTAATATGGCACATTAGTACAAATGTGAAATAAATTATAAATGTCAAGTTTGACCCAGTACCATATTAAATCAATACAGGTATTTTCCAAAAAGAAATGCCTGTATTTGATGAACTAAAGCGACCTTTGCAAAGCCAACCAACAAATCAGTGGCAGATTTACAAACAGAGCAAGTATTTACAGCTGAGTGATAAAATGGTCTACATTAAAGATAAAAGCTGTCTTGCTGCTTACAAAACACAATAGCATTGTCATTTCAAACACAACTGAGACATTTCATCCTTAAATATCTGAACACAGTATCTGCAGACTTCAAACACAAGCAAGGATCAACACGCAAATGACCATAAAATTCAAGTTTAAAGAAATTAATGCTATGATTCACTGGAGATGTTAATTTGCCAGTGACAGGTCTTTGAAAGTTTTAACCTTCCTCTCTGCACTACGAGCTGCCATATACACTGGACCCTTGGACACAATTCCATTCTTTTCCTCCTTTTCACAGAGGCCTTGTCTGAGAGAGGGAAGGAAGAAGAGAAGGAAAAAAACCCCAACATGTTTAAGTATATTACCTTTGGATCAGCCTGCTCCCCTTGCCCAGTTAAAGTTTTCTTGAGGTCAGATTAGCACTCTGAAAGGAGAGCAGGCGCCGGCAGGCCCCGTGGCAGGCGGTGCTGTGACAGATGCGGGGCAGACCCAGGGGAGGCAGCCATGTGCTCAGCCCCGCATCCCCCGAAAGGGCATCCCGGGAGGAAGTTCTCACTTCGCACCGACCCGGGCAAATAACTCGGAGGAGTTCAACAGCTATCGCTTCCAGCGGCTTTCTCCTGGGCCATATGTTTTCCCCTGACATTAGCGAGGCATTTCGAGGAGCCAAACCGCTCTACCCGCTCTGCCGCGGACCCGCTCGCCAGCTGGGGGTCGGAGCCGCCTCTCCCGGAGGCAGGGGAGAAGCCGGCCCGGCCGGCGAGGCACCCACCCGCGACACCCACCCGCGACACCCACCCCACGGGGCTGCTCTCCGTCCCCGGAGGGAGCTGCCCGCCCGCCGACCCCCGGTGGCGAGGCAGGGCTGGGCTGGGCAGGGCTGGGCTGGGCGGCTCCTGCCGCAGCGCCCGGAGGGGGCGAGCCCCCCGCCCGTCCCCGGGGCAGCGCGGCGCCGCCAGCACCGCACCCCCGCCCGCGCCGCAGCCCCTTCGCCAGACGCCCGCCGGGGGTGGGGGTGGTAGTGGGGGTCCCGCCCGCCCCCGCTCCCCAGGGCCGCCCCCGGCCAGCGGGGGCACCGCTGCGGGACGGCGCAGCGCTCAGCCCCGAGCCGACGCCGCACTCACCGTCCTGGCCAGCGCGGCGCGGGAGCCTCCCGGAGAGGAGCGAGGCGGAGCCGCGGAGAAGCGCGAGGAGCCGGAGCCGAGAAAGCCGCCGCCGCCGCCGCGAGGAGGAGGAGGCGGAGGCGGAGGGGGCGGAGGATCGGCGGTGGAGGGGCGGGAACGGGCGCGGGGGCCGGACCGAGCCGCTCGCAGCCGCCCGCCCGCCGCGCAGCCGGCGCTTCCTCCCGGCCGCCGCCGGGCCGGGCTGGCGGGGCGGGGAGCTCCGAGCGGGCGGGATCGCCCCTTTTCCTGCCCGCGCCGCACAAAGGGGACCCGCCGCTGCCGCCTTTGTTCGGCCGAGCGGCGCCGGCAAGGGAGGGCGGCGGGTGGCAGGCTGGACGCTTCTCCCACACGAAGATTGTTCCTCCGCCACTGGCAGACACGGAGTAACTTCACCGAAGTTAATTTAGGTCTGTGATGAAAACCTCTTCACCTGTGCCAAGCGCTGCTCGGCATCCAGCACTGAAGTCAGCCTACGCGCGGTGCTTCAGCTGCCTGTTTATGCCTCAGGAGCTGACTCCTGTTAAATTAAGGGTGGGTGTTTTATTGCTCAGGGTAGATGGGATCGTGAAGACTGGTTTCTTAGGATTCTGTCCTTGGCAGCCACCAAGAACTACTGAAAAACGAGTTTCAGATGCACCTTTACCCCGTTGTCTGTGGTAGGTCACAGATCTAATTTCAAACGTTGCCACTCATTTGCCTATTGTTCTACTGTCCAGTTGCTCACTGACCATTGAGGTACCTTTAAAAGCTTTTTTCTTTTTTTTTTGGTCATAGTGCTCTAATGCTCATCCTATAAACCTCTCCCAACCTTATCGATTTCAGACCTTCAGTTCAGGTACTTGGGGTCAACACATGCAGCCCTCTCATGGCAGTTAAAAGGATAGAGGGAGGAGAATTTCCCCTCATTCACATCTCACTTAGAATAGACTGACAGAATTAAAAATGGTAAGTATGATGCCTTCTCTGAAGGGTACCTAGATTTCAGCCATTTGTATAGAGGTGGAATGAGCAAAGCAACTCATTACTGTATATTCACAAGGGACATTTTAAGAAGGCAGTAACAAAACTAGACTACTCTAGGGTTAAGACCAGATATAAACTTGATAAGCTCTCTAACTGAGCAGCCCTCCTTAAAAGCTCTTTCCCTGTCACGTTCATTAAGCCCCAGCAGTTAAAAGATCCCACCGTGGAGCCCTTACTGTTTGCCCAGAGCTCAGCTTCCCAGACAGAGCGGTAGTGTAGCACTGATCCTTTGGTGCTAAGCCAGCTCCTCAAGTTTAGTACTAGACCAAGTTGCTTTTTTGTGCTCCAAAGAAGCAGGTGGTTTGTCAGTTCCCCTACCTATTGCCTAGAAATTTTCTGTGTGGTCCATGAGGTGCCCGTGGAAAGATACAGGTAATGTGAGGAACGAGGGAAATGTGCAGCATGTGAGCTGTTCCACATCATCGAGGACCTTCTGCTTCCTAGATGTGGTAACATGGCAGCTTTAGAGAAAGACAACCAAAAGTATGTGACTTTTAACCTTTGTTTCTGTAGCTGGGTGAGAGGGAGGAAATAAATTTTTTGTTTTGTCTTAAAATTAAAAAAGGATATGGTTTGGGGTAAAAAGTCTGAAAATATAAAACAATGTAATAAGCATGGAGAAGCCATCAGGCAGCCTTAAGTAAAGCCAGTGTGCTAGAGCTACATCATACATGCTAGGTACTATTGAGATTTGCTTACTGCATTATGCACTAGGGACAGAAGCCAACCATCAGCCCTGTAGCTTCTGCTGAACAAACGCCCTGCCCACACAAAGGGTACTTAATTTGTTCAGTACACAGGCACCCCACCTCGTGTGACCAACTTTTACTGGACATGCATTCTTTATTCTTTAGGCTGGATGTCTGTAGTAGGGAAGGAGTAGGCAAATGCATTTGTAATGTAAAACTAGATAACTTGTTCTGGCCAGAAAATTTCTCAATTCTTAGTCAAAAGAGAGGTTTGTCAATATTTTAACTTTAGATCAATGTACAAACATTTGCTAAAGCCTAGGCATATTTATAGTGGTTCTGCTGTGCCTTTAGTGACAAAACGAGGACTACGGAGTTGTGTCTTACAGTACTACGTGGTAAGTTTTTCACATCCAGGCATCACATGATGGATAGCTTTATTAAATTATGCCACACTGTGCAGCTGCTCCCTCTGGGAAGAAGTATGAAATAATACAATTAAAGTCTCACCTTTTAATTTTAATATAACTACTAAAATATGATCTTTGCTCTCACCATCAAGACAAGTGACAGCCCAGCCTCTACCTCAGACAGAAGACCAACCCATTGAAGCAGTGGTGAGAGATCCTCCCACTGCAAGGCAAGCTGCAGCCATGAGCTCATCATGCACATCCATGGACTTCATCATTTTCCATATCCCTCTAATGTAACCAGCACCCTGGCCTTAGGATGACATTTAGGGGTACCTTACATGATTATCCTTGTACACAAATCTATGCATTTTGAGACACTGATTTATAAATAAATAAGCATATAAACTCCTGATTTATAAATAATATCTAAAGTAAGAAACTAATTTTATAAACATGGTTATACCTGATTAAACTCCTCTGACTCAATAAGACTGCTCAATGGGAGTAAAAAATGTGCATAAGAAATTGTGTTGTCTGGAACTAGGTTAAGAACTTCTGGAAATTAATATAAAACTATTGCATTCAAGACTGATTTCTTCTTTATGCTTTCCAAAAAACATTATTATCAAATCTTGTCAGTCCATTAAAATATTTCACAACTTTTAAAAGGTTTTGAGATTAAAAAAATTAAACCCCCACCTATTGATAATAACTGTCTTTCTAAATCCATATTCTTATAAGACCTAATCAATAGGTTTACTCAGAAACAGCTGACACCACTTAAAACTGTGTTAATTAACACAGATCCTCAAGGTCCAGTTCTAATGGAGGCAAGCTCTGTCCGCCTTTAACAGAGCCTCATTATTGTTCACGCTACTTGAATCTGCCATTAACAGTAAGTCTCCATCTCACAGCTGCTGCTAAACCTGTGGTCTACTTGCATTCAAAGAGGATTTCAGTTGTATTTTGGCATGGCATATGCTATTCAGAATATCACCTGTAACTGTGAGTAAGAATGACTGAGCTGGTTAGCTCTAAAATCCTGTCTATGGAAAGTTTGGGCTTTGCATACGTTGTCTTTATGTAAACTTATGTGTAAGGATTTAAAAATGCAGACTGCTGCCTGTATTACTGTGGCACTCAGATTGAATTAGGCACAGCAACTCGAATACTAAGTGGTGTAGCCTTCATCCCTGCCTCTACACCTGTAGGATGTATTTAGTTCTGAGGCCCTCCAGTCAGCTGACCAGGAGGTGTGAACTGGGATCAGCAACAAACTCAACAGACCAAGCTGTAACCTGCACCATCACCTACTTCTACCTTCTACTGTACTCAACCTTGGTTAAATCCATTAGTGAGGCATCTGCATCATTTTGGATGGTCAGCCTGGTCTGCCTGCTCAGCCTATCCAGCCATCACCTCAGCCGAGGTGGAGATGAGATGGCTGGAAAAAAACACCACTTTAGCCATTGGCTGGATCAGTCCATACCTGCACGTTACTGAGCTGCATGAACACACTGAACAAAGCTCAGTGAGCAGTATTTCACAAAAAACTGGCTGAGTCCTCCATTCCCACCCCTCATGTATATCCATCTGCTTGCACAAGCTCTGTAGTCTCTGTGCACTGGACAGTATTATGTAAGTTTGGGGTTTTTTTTTACTTTAATCATAAGCTTTGTAGAAAATGTGTAAGCAGTGTGTTAGCAGAGGCTGTAAATGGTGCAGGTATTTAGAAATGCTGGGAAAAGTACTTTCTCAGTATTGTTTGAAGCAGGGGACTGATGACAAAGGAGAAGTGTTAGTCATGCTAACCCATTCTTCTGGTGGTCAATAGTGTGGTGAAACAAACCAGAAACACCCTTCTCAGCTCCCTGAAGGTCTCGGCACTACTTAGAATGGTTTGTGCAAGAGACCCTTGTGTAAGAGACCCTTAAGATAATCTAGTTCCAGTCACCCTGCCATTAACAGGGACACCTTCTACTAGAGCAGGTTGTTCAGAGCCCAGTCCAATCTGGTCTTGAAACTTCAAGGGATGGGAACCTGTTCCAGTGCCTCACCACCCTCATAGTGAAGAATTTCTTTCTTATCTAATCTAAACCTACTCTCTTTCAGTTTAAAGCCATTACTGTTGTCCTATCTTTAGGTCTTAGGAGGCTTTACTTATGAGATTGTTACAGCTGTTTATTTTCCAGTTTCGGAAGGCGTGTGGAGGAAATCCTAGCCAAAATTAAGGAACTGAGAGGTGTGAGGCCACAACTACATCACTTGACATCTTGCCTCAACCCATGCAATAAGAGAAATAAAGACACGTCTGCCCTTATTTCCTACATACACCTACTTAGAGAACACAAACCCATTAAAGCTGAGCCAGACAGTTATCAGTTCTTTAATTAGTTTGTCCTTTTAAGTGTCCCAGGAAGATTATTATAAGAAATACCATATGATTGCCCAAGAACAAACGAGATATGCTTTTAAACACCCTTTATTACTAACATTGCATAAGCATTCCAACAATCAAATCTAACAGTTTGTTATCATAGTTCCAATCCCTTTGGCTTAGCAGCAGCAAAATGAATAACATGTCATATCTCTTCTCAGCAAATAGCTGCCTGCCTTTGTAAACAAAACTGTCAAGACTGATTCTCCATACACATTTGCAAATTATACCCATTGGTTATGTGTCTTGCAGCATATTTAGTGTGCTGCCAAGGGAATGCTACCCTCACATTAGTTTTTTTATGTTACCAACACCATAATATCATCAGGGAAAAATTGTAGGTACCTTGCAAACTATGGCTTAAATTCACAAATGTCTCCTACAGAACCCTGATGACAAGCATACAAAACCATTCAAACCTAGCAGGTAAATGCACTTCAAGGGTGATTGCTTGATTACTGCAAAAAACAAGAATCATGCAACCTTATAGGAAGTGACTAAGTGACTATATACTTATTTTACTCCTGAACTTTTTATAGGTAGTAAGAAACTTTTAATTACAATCTCTGAACATTGTATTTTCTTTCTAGGTGTGTATTGGTAGTTGCAAAACACCTTTTCACTAGCGACAGGTGGTTTACTGTCCTTGCCCTCAGTTAAATCCATGAGTGAGAAGCATATGTGATATCCTGGTATTCAGCCTGCTCGAAAGTGCAGAGCCCTGTGTCCTTATCCCCACACCAGCATTTTACTTGCTGTCTGGCCACCAGGAATTCACTTCAGTTCTTTGTCTCTGTTTAAATGTATGCAATATGATAATAATATTTTTTACTTCAGGGAGGAGGAGAGTAAATTAGTTAATGTGTACCCTGTGCTCTAAGAATATGTAGCAAAACATTATCTTAATGCTATAATTTCAGGGCACCCCCTTGGGCATTTCATGTTTTTTGAATTTTATTTAACCTGCATAATAAACGCAGAGGACGAAATTGATAATCACTAACATATTTTAAAGAAAAAATTCACTTTTTGTGATTTTGGTGTGATCATACACCAAATGACCGTGCCTCATTAACAATAATATAAAATATATTAAAATACAATAATATAAAATATATTACTGATAATAAAATTACTGTAACTTTGTTGCTTTCACTTAAAAAGTTAGCTTATTTTTCATATAAAAATAACTGTCATGCTAGTTTTGACATGTTATGTTAATGATATGTAATAAAGTAATGTCATTTCAACAGAGATTCTAATTAGTTGTTAGTAACACAATATACTCGTGTATAATTACAAATTTTGTGTGTGAGGAGAACTGCCTTGTTCTCATTACAGGGACTAAAACCACAGAGCATCACATTTCCCAGTATTCTACGAGAGGAATATAAGAACAAACTCATGACCGTATTAGAGAAGGGCACATAACAACAGAATTAGTAACAGATAGAAAATGTGATGACACTAAACTGCAGAACATAATTCATCCACGGAAAAAAACCCCACCCTACTCCTATGCTCACATCAGCCTGCAGCTCTCTGGCTGTTGCACAGCTCTCAAACACTGGGGCAGGCATTTCTTTTCTTCAGCTAATCAAGCCAGCATGGGAAGTGATGCTATCAGGGAAGTCTAGATCAGAAGAGGAGATGAGAAGGATCTAGCAGATCCTTTAGCACACAGTAAACACTAGGGGAGAGTGACTACAGAAGTCATTCATTGCCTGTTGCATGGCTTTCTCCTTTAATTCCCAGGAGCTAGAAAATTCAAGAGAGGACAGGATTGCTGAGTGTGACTGAGTATCACCGAAGCCAGCTGAGTTGCAGTGTGGGAATAAACCAAAAAGCTGTGAGTTCTGATTTCAGGGTCTCTCCATTATTAAAGTGTTGTGCGAGGTGCAGAACTAGCTCAGAAGCACATGGGGAAAATGACAAAACAACACACCTAGTTCTCAAGAACTAGACATGGTCTGGATTAGTAAATTATTAACCCAGACAGTAGTGTTCATTTTTTTTGAAAGAAAGTTGCTGTAGCCTTTTTTAAAGATGTAGTAACTTATTGTTTTCCTCAGAAAAGACGGTCAGCTTTACAAGGATCTTGGGAACAGTAAAGGAAAAAAAAGAAGGAATATTAAAAGATGAGCGTGAGCTGAATTGTATGTAGAAATTAATAACTTGCTATTTAAACAACTATGATATACAAAGATAAATTAATCATAATGTTTATGTCATGCTATCTTTTGTATTTGTACAATTTTTTAAGTACTAGGACAGGCTGCTTATACTGAAGCACTTTGCAATCACAGTAACACGCTAATGTGACAAGCAAAAGTCTTAATGAAAGGCTGAAGTATAAGGTTAACACATGAAATCTTGTATTGCCTTTATAGTTATGTACATGTTTTTTCTCCTCTTTGGTAAAGCACTCTACTAGTAGGAACAGATACCACTTTCTCAAGAACTTCATCTGCAAGAATTGCTGCCCTGAATCAGCTCTTTCCCTTTTTTTTTTTCCAGTTTACATGAAGAGGGGTGGCAGCAACACTCCCTGCAGAATATGAAACTACCTGACCTTCCAAGCCTTGCTTTTTCTTCCTCACTTGGCTTCTCTGCCACGAATAGCTCATCCAGCAGCACAACAGGCAGCACAACATGGCCTTATACATTGTCTAGCCCCAAATGTGCAATACCATGCTGGCACTCACCCACAGTGTTCCTCCAGTGGACCTGCAGGTGTATTCCAGGCACTGCTACCTCCAGGACCTGCTTTGAAGAGTGCACCAGATACCCTGGCAAGGGGAGGTTGGGAAAAAAAAAAAAAAAAGAGAGAGAAAAAAATCAATCCATGTTACTACTGCATTGGAACTACTCATAAAGGGCCTCCTCCCTACCCCAAGTTATCAGCTCTTGCTGCTAGTAGGTATCTCATCATATTTATATAGTGCATGTGGGTAGTGACTGTGTCCCTTTCTCTGTTGGCTGTTCTGAGAGCTTCTTTTGACAGCTGATACATGAAAAGATTTGTTGTTTTTTGAAATGTAGTGGTAGAGGTTTTATACTTTGGGCCAGAGTGTCAGTGAAGGTTCTTTAGTGATGTGTGCATTGGAAGTGACAAGCAGTGAATAACTGACATCAGGCATGAGTAATATTTGTAGTCTGACTTTGATATGTTATTCTTAAAAAAAATCCAGTCTGTAAATACAGTCTACATTTGTTAGCTTGAAAGGAAGGAAAGGGGATGAGTGCAAATACAGAAGACAGAAGTGAAAAACCGTAACAAGAAGGAAAAGCAAGCAGAAATAAGCTGATAAAGATAAAAAGGAGTGAGAGTATTAAAGAGAGAATATAGACATACAAATGGTTCAGAACTAATACAAAATTGCTGAAAAGTGGGAGGAAATTTGAAGATGAAAGGAATCACAATATAACAGATCAGAAAAAATAGTGTTTGTAAACTCTAATCTGAATTCCTATATACAATCAGTAAGGACTTCAGCACCCTATGAAATAAATGTGCTTTTGTAAAACATATATGATGAAGTCCCATTGACTGTGAGACACTCTAGTTTGCAAGTAAAAAGGATTCTGTAAAGTCATTTAAAATACACAGCAGGAGCAGGAGCAGGTGGGGTGGTTGGTATGTGTAGTGTAGAAGCAATTTGGATGGTGATGAAGTCACACTGTAAAACAAATATTATGTTTAACCCCCATAAGAACAGTGCAGTTTTTCAGCAAGAAATGAGTTATTCCAGGGAAGACATTTGAATGAACTTGTGGGGCTCTTTCACTGACTTCAGTAAAGCTCATGACTGTATTTTCATTCAGACATTTTGCTTTTCTTTGTTAATTATCTGTAGACTAGAAATGTCAATGAGAGCAGTAAGCCATAAGGTGGTATGTACTTTTGCTGAATTCTTTATTCACATGTTGCCCATTATTTTCTTTGAGAGTAGGAAAAGTATAATCTAGCAGGGAACAAATCTTTCATTTCCAAAAGGAAAATATGTCAGAAAGAACAGAAGAGAGAAAGATGAGGGACTTCCAGGATAGGTCAGTGGCTGAAGCAGAATATCAGCTCCTACTTGGTGGTCTCATTATCACCCCCAAACAGCACTTTTATATAGAAGAGTTGTCAGATAAAACTTCACATCAGTCAGCACACTTTTTCAAAGTACTGAACGTAATAACAGGAAAAATATGCAAGTCAACATGTTTAAATAGCATAAATCATAGAAGAGACACATTGTCTATCCACGAGAAAAAAAACCAAAACCAAAAAAACAAACAGATTTTAATATTGTATTATGGAAGTGGAGCATCAGCTGCGTTCTTTCTTTACGTGGCTGCTCATAGGACTTAGTTGCAGCAGAAAAGCCATACAGTAGGCTTTTAGGAAGGGATGGAGCCAACACTGCACTCAGCTCTACTTCCAGAGAAGCCACGGGTGCTAAACAGCTTCCAAATGCTTGTCTTTCCACAGCTGTGAACAGAGATGCTACCTTTGTGCTTCTGTTCTAGCAACTGAATAAATATTTATTATTTCTTCATTTCACATGGCCTCTTCAATTTTGTGATAAAATGTGTAAATTGTTAGAAGATCTTGGCTAGAAGGAACTACATGCAGCTAGGCGTGTAGTGCCTTGTTATATAATAGATTAACTAAAGGAGTAATAAATTGCTTAGTCGATTGCTGAGTGCAGCAATGCAGGAATGTATTTTACACCAGACAGATCTGTTGTAGATGTTTTTGGAAATGGCAATGTCATCTAAAATTGTATTTAAAAGGGTGTGCAAAATAACTATAAAAGAGTGGGGGGTTTATAAGGAAAACAACACTCTGAAATGATACGGTGTAGCATTATTGTTACATTACAGAATCTGAAAGTATAACTTACAAGAAAAACTTGCCCATAAAAAGTTCACTTATTCTTTAAATAAATATATTTAAATTTTTAAATTTTACCTATTCTTTCTTGTCCAGAATTTCTGGAATTATTTTTAAACTCATTCCCAGCTATTCAAGTGGGAGATATTTTATTACAGTTACCATATACTGGGATATATCCTACTTTATTCAGCAACCATTTTTCACTAACAACAAAGAGATTTTATGTGAATAAAATGATGGGAACTGTTGGTGCATGTAAAGAAAGATTGTATTCTTCTGTTTTATATCCCATTAAAAGAGCCCTAATACAATTCAGAGCTTCAGGAAAATCACTGTGCAATATTTAATGGCATATTCTCACAAACAATATATGGAACTTTACTTACAATTGTAATTCCTACTTTTACAATGTTTAACACAGATACAAAGCACAACCTGAGTTCGGAAACACGAAGCATTCCTTTTGAGGGGTACCTCCAATTTAATTTGAGTTTAGTTCATGCTGTCAGTGATAGACTTCAGCTACCATTCAAGCATTTCCCTGATTTTTGACTAGGTATATGTAATATTCACAGTCTATTAACAACATGGACAGAACACTGCTAGCCTTTAGGGAAATATTTGTTTGTTGTTAATGCTGCAGATTTAAATTTAAGCATATATTCAAGATGTACATTCACCTTCAGGTTTAGTGCTACGTAAAGTTTCTTCAGAGATATGTAAAATAGTTAAGAAGGCTGCATACAGCTGATTTCAAGGAGAAACATGAACAAATATTCTTGTCTATTTAAGTTTATGACATTTATTATCTGCCTCAGTATATTATGCTCTACCTTACTTAGTTTTGCAAAACTGTTATTAATATGTTTTATTCATAAAAGAAAGTGTCAAAACTATGTTGCTAATCCTCCTGACTCCATAATAAATCATTGCTTGTTTGCTGTACTATAATATGTATTTTCAATAATGCAGAAGCAAGCTTAGGTCCTTAGGCAATAAAAGTCTTCATATAAAGCAACTGTTCTATTGCAAAAAAAAAAAAAAAAAGGATCTCAGATCTCTCTAAAATCCCTAGCACTTTGAAAACTTTTGGGGATTTCATGTGTAAGCTTTGCAGGTGCCAAACTGTTTCCCCTTGTACTTAGCGCATTGCTGTGCAGGGTCTTCAGACCAGCCAGGGACAGCTTGGTTTTGTACCCACATAATGAAGGATGTGGGGAGCAACATGTGCTGTCCTCTGCCTTTTTGTTAAACTTCAGTTGATTTGTGGCAACATCTACTCTGTTTTGCTAAAAGGAATTTAAATATACCAGGCAGGAAAGGTTGTCCAACTGTCAAATATATTCTGTTTAGTCCCCAGTGAAGTTTTGAGAAGCATGAAGCACATTATGCTAAAACTGGATAATAAGCTAAGACCTTTTTAATTTTTTTTCTTGTTATTATATTGTACATATGGAGTATGTTAAACTTGATGTGTACTCTTGCTAGAGATACCAAATGTTCAAAACACAGTTTAAAGTAAGAATCACTCATCTCTGAATCACCATCCTGCATTATGCTACAAAGTGCTATTGTTTGTAAGAAATCTTGTGTTATGAACAACTACCCTCCTAGGCCTCAGGTGACTTTTAATGAAACCATCTATTCCCTCTGTGTATTCCTGCAAATCTTTGCCAGATGTTATTCTTCACATTTTGAAAGCTTTCTTTTTTAAAACTTCAAAGTATTTTGCAGCACTGGCTGTGTAAGAATGCTTGCTAACTTTAAATTATCCATATTTCTAATGTTAAGTCTAATGTTGAGTCTACCACTAGTAGAAAGAGTGATGGGAGCTCTCTGCACCTGAATTGTGTTCAGTCATAACAAGGTGCTAAATCTCACTTGACCAAAATGGACTACAGAGTACATTTTCCTGCACAATGAGTCCAGGTCTGCATTGGCATATCACCTGAGGTTTTTCTTGAAGGAAGGAATAGAACAACCATCTCTAGGAAAACAGTGAATCAGATATAAACTGACTCTGCCCTCAAGCAAGTGGTGTTCTGTAATTACCAGTAAGATTTCTAATGCTAAAAAGATTTTGCAGGTGAAACTGTTGGCATTCTGCAATATTACCCAAGAAGCACCTGGATGTTACAGTACGGATGTAACAGTTCCTACCTCTTTAGTCAGATCCTCTAGAAACACTGTAGATACTTTGATTTCCTCTTCTTTGTTTCCTCTCTCTTAAAAGAGTCCCTGGTAAGAAAACGCATAAGGAGCTTCCCACATTCCCCCAGTAGCAGAGCTGCATTTGTGCTGGCAAACCTGTGTCCTCAAGCATCCACTTGCACAAGTCCTTTGCAACTCATGGTGTGGCTGAACAAAGTGATACTACAGAGCCAGCTGCTGGCCCCACAGGAGACCTTATCACTATGGCAGCCCAGAACAAAGCAAAATATTGAAAGGGGGGAAGAAAATGTTTTCAGCCTCAATTCCTCTGGAGAGCAATTGGGAAGATTATACCTATAGTTAAAGCAAGAAAAAGCACCAAAACAATACATTCTTCCTTCTGAAAAATCACAATTGTATCATGGCAAAAAAATCAGAGAATGAGAGAAATGCTCCTTTGCATATCTTTTCTCCATACAGTATTTATTGTCATTACAAGCTTGAAGAAATATATTTTTCAGGAGCTGCCATGTCAACTCAAGTCCCAGTGACTTCTTGGTGCTTAAAGTACTTTTGAAAATGAGAATACATAATAGATTTTCTACTTGGGGATTTAAGAAAAATATTTATTAGGAGGTATGCATCTGAGTAACGTAACAACTTCTGAAAATTTTACCATGAAACAAAGAGTACATATTTATGAGATTAGTTCACTTCTCTTAACATACCATATTTCTCCTTGGATATCATAAGAAATCTGAATTCCTTAGCGTTGTAAACAACAGAAACTGCAATTATTGTAGAACTAAATAAATTCTTCATATAAATGTTTACTTCCAACATAATATGCAGTATAGCTGGTTTGTAAGTAAACAAAAGTGATGCATGTGTGTGATACTTCATATCTACATCTAGATTAAAAGATAATATGTGAAATATGCTAATATTGCAGGAAAACATTTTCTAACAGGAATTATTTTTTCTATTTTATGGAATGAATGTAGTGTATGTTTATCATCATTAACCATTCACTGTTAAATAATGTAAAAAAAAAAAAACAAAAAAAAATCAGCACATCAAAACAAAACTATACTTCTGTGTTTCATTCAAGGTTTCTGTTTCAAAAGATGGGCTCTGGGAGTTAATGAATATACTTTCTTCTTATCTGAAACATTAACCTGAGACTTGTTATAGGAGTATTTGGGGGGAAATTACTCCATAATAATAAAGCTGTTGCTAGGAGGCCTAGAGAAACCTAAACCAATTTGGTTTGGAGAAACAGATAATCAGTGTCTTAGTACTTTCTTTCTAAAGTGCCCTCATGCTTTCCCCTGAGAGCAGGAAATCAGTGACTGGAGAATAAATCTCCATTCTGATTGTTTACAGAGTATAATGAGGGCCTCAAGCAAAGAAATGCATCATTTGCTTTATACCTGCAGCTGAACTGCGACGCATCCCACTTAATACCCGCCGAATACCATTCCAGACTTGGAACAAAAAGCCATCATTTTAGATAAACACACCCTTACCCTGCAAGGGTATAATTCTTTGGAGGAAAGTTTAAAACAGTCCATCTCACAAAGCATTTCTGGTCTTTTAAGATTTTTTGACGACCTCTCGTTTCAGTTTTCACATTTTCTTGTTTGTTAACATCTGATCCAGATGTAATTTGCTGCCTTTATTTCTGTTGTCTACCCTTTTCCCAAATCTTGCTTCTTTTCCTTTTTCTCCAATCTATGTCTCATTCTGGAGAGGGAGAACTGAGACTCTGACAGCATCCTTTCTCTCTCAACTCCATAAAAAATATGTTTCCTCTGCTTTCATCTGTGATCACTCAATAATTGGATTTTCCTGGATGAAGCTTCTCTTGGGGCCTCAGTGGCTCCCTGGGCATCTCCACCTTGTATTGCTCACCACTCCTTGCTTGTGGCCTGGCTTATTCTCATTTTGTTTCTCCTCTTGGTGCTTCTGAACCTCAAATTCAAAATCTTTTTTTTCCCTCTCAGCATGTTGTGCCTACATGTGTTTCTCCACTACTGTCTCTTGGATGACCTGTTGTTTCTCAAGATCAAGCCGCTCTAAAATGGAACTTCTCTTACTTCTTCCTAAAATGCCATTGCTTTATCACCAATTTTCTCTGCAGTGTTGAAGCTCAGTATTAGGTTTGATCTTTCTCAGTTTATTCTCCTCCTCACATTAAGACTTAGAATCATAGAATAGATTGGGTTGGAAAAGACCTCGAAGATCATCAAGTCCAACCCCTGATCCAACTCCAATTACTATATCATGGCACTAAGGGCCACGTCCAATCTCTTTTTAAAAACCTCTAGGGATGGTGAATCCACCACCTCTCTGGGTAGGCCGTTCCAATGCCTGATAACCCTCTCTGTAAGAATTTCTTCCTAACATCTAACCTAAACCTCCCCTGGCAGAGCTTGAGCCCATGTCCCCTTGTCCTATTGTTGGTTGCCTGGGAGAAGAGACCAACCCCCATCTGGCTATAACCTCCCTTCAGGTAGTTGAAGAGAGTGATGAGGTCGCCTCTAAGCCTTCTCTTCTCCAGACTGAACAACCCCAGCTCCCTCAGCCTCTCCTCATAGGACTTGTGCTCCAGTCCCTTCCCCAGCCTCGTTGCTCTTCTCTGGACCCGCTCCAGCACCTCAATATCCTTCCTGAACTGAGGGGCCCAGAGCTGAACACAATACTCAAGGTGTGGCCTCACCAATGCAGAGTACAGGGGAAGGATCACTTCCCTGCTCCTGCTGGCCACACTGTTCTTGATGCAGGCCAGGATGCCATTGGCCTTCTTGGCCACCTGGGCCACTTCCACTGATTCTTTTATTTAATCTGGAACATTCAAAATAACAACCTTTTTTTTTGGTGGATATGTGATAAAAAATAAAAATCATGACAGTGGTCATCTCATAACTGGTATTAAACCGCTTCCTACTAGCCTTCTTTTTTTACCTATACAATGTATGCCATTTCAAGTTAAACTTTACTCAACCTCAGATTCACTCACCAGAGTCCCCATACATCTTCCTCATGGAATTCAGGCTTCCTTACCATCATATTTAAGACTCTTTGCAGCTTTTATCTGACAATATCTCATCTGACAATACCTCATTCACTCTACCGTCCTCATCTCTCTCTAGATAATGCTTAAGACTTTCCTTAATCCCTCTTTTTCATGGTAATCTTCCCTCTCCAAGCAAGTTTATTTTTTCTTCCTTCCTTGTTGGCTTCCTCTTTTCGCCTCAAACCTCTGAAGTTATAAAAATTACTTTTTATTGGAATCAACAAAATGAACAAACAAACAAACAACCCCAAATCTGGTCAGATATATGCCTTTGACTTCTGATACTTGTAGGTCAAAAGGAAGGCAGGAAAGATAGTTGTTGTATTTCAAAACAAGAAGAAAATACATTGCTGTTTGTCTGTTTTTGTACAAGGTACAAGGTACCACAAAGGATTTCTGTAGGTGGTATTACCTATGCTAAATTCCCTACAGTTGAGTCCCATCAGTGAAACTTTAATTTCTCTGTTGCAACAGTAATTTTCTTAAAGCCTTGATCCAACAAAGTATTAAATGCTTGTGCTCAGACTTGTGAGTGACCTCACTGCAGATACCGGAATCGCGCACCTCATATACTTGCAATTAAGCACATGAATAATTATTTTACTCAATTTGTGCTTTAAGCTAGCTTAGTAGTTTGTATTACATTCATTTTGCATCCAGGACATAAAAGAAATCATTTAGAGAAACATGTATTTTGCAAGATGCTGAATTTCAGCAGTTTTTTCTGGTTTTAAAGTTTTTTTAGCTGAGACATTGACTTTATTCTTCAGACTAAGACATTAGTCTTCTGACTTTTATGGAAGCTCTCAGTTAAATAAAGAGTATATTAAAAAAATGTGAAATCTCCTTATACTAACACCTAAGGATGAAAATGATTGCAATATCTTCTTTTCTACCTCACATGAAAAATGCTTTCCCATAATGACACATTTTAAAAGGGTATTCCTTTTAATAAATACTGACTTCCTCAGAAATAAAGATATGGATAAATGGATGTGGAAATGTAAAAACGTATGCCATAAAGCATTTATTGATGAAAAAAAGGCTCGGTGTTCTTTCACAGATACTACTCTGAGTTATTATAGCATTAACAGTGGTGCAAATACTGCAAAATCTAATTGCTTTGTGTCAGATTTTCACTACTCCTTCCAGATATCCTTTTCCAGAAGTTACTGCATTAAAGCATCAGAATCTTCCACTGTTTCAAGATATATATGACACTGAGACAATAGTTCTCAAGGTCACTTCCCAGAATCTTTTCCATTGATGAGCACTAAAAACTATTAGCTGTCTGGCTGGGTGAAAGCTTTTTAGGCTACTGCTAGCAGTTCCTGAGGGTTTAGTCTGTTTTATGGAATAGCACACGTATAAATGTAGGTCTCTCCTCCAGGTATCCCATCTCTACATTTAAATATTACATAAGGTACAGACTGGGAGCAAACCAGGAGATTTTTCTCACATGGTGCATTGTTAAAGAAGAGTACAAAAAGATGAGCTCTGCATGCCCTGAGTGTGCTGGACGGGAGTCAGCACAGCTCTGTGCAGCCAAGATAGCCCCTTTCATGTGTGAGATCAGAGGTTCAGCCTCTTTGCTGATCAGACCACTACAGCTTTTAGCAGGGAAATTTGGATTTACGTTTGCAGTTTTAGATATCCTCATCTGTGTTTGCTGCCAGGTTAGGAACAGCTCTGGGTATTGGGAGGATGAGCGTTAAGGAAAGGTGTTGAATTCTCACACATGTGAGGAGAGACGCTGGTGTGTATTTTCTGCCCTGCTCAGGGGAAAGCATTGAGGACAGTGCTCTGAGATCAGCCTGCTGTGAGCAGGCTCCCTGACCAATGCCATCTGCCTAGAGACAGTCTTCTCCCAAATCGGTTTTGAAACCATCTTCCCTCTTGCTGTGGTGATGGACAATGTGCTGCTTGGAATTTCCCAGTTTTTGTCAGAGCAGATGTTTCTCTGGTGCCACTGAATTCAGGTTGTGGGTAGTTGGCACTTCTGAAGAGGAACCGTGTATGATTCCAAAGATCATCTCTGTTCCTATAACGTAGGGGGGGAAAATGCTGTGTAGTTAGCTTTTCAGTGCAAGGATTAAAAGCTGCTGTTTTCTGAGCTGGGCCCCGGTTCCATCTATACACGTTTAACTGACACTCATGCACACATAACTCACTTAATTGAGAACTGAGTCATTCCTCCTACATTCAAAACCGTGTTCCCAACAGCTGCTCCACGATGTTTTCCGTAGCTTTTAGGGTTTGGGTTTGGGGTTTTTTCGCTGGAATTTTCTTGTCTATACTGTGTATTTCTTGTTAAATCATGGTCACAGCCCTCCATAATCTTGACATTCCCCGTTTCTACTGGCAGGGCATCAATAGCTGTTCTTCCTGTTGTCAGTTCTGCTGCTATTGCTCTTATAAAGATGTTTCTGGGAGTTTTGAGCAGTTTGATTCCTTTAGAAAAAGGCACCAGCATCAGCCTGGTTTCCATGGCTACCAGCTCCTCAGTCTCTCCTCAGTATGGGCTTTTCAGCCACTCTCATTCAAAAAATAGTAAAATAAAAATTCTTCCTTTATCTCTGGACACTACAAGTTAAATTTCAGCTTCCTCCTGTTATTCATGCCAGCAGCAAAAAACACTGAAGAGAAAGCTTAAAGAAATACAGGAGTGTAAAGACTCACTTTGACTGTTGCATGCAAGGCTACTGCTGTCACAAGCACATCATACAATCCTGCACATAAATCTGTCAAGCTCCATCATAAAATAACTCCTAGGATTTTTTCTTTTATTTTTTTCAGCTAGAGGATTGAGTGGATAATTCATTTTTCAATTTCCCTTGACTGCTTGGTTAAAATTTTGGCACTCTCAAATCAAATGAGTAAAATGAACAATTCAAACCAAAACGAGAGTATTCTGTTCCCGGTTTTCACACTGAAGAACAAGGCATGCCAAATTTAAAACATTTCATTTTCAATGAGGGCAACTTTAACAAATGCAAGTAATAGAAAATGGAGATGTAACTCTGAGAACCAGTCACAGAAAAAAAAGAGAAATTTAATTTCTATTCTCTCTTCTTCAGGCAAACCAAAGCCCACTTCCCTGACTAAACTAGAGTTTTTTGCCTTGCTTCATTAAGTCTTTTAAGGACTTTTCACAAAACCTAACTTAGCTTTAACAGTTTTCTTCCTGCACCATATAGCATTCTCTAGTGGGGTAGTTAAAACAGTTTCCTGAAGTGCTCTTCTACCATGAGAAAACATCAAATTCAGGCTTTTCAGTTCCAGAAAGTGTCCCAACCCATTAACTGTTCAGTGAGGATTTCTTTACTTCTTATTTATAAATCTAGTCATACACATGGGCAAGCGTACAACCGGCTTTAGGTTGAACAAGCTTGCATTGTTATAATTCAATAAAGCACTTTTAAAGCTCTAGTATTCTAGCCTTTTACCAAAACAGCAGTAGAGTTTCAGAGGAGATGCAACTAATATCTTACAGTCAAGCATTAACATGTTATGCAACATGGCCCAAAATACCTGATTCGGGTGTAATTGAAACAGAAACAAATCTAGAATGCCTGTGGGTTTCATGCTGATTTACCACTGTATATATTGCCCAAACTGCACAAAACTGAAGAAAACAGAAAAGCTTCTGGTGGCATAATATCAGTGGCAGCTGGTTGAAATACAGGTTGAAACTGTCATTTTACAAAAAATATGATCCTTCTTTTGAACTATCGTTTAAAATAGTAGCACAGTAAATAAAATATTGTACCTTGATTTTTTTCTTAAAGCTGATTCAAAATATTCGCTGAAGTGAGGAAAAGTAGCCAGATTTAGATGCTAAAAATTGATTAGCTAACAGAAAATATATGTAAATTCAATTATACTGGCAGATCTTTCTAAAGACCAATTACTTTTCGGACAAATATGAGGTGAAATTTCAGTGTGTAGGATTCCTATATGACTTTCCAGTTTGTTCTTTGTTAGGATCCTGGAATAAATCAACCCTCACAGTACTTTTTCTGCAGTGACACAGCTCTGTTACACCAAGTGTCTGCCATCATGGTAGTTTAGCTCACTGATCCCTCTGAGGATGACAGTAATGGTAGGGCTATTTAGTATCTGGATTCCCCCACATACATTCCCATGGCTCTCTGAAAGAGCTTCATGGTGACATGTAAGGAATGTGTACATTTGCCTGGGATTTATGGATAACAAAGAACCAGGCTGGAATAGTTTCTTCATCACAGGTTTCCTACTATGTGAAGACCAACTTTTCACCATGTGTGTGACAAGGCTGATGTTTCTGGAAGGCCTCAAATCTCCTGCATATGTGTGGTACAAGTGGTCTCTGTGCACATTAAATACACAATCGGGGTCACTGTGGACCATCTGTGCAGAACACATGGGGAATCTGACACTTTCTGTCATCATTAGACATAATATTCCTGCAATACTCTCACAGGCTTAAATAATGATCAGAGCAAATAAAACAAATGTAATCAACCCACAGCTATCCACACTCATTCCACACTTGGCTCCTCCTGAGAAATCTCTTCTTCCCAAAGCTGAGAGTAAAGGTGGGTTTCATTTGACCATTTGACAAATTCGTCTTGCTAGAAATATATATTTCTGGGCAATTCAACCCCTCCTCAGCAACACATTAAAATAGGTCAGATGAACTACTTCTTAAGACTGCCTGTTTCTCTCTCTTTTTGACAGAGAGCCTAAAATGAAAACCTCAGCAGTGAAAATCCACCTGCCAAAGGCCATTACAGCTGGGTGAGAAGTACCTCACTAAGTGTTTTTCAAAAAGCTTTCAGCTAAATCTAGGTTCTTCTAAAATGCTTTGTGCCTTTCCAGGGCTGCCTGCCATTGCATCCATCCTGCCTTCAATCTGCGTGCCACTTGCAGGAGGACCTTCGGGCAAGCTGGAGGCCAGCAGCAGGAGCTTACTCCACTTCCCCAGTTTTCCTCTGCATGACCATCTGACTCTCAAACTTCTGTGTTTTATACCCAGACCTTGTATACCTCTTCAATGTCTCCTCAGCAAGTCTCCCCTCCCCAGACCTGATTGTTTAACTAACAGTTCTCTTCCAACTCCTGCTATCAGCTCCATGAAGTGACTGCCTGGGCCCTTGGCATTCCTGGGCAGAGCTAAAGGAGAATGAATTCAGGAAGAAGTTAAAAGAGATGATGAAGCTGGTTTGTGCTATTGAAACAGGGAAACTAAAGACTATACTTCTAATGATGAAATATGTCCTATGTTCATGTTAAACTTCCATTGGTGATGCTACTACATTTCCCCAAAGTAAAAGGAATTTACCTTGAAGGGGGCTATTTTGCCTACTGTCAGACTCATGGATCTGGACCTTGGTTTGAATGTGATAATTCTACCAGGGGCTGTTACACCAGAATTTTCTCTGGGAGAAGTGGAAGTGAAATTTCACTTATAAGTCAAGCATGTATCAAAATGCAACTAAAAACTACTCTCTCAAAATGAGCATTTACACTTTTCAAATCATTAACATTCCCTTGGATACCAATTGCAGTAAACATTTTAAATGACAGTTTTTCTCAGAATTTTCATTACTATAAGGTTTACCTCAAAGTGAAACTGCCTATGATTTCAGGCAGATTAGTGAAATCCACCTTATACCAATCTATTCAAGAATGTACTCATTGAGTACAACTGAGGGAAAAAAATGTTTAATTCTCCAGAATTAGTCTTCTTAAAATCTTTCAGGTACTGCAAGTTAAATTTTGCTTACTGATCAAGAACAGACCTCTTTCCTGCTATATTTGTAAACTCTACTGAAGCTTTTTATCTTGCAAGTGTGCAACTGAAGTTTCAGTTAGATCTATTATGTACAGTCTAATCTCTGTGCAACACAACAGGAAATTTTCCATGATCTCCATGGCAAAAGAAGTACTAAGAAATCAGCAGAAGAACTACTCACTGCATTTCTGAAGCATGTTTTATTATCAAAGGTATGTTAATCATAGTCTGTTAAATCTGGTAACAACTAACCTCCCATTTAATTGTTCCCTCAAGAGTCATTGTTCTCTCATATGGTCACTTAATAAAAATAATGTACCAATGAAGTAATTAATATGTGTAACACAATGTTTATTTATAAAATGTTCTCTCTATAGTAAGCCATTCTGATACACTCCCTGCTCTGAAGGTCTCATGAATTAGTAATTAAGGAGGATATATTTTTAGAGTTCTTCATTTGGACAACACCTTCAGGCACATGGTGTGATTCTTGGCATGTCCTGCTCAGGGCCAGAAGCTGGACTTGATGATCCTGATGGGTCCCTTCCAACTCAGTATATTCTATGATTCTGTACTGATAATTTTCCCACATCTCATGAACCTGGCTGTGATTAAACCCTAAGAAGCTCTTATTTCAAGGGCAGAAGTCTCTGTTTTCACTGACAAGTGGGATGTCAAGGCTGTTCTCCACCAGAGACAACAAACCTGTACACATAGGCATGAAGAGCAAAAAGCACAGTCCAAGGGGGGTGGTAACTCTCCACGCTCTTCAGTAGCTCCAAATGTTCTAGGAGATATTTTGTGTCTTCCAGCTGCCCATCTCTTCCCTGGGGATGAGCAGTCCTTGCTTATTCTTGAATCCTATTCAACTCCTGAACATCATGACACTTTGGCTGGAGCAGACACTGTCCTTCTGTGATGGCCTTGGGTGAAAATCACATGGCTCATAAGAGCTTGGTTGGAACTCTGATATTTTTCTAGTCCTGATCAATTCCTCCTTACAACACTCCGGCCACTCATAAATATTCAGGAACCACTTATGTGCTCCAAATTTTTAGTATTCTGCAACCAATCGAGCTATGTAATCAAGTTTAATATGTTAACTTTGGGGAACCCACTTTTTTTCACTAAACTTTTTCTTTATAAAGCTGACGTATATCAGACATATATCAGACTTATATTACCCTTCAGCTCCATGATGTTTTGTACATTTCCTGTACTATATGTTAATTCAAGATCAGCATCCAACCTTGGTGTTTTGCCTTAGAAGAGGGCTGACACAATAGCACTGAACCTCCCTAGTATCTGGGTTACAAATACCAGAATTTATGGGGCCTCTATGGTGTAGTGATCTCCTTTCTCTTTCTCCACTGGATGGTACGTGCACATTTGTGCTTGATTAATCTTCTAATCCGTGGTGTGAGGTTGAAAAAATGTGCGATTGCTCAAGAGGTTTGTAAATGACAGGTAACACTTTCAGAACTGAGCTTACATTGCTCACCACAACCACCATACAACCTTGCATTGCTCTACAGGCATTCGCACATTTTTCTTTCTCTATTCACCATGCCTCCATTCTGGCCTATTGGTTTATTTATCCAATGAAAAGCATGTTATATTTCAAAACTGAAAAATTCTGTGTGAACAACTCTTGTTTTGATCAAACTTTTCCTGACTTCAAAAATACAAGGAGATTAACTTGGTTAAGGTATTGGTGGGAGAGGATTTTGCATCTCTCACATTTTGAAGATTTGTGTGATTATTACTTTTTATTAGAATGCAAGTGTTATAAAAATGTTTGTTGAAGAAGCTATTTTGGCTTCTACCTCATTGCTCTGATGGTGCCTTCCACTGTGTGAAGTTGTATTATACTCACTGAAAGACACAAATGGAGCATAAACTAATATAGCAATGATTAAACAGCCAGGATGTGGTTGCCTGAGAGATCCCATCATATATGCCCTTCCTGATTCACTGACACAGTAATAGTCAGGCGAGATGCTGATGTTTGACCTCCATTTCAATAGGACAGAGTGAACTCCTGACAGATGTTGACCTTACAGGCTTGCAAGTCTGCAGTGCTTCCCTACCATTTGCCCAGAATAGCTTTGATTAGTTCATTTTCAGATTGTGCTTCAGTGCCCGTTTGTTTTGCCTGGTTCTTGACAAAACACAGTACGATCAATCTGGGAAACAAACAAAAAAAATCTGTTCAGTTGTCAGTTAAATTATTGGCAAACAGTTGGATTTTGCACACTTTTTTACATAGTGTATGAGATTAAGAAAAACAAATACATCACTTCATCATGCTATTTTGTATATATTCTGCATTTTTAATAATCTTTGAAACTGAGGTTCCTTCTTTCATACCGTGATTGCAATAATCTGGATTTATTTTGTTCCTAGTAATGAAAGAAAATGGTGTGCGAATTCTATTCCCAGACCAGCCAGATTAACAACTGTAAAACCCTTGAACCCTCTAGTTGGCAAATGATTTATTGACATGACATTCAAATGTGTTTTGCTTCAGCGTTAATGACAGGAGTTCCAGAACTTGTCACTGAGGTGATAAATGGATCCTTATACGTACAGCCTTGAAAAACTGGGAACGGTGCCATTTTCCCCTTCAATTTATTAAGAATCACATCTCTTTACATTTACAGGAAGTAGCAACTTTTTTTCTCCTTTCTGTGGTTATAATATATCACCATTTTGTTTATGAACAGTTAATTACTTTGTTCAACCTAGTGTTATTGAGAGGGTATAGGTTAGTACACAGGAAGAGCACACTGAAAACAGCTGTTGCAGGACTGATTTTTTTTGACCTTGAAGAAGATAACTGGAATGAATAAAGCAGCCTAATCAAATGCAATAGTAGTAAAACCACTATGGTCGTGAAACGCACTGACGGCACATTTCCTAATGTGTCTGGTTTAAGCATATCTGTGCAAGCTTATAAAAATGAGGAAAAGAGATTCCCAAGGACAAGTTGTTCCTATACGGAGAAAAAAAATTAACCTGCAGTCTATAGCAGTTGCTAAAATATTTATAGAGATGAAAAATAAAAGATTTAATCATGTTGTTATAAAAGTTGGAGCTCTCTGATTTTTGCATGAGAAACAGCGAGTTTCACACTTACTCAAACAGCAAATAAAAATTGCATTTATTTTTTATCAAAAGCTTTTATTCTGAAGACTCAAGAGTATTTGTGAAAAAGGAGAGATTTTAGTGAATTTGTTTATGGGATTTGGTTTTGCAAAAATGTTGTGAATTCAACAAAATTAATTCTCTTTTCAAACCAAAGAATTCAGACTGTTCATTCTGTGATGGCTGTTATTTAGGCATATCTATTTAACTTGTAGGAAAGAAAAAAGAATTGTACAATGTTTAAACAAAAATGAAACACTTTTATGGTGAAATCTTTCAATAATTTCCATTCTTTCTTGTTATTAACAGTGACCAAGTTGAGACAACCTTCCTTATTTTCTGTTTGACCTGGTTTGGGTGAGAAAATTGATTTTTAAAAACTCTATGGTTTCCAAGGACACAAAGACCATTCTCATTCTTAATAGAATTTTGTGACAAATGCAACCTGTTAATATGGATATTTCGAAAATATTTTGCATTCAGATGTCCCTGGTAGGTTCATACCCTTTGCTGGTATGGCCAGACAGTATTACACCAATAGGGTATTTCACAGCTCAGTCACTGCACAGCTATCCTGGCATGCTGAAAGGATCCAGGTGTCAGACTGCAAGGGCAGGAGAAGGCAGGAGTGAGAATCAGTGTTGACTGCCCCAAATTCACTTCCTTACACCAGGAGCCATGTCAGCCTCCTCAACTCACTGCTTCAAGGTGCCTAAACTGAACTGCTGTCATTCAGACGAAAATTAAGGCTGCTCTGCCAAAGAAAGCAGGAGTAAGCTCAGTGTGAGTGTATAACTTGTTCTGATCTAATTTTTGCAGTACAAAAGCTCAGTACAAAGCACTATCCAGACTAACAACAATGTCTGTATCTCTAGCACAGACCATCTACTACAAACCCAACAGTCCAGTCACTGTAATTAATACAGTGCCAGTCCTTTTTAAATGCAACTGTACTTTATCACTGCTCTAATGTGAAAAATTGGATTGAAACTCCTGGGAGAACCAACTTCTCTTCCTCCAGTGAATATGCAGCTCTTGTGCATAGCAATTCTCCAATATTCATGCATCTGGAAAAAGGATAAGATGAAAGCAGAAAGTGCCCTTGTATGTAAAAAGCTTAAGAGTAGCAGGGAATTAACTGAACTTTTATGTACTCTGAAAATGTTTAATGGGTGAAATCTCTCAAAGCATTTTTTTCTTAAACTTTTTCCCCCATCCTTCATAACAGTAGCATAGCAATAGCTCTTTTAATGGCTGTTCTATAAAGATACATCTTCAGCTTGGACAAACTCGATCAAATTCATAGTTGTTAAATTTCTGAATGCCTGTTTGTTCTGGAAGATGAGGGCTCTTCCCCAGGCAATTAGATTTCCGTGTAAAACTATCTGCTATGATTCCCAGGAGCTTTATTCCATGTGAAAGGTTAAAGGTAGGTTTTCCAAGTCTTATAGGAAACACTCCTACTGTTCAATAGTGCAGGATGCAAGTTAAGGTCACCATTAGGTAAGAGGGAAATATGAGCTGTTTTGTACTTGAACAGAAACCACAAGCCTTACAAAATACCAGCTAAGTTTCAGTGCTGTGAGAAAAATGATGATGCATTTTTTATTGTTATGAAATGCCTGATAAAGACTGAAATACAGTCATAACAGAGATTTAAATAAAGTTTCTATTACACTGCTTCCTGGCATTTAATCAAATCAGATGGATGTAGACAAGGTACAGTATTATCAACATCAATCCTACATTCAGGCTCTCCAAACATCTGAAGGAGTGCATGGGGTTTTTTTGCTAATTTTTCAATACCTATGCTGTAAACTCGAGACATAATGATGCTTATTTTGATAAGAGGTAACATCTTACCTTGCTTTTAGCCTATGTTGCTCATCATCAGCACCTTTAAGGCTGGCTTTCTTTGAAGTGTCAGAGAAGTGCTGATGATTCGATGTGGTCCCCAGCAAAGCTGACTGTTGTCTTCTGTAGCCTCTTGTGACTTGTTTTCAAAAAGAAGAGCAGGTGGGGAAGCAGCGATAAAGAGAATGGTTAAGATCAGGATATGATACATCAACTTGTTTAGGTGTATAATGTTTATTATATATACTCACACATGACTTGGAAGGAGGAGTGATCACAATGAAAAAGATGAGTCAAGGTGACTTAGAAGAACCAGAGACCTGAGGAAGAATTCAGACCTCAGCTATCCAGATGAATGATGATAAGTGAATTTCGTGCCTGTTGAAAAGTATGAACTACCCAGACATTGGAGAATTCTCAATTAACCTTATCAGCCCAGCAGAGAAGCTGGGTTCTCACATAGCGCCATTAGGGATCTGCTGAATGCAGTCAATAAAAGGCAGGATATGCTGCAGAGATAAGAATGGGGTGATAAACTCTGCAGAAGGTATAATGTAGTGACCAAGTGTGCAACCCCATCTAAAATACAATGAATAGCACGGGAGAGAGGAAAAGAGCAAGTTCAGGAAACAGTGGTGAAAAAACTGATCTGCAAAGTGGAACTCACTAAAACAGAAAGACAATGAAATCAGGATTTTTTAAAAGATTTAAAGTGATTATGAAGAATGACAGTTGTTTTGGGAAACAGTGAGAAAATCTCGTGCATAGGCTAATCTCTATTGGATCAGGAGAAGATATAATGATAAAGGACAACTAACCCACCTGGACTTACTGAGAAGTTCTTAAACCCTACATTGAAACATCTGTTGGGTAGTAGTTGAAATTACTGGACTGCGTTTCTAGTGTAACAATTCCTGCACTCATACATTGGTTGAAAATTAAAGAGGAAAGAATGGAAAAGAGTCACTAATATAGCTGCCCACAACTTTAGCCCCTAAAACACCTAAAAATTATTTTTCAGACGTCCTTTGAATTTCTATGGAAAGTTACTGTGCACATGCTTTCTTTGTGCTTGTTCAGCCATAATAAAACAAGAATCTTTCCATCGAAAGATCAGTGTAAGACCAACCTCTGAATACTAACCTCAGAAAAATAGTCTTGTGCTGCTACAAAATTAAACACTTCTGTATCTCTGCTGTGAATGAGTTGTTAACCTTCACCCTTTTCCCAGCACTAGCAGAAATAATTATTGCTACTTATCATTGTTACTCATTGTTTTCAAAACACATGGTTAGCCCATGTGTTTTGAAATCTTTGCCTTCAGAAGATTCTGCAAAAGTGTGGTATGCACAATTAAAACTAAAGAGATATAAATACTCTGTAGTTGATAAACTGCAAAGATCCATTTGAAATAGGACTTTTAAGATGTGATATGAACACTATGATAGAGAGCACCTGACGTGCGAAAAGTACTAGATTCAAGAAAAAACATGATAAAAATAATGACAGCCCATTAGAGAGGGAAGCACTGATGTCTTTGTTCTATACCTGTACGTTAAATTATTTTTTAATTCTACTCCTACTGTAATCAAAAGCCAAACTTTGTATATTTCCAATTGATTTTCCTTTTCATGGTCCAGTGAGACTTCCGGCACCTTATGTTCAGTACAACTTCTGAAAAGTGCTCACATTCACAGCGTCTAAACTGGGCTGGATTTGAACCCATGTTCTTGGGTCTGAAGAATACCTATGTTTGGCCAGGTGCCTTCTGTCAGGAAATTGCTGAAGGTAAGCAGAACTGACAGTTTCTTTGGTTTAAAGGGCCAGGGTGACCCAAGCTGTCTAATCTAAGAGCAGTTTTTGTTCTGTGAGTCCAGAGGTAGCACTGGTTACTCCATTGCATCTCAAAATTAGGCCAAACAGAGGCAGAAATAAGCAACTGTCTCTCAGCATTTTTTAAGACCTAGTTTGGGTATCTGTCACCCCGGTGTGCTTCCTATCCTGAATCCTACCTGAGACAGCGGCACTTCTGAGGCCCTGGAGGGTGAGCTGCAGTGTCCAAGCCAGGGCATCAGATTCCACTTGAGGAAGCAGAAGACACTAGGCATTGCAACACCTCCTGGGAGGCACAACTGCATTCCATCCTCTTTCCATCCTCTAACTCAGCTGGGAAGAGCCTGATGGGAGTCTACCTCTTCCTTGGACTTTTGAGAACCCTTGTAACAAATAACAACAAAAGTAGAACAAGGAATTGACATAGCATCACTCGCATGTTTTTACCAGCCTGGCATATGAAGATCATGTAGTCCATAAATAGTCTGATAGAACAGAAGGAAATACAAAAATCATGTGCTTCAACATTCAGGACAACACAGGTCAAAAAACCTCAGTGATTTCTGCATAAAGATCAAAACTTGTGGTTGGATAGAGGAGGACAGATCCAACCTGCTGTGGAGACTTAATGTCTTCACTACATACAGTGGCACACTGTTCCAGTGGCTAATTATCCACCCTTGCTGCTGGGAATGTGCTATTTCTGGTTTGATTTTGTTTAGCTTCTGCTCCTATTTCATCTGCTTTTTTTTTCTTTCTTGTTTTCTTCTCTCTTTGCAAAATTAAAGAGACAGCCACAGCCAGTAATTTTTTCTTATGTTGGCACTATTAGACTGAAACTGAATTATTGCTTAGCCAAACTAAGACTATAATTGCTTAGCAAAATTTGGGCTGAACACCTCAGATTTCGGTGTCTAAGTCAGATTTTCCAGGGCACAAATAATTTCTGTTGTTCTTTCTGACTCTGCTTTTTATTTGCTGTGACACTGGGTTATTCTTTGTGGCACTGGGATTGAGCTGTTCCACTGCTGGACTTAATTTTCTTGTACACCTCTCTCTCTTTGGTAGCTGCTTATTGACCCAAAGATCCCACTTGGCAGGATGAACAGTTTCTCTTTAGTCTATGCTGAGTTTGGTGGAGTGGTGCCATCGCAGAAAGGGAGGGAAGGGATAGAAGTTTCCTCAGGCCGGTGAAGAAAAAAGAGTGGCTGTTCACTCTGAAAGAATGTTGGGGATAGAGTCCCATATGCATGGGACAAGGCGCCTTATCACCAGTGTGGTTGGGCACTTACAATTACTGTGCTATGGCATCTGCTGCCTGTGAAAGCCTGGGGTGGGAGGTCAGGACAGCACAGCAACTTTTGGCTGAGCAAACCATAAGGAGACATCACATGTGGTGCTGGACCTTCCCAGTGTCTCTAGCTGGTCTGGGCCATCCTCGAGGATCATAATGCAACCAGAGAGCATTTTCCCCAGAAACACTTCCTAATAGCAATCCTATCAACCCTCACTTGCTTACACTTTTTCTCCGTCTCTCTTTTCCCTAACTTATTGAATTTGGAATGTCAGTGTTGCAAAATTCCTGTCTAACCTGCAGTGACAAGGTACATCAACTCCTCTTGATTTTTAAGAAGAAAGGTAATGTGACAATGTTTTAAGTAAGTGCCTCTGGGTTACTACCTAAAACTGCTTTCTATCAGAATTGAGAGATCCTTTATAGTTATAGTCCTTTTGCCTTCTGTACATTATCTCAGCTATATTTTTAAATAAAAGTATTCAAAATTGTTCATCAGGTGTTTTCTTCACATATATTTCAAACTACTGCTTATCTAAAGGAGAATAAAGAAATGAGATGTGCCGTCACTTTTCCTGAGGTATGAGGGTAGTGGGTTACTTAAGTAACCGGCTATTACTTCCATTATGGGATTGAATGAATCACATTTTTATAAACAGAAGGAAATAAATCCAAGAGATTTCCAGATAGTCTTTGTGGTCATTAGAATTAAGTACCTGGTAGCATTAGTAATTTCACTGTGTGTTATCTGAATCTTTAGGCTTTGAATCATCTCTCAATTTGTCTGTATGCGCCTAAGCCAATTTTGAAGAAGGAAATTAGGCTCCTAACTTTGAAAGCTGAGTGACATCAGGGTGAACTAGGCTATAAAATCTGGCTTGATTCCATTCACTATCTGTACCATGATTGCAAGATAGTATAAGGCAGTCATGCCTCTGCAAGAATTTGTTGCTTCTTATTTTACGCTGAAAAACTTCTCCTAAATACACAATATATTCAGCCATGAAATTTGCTAAGGTATTTATATGCTGTTATGACTAACATAGGCATTTTTAATTAATAAGTCACAATTTCTTATTAGGTCCCTTCTCACTAAGTTGCATGTGACTCAGTTAAAAGGAAATCATGAGGCGAAGCTCTGGTGACTGCTTTAGAAATACCGTAATGGCTGCACTGCAATTAATGAAGTGTTAGAGATAATCCATTGCCATCTGTCTTTATTTTGCTAAGCCACTCAAGTAGAGACCATATTTGAGGGGAGAAAAGAAAATCCAGAGCTAGAAGAATACTGCAAATGAGTGTTCGCCAACATTTGTTCCAGTTCTGAGCAGCTGTTCAGTGTGATCATGTTCATACCTCCTTTTATTCACTATTCATGATCATTCTCACAAATGAGGTTATTCTTCATACAAATACCTAATTGCAAAGGAGCACGTTGCTATTCTTCTATTCACAGTTCTTTTGCCTCGCAGTCAGGGACCCAAATCAAACTGTCTGACTCCACTGGTCGACAGCCTGCTGCTAACAACAACCTGTGAGCAGTTCTGAGGTGAGACTTGCACAAAGGGCTTTGGTGGACAAGTCCCCAGGACTCCTTGTTTCCAAGCCTTAAGTGAAAGAGAGAACAAATGCAGAAATGACTGAGACTGTCAGGAACAGCTCACTAAACCTTTCAGCCAGCTGTAGAGTTTCCTAAGCTTTAAGCTGGGCTGCAGCCCCAGGGGCTTCTAAAGGCTGGTCCGAAGGTAGGAAGCTCTTTGTCTTCTTTTTACCAGTGAAATACAATGAAGGCAAAGATCTTTTCAAATGGCCATACACATATATGCATATTTATATGTACAAATGTGGTGGCAGTGCTGCATGAGGGTACAGATGGAGTTCTCTTGTAGCTGTGCATCTCAGGAATCTTAAGTGATTTTTTTTTTTCTGGTTCTGCTTTTTCCCTCTTATCACTGGGACTCACCTCTCTGTCCTATTTACCCACCTTGTTTTCATCAAATACAGATACAGTTCAATTATTAGGATACTTGAACCACTCTGAAGACAACCAAGTCTCTTTTTAAAAAAAGATAAATTAGTGTTTGTCTGGAACACTGACCTACCAGTCAGTCCTATTAATCCAAACAGACAATGCACGTTAATATTTAGAAGTCTGCAGCTCTCTCCAGGCAATGATTTTTATGAAAATGAAGCCAAAAACTCTGGTAAAATCAGAAAATGGTCAGATAGTGCTTTTAAAACAGTGTGAAAAACACTGACCTTTATGAGTGTTTATTCCACTCGTTAAAATTGTCCAAATTAAACGCTGACAATTTTATCACCTAGTGGACTGTAATAAACCAAAATTCAATATTCTTGTTTCAGTACAACTATTATTTTGGAGGATCTTGAAAGATGATGTTCTTCGTGTCCAGAAACATAAAATGTGGTAATTCAAGATACACCAAGCAGTTTGCCAAATAGATTTTGACAAAGGTGTTTCATCAGTATTTTACTGAGAATGAAAAATGAACATCTCCATTTTATTTATTCTCTCAGGAGCCTACCAACCTCTCACTATGCTTCAAGGGACAACTCTGCGCTTCTGAAATGATAAAATCTTTCTTGAAATCTTTTAAGAAGGCTTCAGTGCCCCACGTCCTTTAAAATTCATTTATTGTTTTAATGGGAGCTTTTCCTTGAACTCATACCTGGCATATTTTTGAGTAGTAATCATAGCAAAGCAGTGCCTTGGCTGCATAGGTATTTATTCCTGCAGAGATCTGCATTTTGATTTTATCTGTCTGTGAAATGAATTCTGACAGCTCAGCCTGCCAGTAAAAATGAAAGGTGCTTTTAAAAAATTGTTCTGCTTATGTACTCCCCAGCTAAAAAGGCTACAAAAGTCTAACAGTTTCAGTGGGGAGAGGAAGCCCCCCAGTCTGCTGGTCTCCATTTCATAACTTTACTGTAATGGGTGAAGTAGTTCAAAAAGCTGAACAAGGAATGAAGACCTCTCATTACTTGATGATAGCCAGCTATTTCCACTGTTACTGTTCATGAGCTCTTTATCCCTGTTTGTTTCCTTTAAGGGAAATATGTGCACATGGTGGAGGGATAGATATTGCCGATTACAGGCAATTGCAGAATTATAACCTAAGTGCTCTGAGTGGCTCCTTGGTAGCTCCTGTCTCCTTTCACTGACAAGCTGGGGGAGAGGATACATCAAAGGAGATGAGGTGGAAACCTTCCTCTGCGCCATGAAATGGGCCATTCTCTGGAAACCCTATGCCTGCCTGCAGACACATTGGCTATGCTATTTGGGGCTCTGTAATGGCAGAAAGCAGGACTTATACTGTTCTTTCCTTTCTGATGGCTAGAAAATATCCTTTGACTGACCTCAGTCCCATTGCTGTCAGTGATTTAATTTATAATGATACCTCTAATATTTTGCATAGAAAAATATGCAGTATGCCATAAACCTCTGGAAAGACTGAACAAACACATGCTCAGATCAAAAGCGGGTTTTGGTGCATCATTCTGCAATGGAGATCTCTCTGCAGCCTCTTTTTCTGTAGTATTTCTCTTTAAACATTTTCTCAGTGTCAGCCTGTTGGTCATTCCATCACAGAAAAGAATTTCCATCACAGAAAAGAATCCTCATTTGTAACGTGTGATAAAGCGTTTCAAGCACACATAAAACATCTTAGATCATAGAGATTTTCTCAGAAGTGACTGATAATCAGAGGGAAAAACTGACAGGGAGACAGTTGATGTGGAAGTAAGGCCATGACATAAATCTTTCAGAGGAAAGGGAATAGCTGGTTAAACAAAATGAAAAAAGAATGACAGATATTCGGCAAGTTGGATAAAACTCTAGTTTACAGTGCACTTCCACGTACAGAATATCTACTTTGGGAGGACAGTGTGAATAAATCAAAGCATCCAGTCTCCCAACATTCATGTTTTAGTATTGTTTTGGTGTGCATTCATGGTTTGACAGGGTTAGCAATTCACCGCATCTAAATACATGTTTGTCTCCTTAAATGATCTTTCATATCATGTTTACTTGTTTACTTCAGGACTCAGATGCGGATGCATCTCTGTGCACCCAGTGAAAACTGGCTGCTGTGCATTTTGATGTTACAAGATGCAAAGCACTGCACATCCCTGTATCTGAGGGCACAGTTAAGCCCTCAGAACAGCTGAATTGTGTCTTTGTACAACAGGGGATTTGATAATTGGGCAGATGAAGCATGAAGGAATGAAGCTGGAGAGCTGGTGGCACAAATTCCAGGCTGAATCCAACAAATTGCATCATAAGAATGATTTTTTGTCTTTAAAACATCTTTATGGCAGGGCTGTAATGGAGATAAAGCAAACGTTATTTACTGCTACAGTATCATTCAGATGTCATTCTTTCAACAGCATGCTATACTGCTTGTAAGCAGGCACAGGGCAGCAGCCCAAGAGTCTTTGTGCTGTCTGCATTTATAACTGTTCCCGCTGAGCAAAATCTAAGGCTGCTCAGTGTCTGCATGACATGTAGCGGGGATATGTCAAAACATCTATCTAGCTATCCTGTTTTGTTTGGGGTACAGTTAGAGATAATAATAAGTTGGCTTATAGTTTTAATCAGCAATGATTAGATGCAACTCTGCCAGGTATGTAGAAAAAACATTTGTAATATTCATGTCAGTGTTGCATCCGGATTCCTTAGTCAGTCATACATGGGAAAAGGCTAGTGAAGTATTTTAAAACATTGCCAACACATGGATATTAGGTTATTACTTTAATTGACTACATCAGCAAATACACAGAAGTATCACTTACCAGACAAGTTTCTCTTGGTTAGTCTCTGATAGTAGATTTCTATTCACATAAATGGAGTTTCTAGAGCTTCCTAAGGAAAGAAAAATGAGGAACAGACATTCCATTTATCATCCTTAGGCCACTGGGGACATTGAATATTTTAACTAAGTTTTGACAAATTGTGTGCAAGTTGGCGATCTAGGAATGAAGTTCTGGAAACCATTGGCTATACATTTGTAAAAACAAGTAGGAAATTTAATATGTTAGGAACCAGATGGAAGGAGTATGCCAATGTCATGCAGAGAGAAACTTACACTTGAGAGAGGGAATAAACTGTAGTCATACTTGCAGAAAAAAAATTGGCTGTACTGGAGGATGTTTTGTCATTGATTTCAGAGAGAATAGGATTTCATCCAGAGCATGTACGAGTGAACAGTATTTGTTAGGATCATATCTTTGAGACAGATGCAAGTATAAACTAAAACACAGATGCCTCAGAGTGAGCAGTAACAGTTAGGAATAAAATTACTTTCCCTGAACAATGAACTTTGTGTATGTTTTTGTAAAAGTATTTTTATGCTCTGGAGGGTAATTTGTGAAAATATATTTTGTTCCTGGTTTTTCTTTAAATTTGATGTTTTCAAGCTGATTTATGGAAAGAAAGAAAGAAAGAAAGAAAGAAGGAAAGAAAGAAAGAGAAAGAAAGAAAAAAAAGGAAAGAAAGAGAAAGAAAGAAAGAAAGAAAGAAGGAAAGAAAGAAAAAGAAAGAAAGAAAGAAAGAAAGAAAGAAAGAAAGAAAGAAAGAAAGAAAGAAAGGAAGAAGGAAAGAAGGAAAGAAAGAGAAAGATTCCAATACTTTGGCAAGCACTTGCTGCTCTAGGAGAAAAGATTTTGACTTTTGCCTTATGTATGAATGTAGTGACACAGAGTGCCAATCCCCCAAAAAGAAGTTTCACATCAGCACAAAAATTGACAGTACTCTGTATGTGGATGCCAATTTTGTGCAGGGTTGTGATCTATCACCAGCTCTGTAGAAGAAGAGCCACGCTTCTCCTTCTTCCCAGACATGTCAGCAGGTCCTAAGGACACACTTCTCTTAGCTGAGCATTCCCATGGCACACTGTTAAAAAAAGCCTCTACTAGTTCCTGACCTGAAATCTCAACATAATACAGAATGCTTTTTCACAATACCTCTGGTTTAAAACCTGTAGGAAGCATTCTCATTTTACTTGTTGTGCAGAGCTATCGTGCAGAAAGGAAGGCTGCAAGAGGAACTATGTGGACATGGAACATATTCTGCCAGTGGCAAAACAGACATTATGAACTGCATTGGGGTATAAACCAAAGTTTGTTTTAAACAGTAGGGAAAGTACTAAGGGCACATTCTACTCATTCCAGATCTGCCTGGGGTCCCAGAGCTTCACAGACATGAAATGCCAATGTTTCTGTGATACCAGTGCTTGAGGGACTGTCTTTGCCCAGGATGATACCTCATGAAGAGGATATTATCTTAGCTGGGCATTATCAGCTGTGTAAACTCAAGACCTGAAACATTCTAAGTGCATCATTAGAAATTGAGGAAATCTGGTGTATCCTGAGACACTTCAGCAAGTTTGTGAAGTTTTACCTTTTGTGCTTCTGTTTCCATCCTGGATAATCAAAAGTTGGGGAAAAGAGGTATTTTACTTTATATTATAGTGTTTTCAATCCAGAAATTCAAGGAATGTTGAAAATAAATGTGCAATAAAAGAACTGATCCAACTCTGCCAGAACCTCAGCCAAGATTCAGTGCAGCTGTGGCTCAGCAAGGGGAGATGGGTCAGGAAATCTCTGTATCATCCATATTGGTCTGGCGGTTCAGAATATCAATTCTGCTCATTGCTGTCAGATTATACACTGAGAAGAAGAAAATTAACTTGCTCTCTGGAATGCAAGACAAGGAATAGTTTTTCTGCCCAGCCTAACATTTTTGAATGGTGATTCTGCTGATATCAGCAGTAGTCTGCTGAATCATCTTTCTCTTCTACTGTTGCTTTGGTCCTCTTAAAGGAAAAATAACCACAGTAAAGCAAGATGGAGTAAAATGCAGCTGAACTTTAAAGGGACTACCATTTTTGCACCAGGGACAGAAGATCCACAAACTCACTAGTGTAATGTTCACATTACAGGGAACAATAATTTTAATTGTGGATAGGAAGAGGTATGGTCTCATACTGTGGAGTGACACTTATTCATACAGAAAAGCCGAGGAGGAGAGATTTTTTGTAGGTTTTGGCCTTCCACCCAAATTTTCAGGCGATATGTGGCTCTACTAAAATTGATGGCAGCACTACAACTGAGCATAGTGGAGTCACAGGTTGAATCGGAATACAGATATGCCACACTTCAGTCTTTGGAGGAGTCATTTATATACAATGAGTATAAACAGATTCTGCTGCTCTGAAATGTGAGTTTCAATTGTTTTGATACAAATATTCCAACCAGAGATAGAAATGGAAGCTCCAGAATAGCACAAAAATGATAACACACACACACATGCACACACACACAAATACTTCTAAGCTTTCTATTACAGTGCCAAAGGTTGGCTGCAGGAGATTGTTAGGTCAGTTTTTCAGGCTTTTTGGTCTGTTTTTTGCCTCATTTCTAATAGAATAATTCCACTGACTTCAAGAGATGTGGTCCTCCCTTATCCAAGAAACATACCACAGTTAGGCCTGAGAAGTCCATGTAACTTAAACAGACAAATTATTTTCCAGATGCTTTTCTACCTTCACCAAAAAGTTAGGGTTTTAGTCTTGCCTGTCTAAACATAACAGTAAAGATTTGTTTGCTTTCACAAATGAAAAATATTCCAAGTTATTTTCTGTGGGTTTCCGTTGCTATTTCTGCAAATATGTGTTTTTCTTCTGTTATCTTTATTTTTTTTTAATAAATAGCAACATACAGTATATAGTACTGTCACTGTTTATTAAAGTTTACAAAAATGTTTAATCCATATCATAGTTTTAAGGCAAAATTTCCATTTAGCCTACATGTAGTAGGACTGAAAATTGATAACAAAAATTGTGGATATTCTAATTTCTAGACTTGCTATTTATTAATCACGACTCTGAAGGTGCATTTTCCTATTATCACTTCAGTGAATTAGCAATTCTAATGGGAAATTCAGTTTTTTAAAATTGTCTTGGTTTGTTTGTTTGTTTTTATGTTTTGGTTTGGTTTGGTTTAGTTTGGTTGGGTTTTTTGTTGTTGTTTGTGTGAGTTATTTCAGATAAAATATCTGTATTTCAGGATTTTGTGTTCAATCATCTTCTCCCAGCCTTTGAGAATATCACTTCAGGGGTAGGAGGAGTGCTCATAACTAAGCTTTGTTTAGTGCTGCAAGTGAGTACTTAGCCTAGGACTCCCTGTGCCTCCCTGGGATATACATTTCTTCAAAAGCTGATGGAGGAAGGCAAAGCTGGACTTCTACTCTGAATCTGTCTTCCAAAACCCAATCCTTCTCTGTTGATACCAAGGTAATTTCAACTACATTTCCCAGTGGAATATTGTCAAATGGATAAGCAAATGGAGGAGCTGTTTAATCTTCACATGCTTTGTGGTGGTGTCTATGGGTCTTGGTCAACTTCTGGCATGTAACAAGGTGGTGCACAAAAGCCGTAGAAGATCCTGGCTGATCAGTGCAGGACTGAGAGGAGCAAGTCTAGTGGGATGGCCCCAGGGTGACCCAGTGCAACTCACTAAGCCAGCAAAACTCTACTCTGTTTTTCCCCTTAGTTTTCTGATGATTTAGTAAGTTGAATCATCTTCCTGGGAGGTCACAGCAAGGTGAGAATGGAGAGAAGAAGGAAGAAGAGGAAAAGGGAGGAGGCCTGTCCCCTTCAGCAACACCAGTCTCTCCAACTACTCTCAGCCCAGCTCGGCTGATTGCTGTTTGGCTTGATCCACTTGACATATAGAGATAAATTTAGAAAAACTGTTTGACACTCAAGACCTACTCATTCACCACCTCTACATGCCAGTGAACAACGCTTTATGCATGCACAGTTTCCAATCACTTCATGTGTATTTCAACACTGATATTCTGATGTCTGCATCTTTGGTTTAGTCCTGCTCAACAAGAAACAGATTCTCAGTCTCTGTCAGGTATACAATTTTTCTGTGTGAGTGCCCTTTTCAGTGTGGTCCATTCAGCAGGAACTAGTTAATTTACTTGTGAGTTAATCTGGAAAACCTCTATGGCAGTCTGAAACAAAGAAGGATTGATGAAAAAACAGACACAGCAGTCATTTATTTGGTGATGTGGTCTAAATAAGAGACGAACAGTAATGGGTTATTTAAACAAGACTGCTTTATTGTCTTTGTGCTAACAAGATTCTGTGACATTACAGAGGGAGAGCATCAAAAGGTCCAGTAAAGTTCCCTGCCCTTTAGCGTAAAATTTCACCAATTTCCTCCAGGCAAAAACAATCTGCTGACTAGTGACATCTGTCCTGTGCTGCAGAGGCTCTTTTATGGTGAAAGAAACTGTACTTCCTTCCACATTGCACTAAGGGAAGTGAAGGAAGAATTGCTACCAGATATATATACATGTGTTTATATATAACACTACGTATACATGCACATACTGGGATATGTTGATTGTATTCATTATATATATGTGTGTATATACATGCTTATAAGTATATGTATGCATAGAAATGCCTAAAAATGTTAAACTAGGCTTACAAAAGTATAGAGTTTAGAGTTGATCAAAATGTCAAAGCAGGAAGTAAGTTTGTACATTTCTGCTACTATGATCTCTCCTTAGGTCAAGTATGCTGGCAGGAGGAAAAACATCGCCTTGTCAGCCTGTATCTACAAAAAGCAAATACATTCTGGTTGATGCCATCTGCCCTATTACTGTGACTTAGGCACATAGGATGGGAAATGCCAGAATGTTTTAGCAAGACTGTCCTATCTAAGGCAAGTGAAGATATTCAGTATTTGATATGTGGAACTGTTGGAGTTATGGTAGAAAAGACCAACAGAGAGAGATCTAGAAAACACGACCTATGAGCAAAGATTAAAAGACTTGAGGTTGTTTATCCTAAAAAAAAAGAAAGATTAAGGAGAAGACAAAATAACAGCCTTCAAATAAAGACAAAACCAGAAAATGAATAAATTGTCTCTATAACTATGGTGAATCAGATAAGGGGGGATAAAATCAGATTGTATGAAGGAAGATTTAGATCAGAGACTATGAAAGGTTTCTGCTGGGAGCAAGTGTGTATGTACATAGAGAGGAGATGTGATTGCAAGCACTGAGGTCTTAAGAATAAAGCAGAAAAGAAACTATTGTAAGGGGCCTGGATTGTCATTTTATGCAGAGGGCTGGAGTTCTTAAGGCTCCTGCCAGGCTCATTTTCTGACTTTTTGGTAATTTTCAAGCTATTTTGTCTGGTTCAATGCTTCCTGACTAGAAAACTGAATCAGCATGTAACAGGGACCCTTGGGATATACTAGGGAAAGCTAAGACATCTGAAGATCATGCATCTGCTACACAAGTGTGATGTGCCCAGACAAGAAGAACACAGATCATGAATGCATCTTTTTCGTGTACTATATCTGATGATTGGAGACGCTGAAGTTGGCTTTGTGTGCACAGGCAGTGGAGACAAATGCTCTTTTATTTCCCCAAACAGAGAGAAATGCTTTAAAACAAATGTTCTGGGTTAGGATTAAGCTTGACAAATCCAGGAAACTGAGAGTTAAACTTCTCACTCTTTCTCACAACTGAAAGCTGTTGTGCTTGGTCCCTGATGCATAGCTTGAATTTTTGCATAGTTTAAGTAATTTAGAGGATTTAGGAAGGCTTGCTATAAATATTATGTAACAGTAACATTCTGTTGTATTAAGAATGAATACCAGTGACTTCATCAGAGACAGGAGGTGAAGTTTGAATCATGGCAAGGGGGTATGTAGAAAATTATGTTGAAACAGATGTAGAAGCAGTTCAAGCATACTAATATATGTTAATATTTTTTTTTAATCTTCAATTGAGCCTGCTTTCTTCTGACCCCCTTTTCCAAAGGACCAAACTATGTTGCAAAACCAGAAAACCAGGTACTGCAAAATACTTCTTGGACCTTCTTGGATGTGTTAACTCAAGACTGCTTATGACTTCAGTGGATTTGAATCTTATGAATGCCTGATTGCAGTGTGTGGTGATAATGTAACCAGCAACAGGATTTATGTTCATAGTTTCAGAGGAGGGGGAGGAATCATAGAATATACTTCTTTGAATAGGAGTGCATTGTATTATCATAGCATTTTACCCTTTCAGCACCACTGTCTGTCATGTTTTGAACAAACCAGATAAAATAGAGTAGGGGATGAGGCTTATACACACAAAAGACAAGATCCATCAACTCTTTTCCCCCAGCATGCCCACAGATTGCTCATGAGGTTGGGCTGCTATCCCTGGAACTTTCCAGTCGGAGATTTTGCAGGGAAAAAAATAAATCATTAGAAATAAAATCAAGTTAGTAATGTGAACACAGACAGAAATGGAACAAGGGACAAAGTGAGTCTTCAAGAGCAAGACTGCTAGCAGTGGGACAGGTGGAAGCCAGTGAACTGGCTCTCCACTCACAGAGCAGTATGTGCAGCTTGCCAGCTGCAATGTGTGTCTCAGATCCTTGATGCTACAGGTGTTAGACATCTTTGGAGAATGGTTATCCATCAGCAGAGGGATTAGCCAGGAGATGAGGCCAACCCTGGTGTGCACAGTGCTCTCACTGACTGTCCTCTAGCAGGCAGAGCTGAGTGCTGATGACAGGGTCCATCAACAGGCCCCCCAAAACAAGTGATAATCCAGGATCCATCCAGGGAGACCAGTTGTGAGTAGCAGAAGAAAGGACTAAAGACAGGACTGGAAACAAGGCTGCAACACATGTTCAAGGTCTGTCTGTGAGACTGGGTCAGAGGCAAGTCCAAGCCTGAACTGAAATGGGGCTCCTGGGCCCAAGGACAGAGGTGGGATGGTACTGTGGTGGTCACAATCACACATGATACTGTGAGATGCTGACCAAAATTTAGAGAATTTTATACAACACTTGTTCACAACCAGGGGGATTTATAGCCCAATCCTGAGGATACTTTAAAAAATGGAGATTGGCCTGTTTGGGATGATATGAATTCCAGGTGGACTTCCTTAGTTATTTGATTATCCATCATTTCAAAACACTCTTTTTCATAAGGAGCACTCTTTCAACAGTCGTATTAGATAATGCCACTTATTAGATGCTCATCCTCCTTTTAGAACTCAAATCTTGCCCAATTACTAAAACAGACAATTTGTATCAGCAGAAGCCTGTTACTGTGCAACGTAAAAAGGGAGGGCATGTAATTCTGGAAAGGTTAAAATGCAGGAAGTAGACCCTGCTTGCCCCAGTTCTGACCTGAGAGAGTGGCAGAGAAAGGAAAATATAATTTAAAAACTACAGGTAGTGAATTTGGAGTTGTATGTGTACTAAACATATTCAGACAGTGTTCTCTTAGCTCCTTCCACTGGTTTGAACCAAGCTGTGTTCCTGTGAACTTTTCTGAGCATCAAATATTCAGTCAAATCCAAGATTATCAAGTGATATGCATATCCCTTAACCTGACAGAGCAAAATTAGGTTTGGATTGGCTACTTGACACTGTGAATCAAGCTAAAACAAGTGTTGCTTTGTTTCCTAATCACAGAAGTCAGAAGGTAGCAAGTGCTCTTGCTAAAAGAGAGGGCTATGCACCAGTCCTGTCCTTGTTTATGCTGCCAGCTGATGCCAAGCAGACACTAGCCTTTACCATTGCAAAATTCACATCTTGGTGAAAATCTAAAATTCAAGAGCCATCTTTCTGTGGCTGCAAGCATCACAAAAGTGATTCCCCAAACAACAGCTAAATTGGTAGAAAAGCAGTCACTGAATTGTGAGTAAAGAGAAACTGAGCTAGGTTTTGGTACATCCTATGCAATAAATATTTACATAGCTCATTAATTTTTCAGCCAGGAAGTTAAATGCTGTGGCCCAAGTTGTTGAGTTTTTTACAGTGACAAAACACCAGCAAGGTGGGTTAGATGACAACTGTGGCCACTGCCGAGACTCCAGCAGTCTGCTGATTATGTTGATGAAGCTGTGGGTTCAGCAGTCAGAAACTTCAAAGACTTCTATATATTAAAGCACTGGCTGGTATAAATCTTCCATCTCCTGTGGCTAAAAATACAAAATTAGATGGGAAATCTTGTGCTGTCTGCATTCCATGGAGAAGGCTTAGCAGGGCTCTAGCTCCTGATTTTGCAATGTCTCCTCATGTCTCTGATAATGTAGCAAAACCTTAGCCTAACTCTGGTCATCACAGCCTTGAAGACCAATGAAGAGACGCATGTAAGAGAGCTGTAGGGGAGCTAGCACCCTCAGAGATTCCCTTCTGCTGGAATTCTCCAAAGGTCCGAATGGGAACAGCATCTCACCCAGGCACTCTCACTCCAGGTCTATGCTTTCCTCTACATTAGTCAGAATCAGGGGCGATGGAGTCCAGTTGTAGTAGACACAATACTTCAAGAAGAGTGGAGACCTTTTTAGTCAAAAGGAAGATCTGTAGGGATGAAAGTTTCTTTTGATATACAGGATGGGATGTTGCACTTCTGGCATTCTCCTTACAGACACATATTTCTGATTCAGCTTAAAGTGTCTGGTAGATATTTCGTCAGAATTGTGTCTTAAATAAATCACAGGAAGAAAACCTCTGAAGAACAAGCACAAACTGTCAGCAAGTATTTTCTCTGACACTGAGACACTAGTATTTGTTCCACAATTTCCTGTACACAGTAGACAGTGAATGTACAAGGAACAAGCATTTGGAGTGGGTTCAGAAGCACGCCTTGCAAAAAGGTGCCTGTAAAATCACAGGGCTCTTGTTTGTTTACGCTGAAGGAGATGGAAACAACGCTTCTGTCTGAGGAAGCAAGAAATCTGTTTCACACCAGTAGTGAAAACTGTCACCTCCCCAAGCAGCTGAGAGCACCTAGAGATGTTACAGGACAACAGCCTGTTCACACCTCCTGGGCTGGAGCTCTGTGTTGGTGGCAGAGTGCTTACTGGAAAAGTCAGCCGCTCCCACTGCCTGTTTTTATGCTGTTTTTCCTCACTGCTCATTCCTTGGCTTTTCAGCCAAGGCTCCATGGGCATCAGAGCATGTGCTCACCTGGCACTCACCAACAGTGTCTGCAAATAGGGTGCTGACTTACAGTGAAGCTGGGTGGTTTCTGGCTGGCTCCTGGGCTCTGCAGCCACCTACACTGGGCTCCAAGCTTCCTAGCCCCTCAGTCTTCCTCACCTAGATGGGATTATGCACAGCGTTCAAAGTACTTCATGTATCACTCTCTGGGCTGTGCCTCTAGCTCTTCTGATGGCAGCTGAAGAAGATACTGACAGGAAGATACTGACAAGTCTGGGCTGGCAGAAGGGACAGGGAGAAATGATGTTTATTTCCAGTGTCCTAGACCATTCTCCTCTTTCTTCCCTGACCTCGTGCTCAGCATACATCTTGTGTCCAAGGGTAGCAGTTTTATATTACCCTTTTTTTCATTTCATATAGTGTTGGGGCTGAAATCACCTTCTCCCCAGCTATTTCCTACTCCTGCCTTTCTGCAGTGGCTCTGAATGTGGCACCTATTGCTATTACCACTGTCAGATATCCTGAGGAAAACTTTCAAGTCCTAAAATTCCTGAGGCAAGCATGATTATTTTATAATAAGAGAGTAAGTAGTGCAGTCCAGAGAACAAAAGTATTGACAGAGACTGTGACTCAAGGCTTCAATTTGAAGTTAGCTTCAGTGACCTGAAGCAAGTCTCTGGCCTCATTTTTTTCACCTCTTGTGTTGAGACTGTAAACTTAATAGTCTCTTACAATGTGTTTGCCTAGACAGACTGTACCAGATCTTTTTTTTCCTCTTTGGTGAGCCATGCAAGTACCATTGTAATGCAAAATCAAATGGTTTTATAAAGCCACAGCAATCAACAGGTTGCAATACATAATAATAAAGAAAAAAATAAATATGTGAAGAAGGTGAAAAAAGTTAAGTTTAGTTTGCCTCCATATGTACTCCTCCCTTTGGACTGTGTGATGTGAGTCTCTTGTTCCTTATTTAGAGAGGTAGAATATTTTAGAAAGTTTGAATGCAAAAAGCTGACTTACTGGTACCACACTTCAAATGACACCTCAGAATTTGACACTGTGCAGCCATGAGTAGTTACAGCTGGAATATTTCACAGCACAGCAGTCATAAAGTTATTTCATAACATTTGAAAGTTGGATGATCGAGAACATTTGAAAATATTAATGTGCTTGTATATTGTGGATCCCTCTCTCTTATGGTTGAAGACAAGATAAGAACAAATAAGAACATATGCTGATATTTCTCTTTTGAATTTAATTTTACCAACATTCTTTAAAAAGTCTGGTCATTTTCATGAAGGCCTTAAATGGAATTCAGGACAGATATCAAAATTACTTTGACATGTTAGAAAAATCCTTTTGAACTATTCGATTTTCCCCATGTTTTTATTGCTGTTTTCACAGTCCTTTATAAGCCTTATAACCTTATGGTACCTTGCTGACCTCTTGTTCAGTGGATAATTAAAAGGCCATCAAGTTTCATTGGCAATGACTGTCAGATGTCCTTTTAAACACATGGTTGCTGGGCAACAAGACCTTATGCTGCATTCCTTCCTTGAAATATTTGTCCTATTTTTTATATATTCCTGCCAGTAAGTGTGTCAGCATTCAGCCAGTGTGCTGGAGGGCAAAATGCTAGCTGGAGCTTTTTTTATATCCTGTGGTATTTCCAAAAGGAAAAATAATCAGAACAACCAAAGAGCTCACATGCATTGTGCTGTGAAGGGCTGCATCAACTTGACTTCCACTTTCATACCATATTTTCCTAGCTGAATTATTCATTGAATGGAAGTACTTAAGGACTTTTACTCCCATTTAGTAGTTCTTACTTTTGAAAAGCCACTGAAATCTAAAGCACAACTGGATATACAAGGATGTGGCTTGACATGTTTGAATGACCTTTTGGATCATAATAAGGGATTTTTAAATGTTCCAATTCCTGATGATGGCGAACAAGGTATTTTGAAAAAAGAAAAAAAGAAAGAAAGTGAAGTCAAGTGAAATCAAATGACAACCACGTGGAGTTGAGCAAGGATTTTGCAAAGACTCTGTTTGAAGTCTCTTGGGTATACTCCAACAGCCTTGAAACATCCCCAATCCCCTACCCCATCCTAACAGCCCATTATGGTGCTTTTTGTGTGCATATCTCACGATAGCTTCTATTTGGCTGACTTTTAAGGAAACTTTGCTTCATTTATTAAAAAAAGAATAACAAACAAGCACAGAAAAAACTGAGAAAGACCACAGAGTAAAAGGCATTTGGGGTCATATTCTGAACTTGTTCAAATAAGTGGGAAATAAAAAAAAAAATGAAAAGAGGTAGAGCTTTGTCATGAGATGCTGCACTTACAAGGATTAAGTAACTGACTGTACATCTTTCTACCAGTAAAGAAAAGAGAGAAAGAAACACAGTGTCTGTTCCAGTAATTCCCTCAGGACTTTGCCTTTTTTGTAGATGTTTTGCTCTCAAGGATTGTTTTTCTGTTTTTCTCTTTGGTCTCCCCTCAGCCACTAAGTGAGCTGGTGAGAACAAACTAAACAGTATATAAAGGCTGAGTACTGAATATGTTAAAGCATGCAGCAGATAACAGGATGAAATAGGGTTCCTGCATCAACTGCATCGTCATAAAAAGCATAACAAAGTGGTAGCTTATTTCTGGCATTTTCTGTTTTAGAGGAGCTCAGCTTTATGACTGTGATGCTAACAATCTATTTGATTTAAATAATAATATTGTAATAAACATCTAGTGAGAGGGAAAGTGGGTAAGAGAGCAAATATATTTGCATACAAAGCGTATACAGTGTACTCATCATCATTTAATGTATACTGTGAGCTAAATTCTCCAGTCAGATACAATGGTACAAATCTAGATCAATTTTATTGACTTTGATAGAATTAGTCTGGTTTCACCATAACAAATGAGGGGAGGGAGAATGTTTTTATGCAACAGCTTCTTCTGAAAATTGCTGCAAAGTTTGTGATGTTTAATCAAGATCTTCTGTGAATGAAGAAATTCCAAGCCATTTCTATCTAAAGCCTTTAAAAGACATATTGCTTATTTGCTTGTAATCCAATAATTCAGCAGGAAACCAGCAGACAATGTGAAAACATTCTGCAGGAGGAAAAAATGTTTTACAGCACTTAGTGAATAGATTTGGGGAATATATCTTACTGATGACTCCTTCTGTGCTCCTGCTCTGAAGAAGAATACTTGTCATGGCTCTCAGGGGCAGTTGCTCTAGAGCTGGGTATAGTGCAGCACTTGAAAGAACACCTTCTTCCTCCATATCTAAGGTATTTTTATGCTCTCTTCCCCCGTGGAACTGGTCTTAGGTATCATTCGAGACGCTTCAAGTGCTGCAAACACAGCTCAGGCCTTTCTCTGACCTTCCAGGGAGGGCTCCTCCAGCATATGGCAATAATTTGAGTCCTCCAGATGTTCTCAGGTCCAGAGGAACCCGCAGGCAGCTCTCGCCTGGTACCAGCTGATGGCTGTTGCTGGGGGAACAGCTCCTGAAGTACGGAGAGCAGATAACAACCTCCACAGCTGCTCTGCACATCCAGGAGGAGGAAAGCACGGTACAAACAAAGCAGATGAGATGAGGGGAAGCTGAAGCCAATAATTCTGCTCTGATCTTGATGGTGGTATGTTGCAATCTGAATTCAAACACTGACTATCTTTTCCCATTTCTGCATTTCTTGGTCACTAGGGGAAAATTTGCACAGTTTATGCATGAAAATGCAAAGTACACTAGAATTTGCAAAGTATGTGAGATTACTAAATGAACTCTGGATGTGCTTATTTAATTAATCTCATGAACATGAACTAAAAGACGATGCTTAGAAAACAGTAATTAGGGTGGTTGGTATATGGGTAAATGATATAATTAATTCCAGATTAAGCTTTTCCAGTGAAAATTTCAGTGTGTGTGACTGGACCCTCTGTTTCCCGAAGTAGCTTTACATAGGAGAAGACTGGATGAGGGAGAAACTATCTTCATGGTTACTAAGTCTGTGCCGATTTTACTTTCTGCTGACCCAGGGTGCACAAGACCCCGTTTAAACCCTTTCTTACCTTTAAGAGAAGTGAGCTTGTATCTCTTGCAAAAGTGACCTAACGTCAGCATTATTGTTGTTCCGTTGAGAAATTCCCTGGACTGTCACCATTTCTGTTGACAGAAATGCAATTGTTGTAAACCTTCAAAAACAAGCAGGACAAGTAGTAACGTTGCAGGGTAGAATTAGATGGTGGCCCATTACTGGAGCACAGTGGTTGTAATGACTAAAGAAGTAACAGCTTTTAGTAAACTAGAGAATTTCTTCATATTAAAAAAACCAGTCTTTAAGTTCTTTCTCTAAGCAACCAAGATGGAGGTTGTAATGTTCCCTGTTTGTATATCCAGTCTTTGTTAAGAGTTAAAGGTTGGTTGGTTTAACCTGAAAAAAAGCTGATTGTTTCACAAATTTTGGCTCCACTATTAATTTTTTTTACTTTGAGAAATGTCCCTTCTAAGAAAAAGAATTTCAATTCTTTTGTGCTTGGATTTACTTTGCTAATTAACTGAACAAAAAGTTCTAAAACCACCAGGATACATAGCCAAAATCTCCTCTCTAGTAACTATTTTTGTCCCTTCTGCTGGCAACGGAGACCAATGTATTTTTCCTTTTCTTCTTTCAGTCTTGTCCTTACTTGCCCTTTTTTCCCCCCTGACATTTTGTTCTGGTTCCTCTCTTCAGCTCTGTTATTTGAGGGTTATTCACCCTCTATTTTCCTTGCTCAGTAAGAGTCTTCATGCTTCTTGAGCTGCCAACATCAAAGAGGCTGTAGCAGTTCAGCAGAGCCTCGGGAGAGCAGAACAAAGACATTAGGACTACAAGGACGCCACATGCAACAATCTTTGGCCAGCCTCACTGCATCAAGCATGGGAACAGGGATGAAAAGAAGGACAGTTGCTTCCCAGGGACTAACAAGGGCTGAGTTTGCACCTGAGTAAGTACACAACTATTCTAATAACAGAAGGGTTTGGATTTACACAATTGCTTTATTTTTGTTTTCTTTCTAGTTCACCCCCTTATGGATTATTTTCCAACAACTGCCTTGAGAGCTTTTCTCATGTTCTACTTCTACAGTCAGTGAAAAACAAGATAATAAACAGATCTATTGGTTTTATTTCATTTTATTTACTTAATGATATGACTCCAAATGATCCAGTCTTATTGGTTGGGCTTTAATGGATTCATGTCTCTGCAGAAAAGTTACTCATTTCATTTTCCATCCTTACTGTAGAAAAGCAGAGACTACTTCCATAGGAAACAAAGTAGAAACTATGTCCCAAATGATGGTATGGAGCAGAAGAATGTCTTGAGGACAATGCCCTTTACTCTGCACCAGGCATAAGAAGACCCTTTTCTGAGTGGGTCTTTAAGTTTTGCCATCAAGATTATGGAAGATCTGCAAAAATGTAGGTCCATCACTATGAGAAGCTTCAAAGAGAAGGTAGCAGGGACTTCACAACTCCCCATATCTCTTTCCATGTTACGGTAGTTGTGGGTAGTCTGGGGTTGGGGGGAAAAAGCTGAAGTTTCACTGTCTTGCATATGTATAATGTCAAGAGATCCATAAGAGCCAAAGGATTTCCTGCTTTCTCCCCAACCTCTCTGGTTGGATGATCAGGTTCTAGTTCTCCAAGGTATATCTCTGGGTGTGTGTGCCAAGACCTCTAAGGGAGCAGTAAAAGTAAAGTACCATGTCCCGCCTTCTCCTTATTAGAGGGCATAGAAACTCTCTACAAGAGAGGGATTAGAAGGTGGGAATCACAGTCAGCTAAAGCAAAGGAGATCTGTGTTTGGAACGATTCCTCAGTTGACCATCTTCCAGCATGAAGTTTGGGTATAACCTGGGGCGGATTATACCATGTGTGGAAAAAACATAATTGAAAACAGTTGTTTCTGCAGGGAAAATGAGTTTAAATATTTCTTCTTTTAAAAATTAATAGAAAAGAAAGCATTTTCAAAGATACAGTGAACTCTACAAAATTAAGGAACCTTCATGCAATTACAGTATTCCTTCAGTGCATGCTGTTCTTTTGCAACTTCCTTTCTCCTATTTGACCCAGAAAGCCTAAGAGATACATAAATCAGTGGGTGTTTCCTATGGTGTTCTAGATGCAAACACAATGAAGAACTGTGACAATGAAAGAGGCTGTAGGGTTTAATAAAAGTTAAGAGATTCATAGAAGTTGACAGGAATACAAGTAACCTAGATACAATCTGGCCTGCATACAAATTCAGCCTCTCAGAAGATATCTACATTTGTTTGGATAATAATCACTAAAAAATAACGGTTAAAAGCTGTACTCCTCACTCTTCCTTAAGAAAATGTCATGAAATCTGATCAGAGAGTATAAAATGAAGTATATACAGAAATCATGATAAAAACAGCAAAAAAACCCCAGGACAAATTCAAATTTACAATTATTTTTGAATAATATTTTATTGAGTGTTCAGATAGAAATGTGTTCAGTTCTGGGCATCCCAGTACAAGAGATATACAGAGATATTGGAGAGAATCTGACAAAGGGCTACAAAGACAATTAAGGGACTGGAACACCTCTCCTGTGAGGAAAGGCTGAGACAGCTGGGACTGTTCAGCTGGGAGAAGAGGTGGCTCGGGGGTATCTCATCAGTGTGTGTAAATACCTGCCAAAGAGATGAAAGGAGGACACAGCCAGACTTTTCTCAGTGGTGCCCAATGACAAGACCAGAGGTAATGAACACAAATTGAAACTCGGGAGATTCCCTCTAAACATCAGGAAATGCTTTTTCACTCCGAGGGTCACTATGGACTGTCACAGATTACCCAGAGAGATGGTGGAACCTCTGTCCTTGGAGATATTTGAAAGTAGCATGAACCTAGTCCTGGAAAATTGCCTGTAAGTGCCCCTGCTTGATCAGGGAGATTGGACTAGATGTCCTCCAGAGGCCGCACCCAATCTGAACCCTTCTGTGATTCTGTGAAGGGAGTTACAGCCCTGCAGCTCATTGGAGCTGAACTGTAGACAGTGATGGTTCAGTGAATGAGTAGAATGCTATGAAAAAATATAAGGCTCATTCCCCAGTGAAATCAGCCACATCTTTTCAGCCTCTTCTTCAGTGGAATTAGTATTGTTTAGTAAAGAAGATCAATCAGCTGTTTAGGCAATGACTCCCTGCTCTGCCACACAGACAGCACTTCAACCACTTTTTGTGCTCTCAAGGGTATAATTTGCATAAGCATTGTTTTCACTGCATTAATTTACTGTTGCAATCTGCAGATGATAAAAGTCTTTAAGGGGAGGTGGCAACCCTGGAGATAAGGGAAAATGGTGGTATTTCCTTTACAGCATTGATTACTTCAGAAGAGGAAGGCTGTAAAAGAAAGACAGAGAGGCTATCCACACGAAGTGGCCTCAGGGAACTCATGGTACACTCTTTCCTGCACCTCCATTGGGAAAGCACCATCCAAAGAATTCATAAACTATCCTGAGTTTTTGTCCTCTTATTTTTGGAGACTCATTTATTGTGCAAAAGTCTACTTCAAAGGTTTCCTCAGTTTCCATGTGCAGTATTCCTGCAGCAGTAAAAAGATAATTATTCCAAACTCAGGATGGGACAGGGGCCTGGCTAAAGGGGCCTGCCTGGATGAAGCTTGGAAATGCATTTTACAGGAAAAAGAAAGATTCAAACTTCTGTTAACTCTGATTCTCTAGCCCCACTATGTTGGTGCCAGGATCTCTGCCTGCCAGTACCTGCTTCATGGTTTTCATAAGGCATGCCAGAATATTTGGGAAAATTACATTTGTTGAGTAGTGTATAATCACAGCAAGAAGGAAGAATAAGTTAAAATTTTAAATACAGAATTCTCAAGATCTTTAAAAGTCAGATTTTTTTTTTCATCCAGCTGTCTGCTGGATTTTGTCTTTATTTGAATTGGAAGCAACAGAAGTGTGATTCCCTACACTGTGGGACTGCAGTTGCAGGATGCTGTGGAATGAAACCCTATGGCCAAGAACAGACTGTGCTGTGTGAAGGACTGAGGGTGTTGGCAGTTCCCATAAATGAAAAAATTATGGTGGTACATGGCTTAGGTAATATTTTCAAAGTATGCTTTGAACAGAAACCTACTTTCAGCTGGAGTGAACTGAGGATCTATATGGAGAAAAACAAATCATTAGTCTTGTACCAAGATAAATGGTAAAAAGAAAAAATGTCAAACTCTTGACATTTCAGGGAATTTTTTGCCCTTAAGTTACTCTCTACAGGTGTTCCTCCTGCACCTCCAAGAGCACCAACTAGCACATTAGAAAATGCATATTTTATTTCACATAAGCTCTTTTTCTACTTGATCACAAAGGGAGGTTTAAGAAGCATAATGCCACACAAGAGAAAAGGACATCTTATGATTAGCATCTGGAAACTGAACATAGGTAAGAAACAGTATATACAGAAGGGTATTGAGGGGTATACATAGTACCTGATGGTGTACAGTCTAAAGATTCAATTTAACCCCTTATATTTTTAATATAAGCTGTTTTGAAATATGTGAATTAAAATGACATAAATAATACTAAATTAAAAAAAAAAGCTCTAATTTAATAATGGACCTATAACAGACTATATTGTCAATTTGATTAAATAAAGTGTTTCTTTTCTGCATTTTCTCTGGTTTCCACCCGACATGCCACCATATTTGTCACCGAAGCACTGATAGCAGAAGTCGGTCTCATTTGATGTATTGGCTTGTATTCCAGGAGACTTCAAATTAGTTCCTGATTAATTTCTAGTTTTCCATAATCAGTGCATGCCTGAGTTCTCCAAAGGATACATAGAAGTGATAGCACCAATAACACTGCCTCTGTCTGACCTGTCTTTATAGTACAGTGTTTGGCACTGTGCTCTGTCTCACACAGAGTCCAGTCTCGCTAATAAAAATAACAGCCAAAAACTTTATTGTGTTAATAAACCCTTGGTGTTAATAAAGAAAATCTCTAAGATGCCATTGTAACTGAAGATAAATTATGATCATTATAAAAAAGTGGAACACATTCCCACCTCCCTCCCCCTTCCCCAACAGACTGCATCTTGGATTCACCAAAGCTGTCTTTCAGTGGATCACAATATAAGGCCCATTCAGTCTGGAATGAGTGTTTACTGCAAATCCTCTAAATCTCCAGTGTGACATTTGCCCTGCAGCCATAGACTATGGACATCAGAGACAGCCCTGTACTGGCATTTGCGAAAATAATAGGCTATCCATCAGACAGTAATTTTCCTCACTCCAGGGTCCCAAGCTGAGAAAAGGTTAGTCCTACAGGCCTAAGGAAAACTGCTGGGCACAATAGAGTTCACACTGCCACATGATTGTTATAATTTCTTGAGTTGATAAACAGTGTTGTTGTTGATAACCATCTCAGTTTCTGAGGAAATATTATTAAGTGAGCTCAAAGCTTGGCACTGAAGAAATTATTTATTTTTGCAGGGGTACTGTGTAGCTTTATCTGTTTTGCTGTTGCAAGTGCTAAATTAAACATAATAAAGGCAGAATCTTGAAGCCTCCGGCATCTATGACAAAATGCAAATTTCCCGCTGCTTAGCTACAGCCCCACTAAACTGTTTGTTGGGAGCTCTTCACTCTGTAGAGAATACAGAACATTTGATCCTTTTTCCCTTGATGTCAATAGGGCTTTAACTCCATCAACAGCAGAGGCAGGCCCATAAAAACCTTGTTTGATCAAGTTGTTACTAAAAAATTTTAGCACAGTGTGATGAGATTTCTCTGCCTCTGGAATAGCCCTAAATGTTCAGGAGCCCTCCTCAAACCCAAGGTAGTTGTTATGAACAGAACTGCGAGGCTGGTCAATGAGATGCATAATAAACAGCTTTAACTCCAGGAGTAGCATACTAAATTACTCTTACACCCCAAGTGCATCATCATCACTGCTACTTGCCTCTGCTCCATTCAGCTGTTTTTTCTCTGTCCTCAGGAGACAACTGAGGGTAAAAGGAGTGAGTTCAGCAGTGAAGTCACAGCTTCACGGTCTTAGATAGGGAAAGATGAGAGCAATTTTCTTCTTTCCTATCAAAACTGCCACTTGTACATGGTCAAGTGGCACTACAGGATCTGGAGACTGTGAGGGGTTTTTTTCCCCAAAGACTATTTATAATGTCTCTACATGTTTAAATTGTTCATCTGGCTTATAGATCTTCATGAATCCTGGGCATCTTTCCTAATTACTCATGTACTGAAATGTTTGGAATTGCTGCATTTTGTTTCACTTTGGGTTAAAAAATTACATTTGGGCAATATTCCAATCAAAGCCTTTAGAAACAAAAACCATAATGTTTTGAGTTTTAAAAAAATTAGCTATCACTATTTGCTAAGTCGACATCAGCTCACAAAAAGTTTAGCTCCAGTGGGGCAGGTTCTTTGCTTGTTTGGAATGACTGTGGTTTGGACATTAGTTCTGAGCATTTCTATTTCCTGAAGGTTTCAACTCGATAAATTTAATTTGGTCTGTTTGGTAAAGCTGGTGAAATTAAAAATATGTATTTTTGGTTTGAAGGCTTTTTCTTTTTTTTACTCCAGTTTCTTGCTTGTTGTATGACACTTATTATGTGATTTAAAACTCATCAGTATCATACGGCAATAAGTGTCTTCAGCAAATCCATGTCTTCTGTGTTTCATGGTTTCAGTGGCTGAGCTGTGGTAGATGTTTATGCAAAGCAATACTGAGAACATAAAGCAGACAAACAAGAAGTTATTTGTGCCACAGAATGTGTCATTTTTATTTTACTGTAAGGCACTACAGGAAATACAGACACCAAACCAGAATGTACTTGGTCAGTAAAGGTGATGAAAAATTTTGTTGTCCATTCTTATTTAGCTCCAATGGTTTACACCGTACCAAGTGCATTAAAGAACATTTTCTATTCCATTGTACATTGGATTTCCAGTGCATAGTGGATATCTGTGGTCCTATAAGCTTTCAAATTATAACACAGTAGTCTGGTTTTTTCTTTTTATTTGTTTTATGCCTTTTGATTTGGTAATACTTTGATGAAAACAGATTTTAGATGAACATTTTTTTGGATTAATCTTGCCATAGAAAGCAACAAAGCACATATCTGCTTTTGGCTTCACTTCTGCAAATCACTCTCTAAAAATATGCATCAATGTACCTGGAAAATATGTTTGAAGGAGTTATTAAGAATTTGCTAACCAAATTTAGCAGCTACTTTTCAGGTATGTGCATCCAGGATAAGTACTATTTCTATACTACAAGAAACAGCAGAGAATGCAACCGCTGTGAAAAGCAAGAAGCTTTACCCACGTGTGAACATTTACCATATATGCTGTTAGAGCAGGGGCTGTGTCTTCAGAGCTGTTCGGCTGGGAGCAAGCACAGCAAGGGTTCAGTTTTATTGTCATCCTGTTGGAACATGTGAACACAGTACTGACAAAAAAAAAAAAGTGTCTTTAACTTCCAACAGCTCTATCAGAGTAGATTGGAGTAACAAATTTTATCCTTCTGTTCCCCGTGAACAGGATGGATATTCCCAATCAATTGTAGCTGTGTGACTGCATTAAAAGCAATCAGATTTCACAGGTATCACAGATAAAATCAGTGCCTGAATACTTCAGTATTTGTGATGTTAATGTTCTTTATCCCTGATGTTTTTGCAGCTTTGAGAGAACTCTTCTATTTCTATGAAGATATATTTTGTCATGAAGGGATGGATTCTTCTTCCCATGAAGAACTCTTGTAAATTCATCACTGGCATCCAGGAGAAGTTTTTCTGATTTTGGCTGGGATAGAGTTAGCCATCTTCATAGTGGCTAGTTTGGGGCTATGTTTTAGATTTATGCTGAACACTGGGTTGATAATATAGAGATGTTTTTGTTATTGCTTAGCAGTGCTTACACAAAGCCAAGGCCTTTTCTACTTTTCATACTGCCACACTGGCAAGGAAGTTGGGGATGCATGGGGGGCTGGGAGGAGACACAGCCAGGACAGGTGACCACAACTGACCAAAGAGATATTCCATACCATATGACATTATGCTCAGTATATAAAATGAGGGGAAGAAGGAGAAAGGAGGGGACGTTTGGAATGATGATGTTTGTCTTCCCAAGTAACCGTTATGTGTGATGGGACCCTGGTCTCCTGAAGATGGCTTGTGTGTGTGGCTTTTGCTTTCCCTGTTAAACTGTCTTTATCTCACCCCATGAGTTTCATAGCTTTCACCCTTCTGATTCTCCCCCCCAGTCCTGCTGGTGGGGGTGTGAGCAAGCAGATGCATGGTGCTTGGTGGCTGCCCGGGGTTAAACCACAACAGAAGTAAAAACAAATATGGAACAGAAGTTCAAGCCCTTTCTGAAGCTGGAAGGGACTTGTATCCCTCCCGGTCCTTGGAAACCCAGTGGGACTCAGCAGCTCTGCAAATTGTTTTGCAAACCTCCTCTCTTGAACATTGCTGTGGGACATGTTCAACACTGCCGAGGCTGCTCTGGCACGCGATGATCAGTGTCCTACACTAATGACTCTTTGTCCTTGGTCTTATTTGGAATCTCCACTGAGACTACCAGTGGAGTAAGACTGACAGTGCTTTTTATTATCTGACCCCTGAAGCTTGAATTGCCATGACTTAAAACAACCCATTTTGAGTGGGCTGCAGAGCCAGCATGCACTGTGAGAAGCCTTTTAAGAGCCACTGCCATGAGCCAGATGCAGAGCAGACAACGTGTTCATGGAGCAGATTTGGGAAGTTCAGAATTATATCTCCTCATACATGTTTGTTCCCCAAGTGTCTCTCAGCAGATCAAGCAGGCCAGCCCTGGCTGCCTTTTGTTTGCTGCCATTGGAGCAAATTTTCTCTGTGGATGTTCAGATGAAGTGCTAGAGTGGTGATTTCAGCTGTTCTGAGCAGATTTGTTTTGCAATGGCCTTATCAGAAAACTTGGTCCTCAGAAATTCATTTTGGCACAAATGGTACATTGCCTTTTTAAATTTTAGCCCTTGTTAATGCTGTTTCCTTTTTGCAGAAGAGAAAGGGGATCATAACTTACATAGCTGAGCTGGCCTTTTCCTGTGACCTCCAGTGGCCGACCACTGTGGATTCACAACAAGGTTTTCCACTGCAAGTCCTGTCAATCAAATTTCAGCTTATTCAATCATATATTCGAGAGGGCCTCAACTTCATTTAAAACCCAAATATTTCTAGTCTGTCCTTCTAAAGACAAATTCAAAGCTCAACACTGCTTGAATGATTAAATTTATGAAACTGGAAAGGAAGCAAAAAAGACAAGTAAAGCATTTCCCTCACAATTATAGATGTTTGGAACTGGCAATATTTGCAGCTTACTATTCCTTAGAGGTGTTAAAAAATAACCAAATATCTGAAGATCTGAAACTAGGAATATTTACATGACTGCACCTTCAGCTTCAGTCTGGAGCTTCGTTTACACTTCTGATTGCTCCTGAGTCTCCCACCATATTCCCCTCATGCACAACGGTCTTTACTGCAGTCATGAGGGTTCACAGAAATGCCACTAGTATTCTACTGCTAAGGGTATGGAAACATGGGAACTACTTCAAAAAAAAAAAAAATCAGTTGGACTTCTATGCTTTCCTGTCAATATCTAAAAACTCTTAGCCAGGTATAGTTTGAAGAGCAACAGTAGTGTGGCTATTGGATCATAAAATCTGCTTTCTTTTTTCATTTCCCCTATATAGTCTAACAACCCTGGAATGCTTGAAGCAATTCTTGCTTCTTCATGCTTTTGATTTTTAAAGAGGTATCCAGTGGTATTTTTCATAAAAGAAGCCAGAAGGAGAAGGAGGGGAACGCAAGTGATGCCAGCAGAGGAGCCAGCAATAATCAGGGGAATTGATCTTCCAAAGAGATTCTCTCCTGTCTGTCACCACTGTCTGTGGTGGAACAATGCAGCACTAGCCACAAGTGACCCTCTAGATTATTTCTGCTTCTAGATCAATAAATAAAGCCTCTTCAGTTCCCCTGGAAGGTGTTCTCCTGTCATTGTGGACTGACTCTAACACATTGAAGTCAAAGTGAGATTAATATCTAACAGCAACCACTTAATCATGAGCAACAAGAGTCACCCTGGCTACTTTTGGATCACATTTTTAAGTCATGGAGCAGATAGAGCTGCTGAGCTCTTCACCCAGAATGCAAATTTATGGTAATTTATTAACATGGAGTCAGATCTAGAAAAACAAAAGTTATCTGAAATTTTTCTTTTGTAATGTAGAAGATCTTTCCTTTATGGAGAATTCTCCATTGCCTAAGGTAGGGAAAGGCAATTGTACAAGGCCTTGAACACAGAATTAAATGCAGTAAAATCTGAAATTAAAAGAAATCCTTGGTGTCCTGAGTTTCAGCCTAAAACCCTTCACACAGTTGATGATGTCTATTGACATTGGTTGCTTATTCCCTCAAAGAACTTCCTGTGCAACAGAACTCTGGGAAAAAAATAAAGAAAGAAAAAAGAAAGAGAGAGAGAGAGGAAACAAATATGTAATCATACAAATCTACAGGCAGCCAGGATTCTATGTGATTGCACATGTGGAAGCAACAGTTTGGGAATCTCTTGCTTGTTGACTTTTGTTTCAGGTTTGAATAGATAACTCAGAAGCTGGTATCTCAACTCTTATTAATGCAAAACTTCCATGAGAGTTGGTCTGACAGTCCTTAGGATTATTTAAATAAAAAAGCTGAGAAGTTGTCTCTTTAAGCTTGTGAAGAAATTTGTATCTTTCATGCTAAAGCAGTTTGATGCCAAATGAACAAAGTCTAGGCTCCACAAGCAGAATTTAAATCTCTCTGGGGAGTATGAACATTTGGCATCTAATTTGGTCAAGATATCTATTTCTGGTTCCTCCTAAGAGGCATTTAGAGCTTCAAGGTCATGAGTCTACTGTGACTCAGTCTATGAACCTTCTCTCTTTCCACCACACTGGAAGGTCACCAATAGAGAATAACCTACCTTTTTTGTCCAGGTCATGTGCCCGACACAATATTCGAAGTTAAAGGGACCCACAAGGATATTCGAGTCCAGCTCCTAAATGAATGGCCCGTACAGAGATCAAATCCACAACCTTGGTGTTATTAACACCACTCTCTAATCAACTGAGCTAATCTCAGGGTCATGCTCTTCTTCTCTTACTCAATTTCCATTATTTTTTTTTTTTAAGCCTGTGAAACGGCTGGGTAATTTTATAGTCACTTTTTCAATCAGATAATGGGTGGCCTATTCAAATTTATTTCATTACCCAGAGATCTACCTTTACTTTCAGTGGAAAAATGACAGTTTGCACACATGGGTGTGCAAACTGGAGTATCTGGGCCATCACTGCATCAAGTGGACACATCAGTGGAAGGCTGTAGAACAATAAATTGAATAAGTGACTGCTAAAGATATTGGGTTTTTTCTGAGTAATGTAAAAGAACAAAAACTGATCTGGAAGCTTGTTTTATTTTTTCGTCTTCACTCTTGGGAAGTAGTTGTTTTGGCGTATTTATGTGGCAATGATCTGTTTAGTATATTCTTTCACATCTCATTCTGGTTTTGTGGTTCTTTGGCAAGTGATTGAGCCCTTTTTTACATGCAGCACAAGCTTCAGTTGCCACCTACCACATCAGCTGAGTTTATGGAAATGAAGGCTAGAGAACTTGGTAGGATACTCTGAGGCTGGAAAAAGCATTACATCAACCTGGAAGTTAAGCACTAAATTAAGGAATGCAAGATGCTTTCGCAGACTGGAGAGAATTAAAAACCAAAAATAAAGAAATTATTAGAGAGCACATTGCAATTAGAATGTTCTAAAACACGCCAGTATTAAAATTCACTATGGGGTGCATTCAAATTTAGAACTGATCTCAGTCAGGGCAAGATGATTCATAACAGTCTTGTAAGATGGAGTACTCTCTAAAACTGGACAGATTCCATACATTGTTGCAACCCCAGAAATCTGAGTAATAAAAGATGCACAATGTTTAATTGGAGTTGGCAGTTAAACAAAACATTGCAATGCTGTCATATTTAAATTGATGTCATTTTAAATAATTGCATGGTAAAAGATTTCCCACTGTTTATCTGGAGATATTCTACAAAAAGAAAGAAAAATAATTACTCCCATGACCATGGGGCATAGATTGCTATTTTTTCCTTCTATTTACAGCACAGACCATAGGAGGGAAATTATGCAAGGAAAGCAGCTCATCAGTTTTCAAGCCAGGGGTTTCAATCACAAATGCAGTGTGACAGCAAACATTTTCCTCTGTCAAAAAGTAACAAAGTAACTCAAAAGAAAGAAAATGCGGCCTGCAAACAAATTGGTGACTCAGGAAAAAAAGACAGAAGATAAAGTCAGTGACCAGGAAGCCTGAGACTCTGTTGTGTGTGATGAATGCATACAAAATAGGAGGGCCTGGTCACTGCCATGCTTTTGAGTTTAATCTGTTGACCAAACAGATACTCAGGGAGTAGCACAGCTGCACTCATCTCTAATGGTCTGCATCCATCCAGCTCACATCCCTTCTGAGGTGCTAGGGCATAGATGTACCTGCATGCTTGGCAGTGCCAGCTTTAATTTTTATTAAAGGTGATACAGACTTCAAACTATCAGGGTACCAGAAGGGAAGGGCACCTTCTGATCTATACTGACATGCTCAGATTGTGTATATAACACCTGCCTGGCAGCAGGACTGTCTGGCAATATACACTGAAATTCAGTCTTGTATCTCAACTTACTCCTCAAGGGCTTCTTAAAATGTTTTTATGAAGTTCTAGTATCTCCTCAGTAGTGATTGTGGTCTCTTCAGTTGCTTTCTTATGTTTTAGTAATACATGGCTCACTATGGGTGTAAGTAACCCACCGGAGAACCTGAAATATCTATTTCTATTTAGATGATTTATTAATTTCACTCTTTTTGTTAGCATCCTGAATACATCTGAAATGCTTATATACAGGCAGAAAATACCTACTTTTGAGCCAATTATGATGCAATAATTGTTACTGGGTTGAGGAAACTCATGTTCCAGACAGCCACAGGAAAAAAAAGGAAAACCTCTTCCCCATTATTTATTTTTAGCAAGCAATAGCATTATAATACCTCTTCACTGAAGATAATTAATGTTCTAAGTTCTCTGTCAACAACATACAGCTGAAATGTCCATCCGAAACATAGTTCTCATCAAGAAGGTTGAATGTATCAGAGAGTAATTAGATTTCTGTCCAGATAAACAATGGCACTTCCAGAATTTGATACTTGATGACTATTTGATTTGTATTTCAAATCATTTGTGCAGTGCTGTACTGGACTGGCAAAACCAGACATATGATCAGCTTCATGGCTTTTTTTCCATCACAGAACTAAAACCAGGTTTATCAAGAGCTTCTTCTTCTTGCCAGTGGACAAATTACTCAGTTACCAAATTTTTTGAAAGATCTGGTTATTCTCAAAGATCTGAGGGGGGAAAGTCATTGTGCTGGTTTAAAAGTAAACTGGCAGGAGAAATGAACCTAACTCAAGAGAGATTACAAGTCAGAGCTACAATTTACTAAAAAAAAAAAATACAATAAATACAGTGATACAGAGAAAAAACTGGTTTTAACCGCCAAAGACAGATGTATAACCCCCCATCCTGGGATAAGAACAGAACAGTGTTCATTAGCCCCTGTGCTGAGCACCGTGTGGACCCCCTGGGTGCAAAGCAAAAGGAAAACCTGTTGGTCCAGATGATGGTCACAGTTCTGTCGAAGTAACAATCACAGTCTTGTCAAGAGCAGCAGTCACAGTACTGTTGAAGTTCTGATCCTTCTCTAGATCTGACGAATGGCACCCAAAGTCCCAAAACCCCAAGATTATATATGCTCAAATTCAGGTGGGAATGCCCAATACTTCCCCCAGGGCAGGGAGTTTCACAATGGGTGATTTAACTCTGTGAGTCATGGGATATTTTTAGAATTTTGATGGTCTAAGTCCTTGCAGCTGCCCATTATGCTGGTCCATTATAGCCCATTAGTTGAGGTGATCCCTCCGGCTGGGTGTGAAGGTGCTAATGCCTCACACACACATACACACACATACCCGACAGAGGGGAGTCATCACAGCTGAGTCATTGGTGTGAAGACAAAGAAGTGCTCCGCTGCCCAGCTTGTAGGTGTCAGGTGTGCCCTGGTGTAGTAGTTTAAATCAGATTTTCCCCCTGCAGTGGTAAAACCCCAGGGAGTGATGGCCCTAGAAGTTTTGTCCAATGAGTGCTTCTGCAAAATATAAACATATCACAACCAAAGGGAAGAGAAGAATTGTAGTTTTGGGTAGAAGAAGTGGTAGCCATGTTCTGACTGCCAAGAAGAAAGGGGCCCGGAGCCCCTTGGGGCCTCTGGGGCCCCCCCAGCCCCAGGCTGGGGGAGCTGCAGGGACCTGGAACAGCATAAAGCTGGGTTAGGTGCCTGTAGTTATGCTGGGAGATGTTTTCTCCACCGTGGACAGTGGAGACAGAGTAGCAACAGCGACAGCAGAAGCAACACTGGCCGGAGAAGGTGGCAGAGAGCCAGGACAGATAAGAACCGAACTAAACAGCAAACGGCATGCACTGCAGAGGACTCCTGGAAGGAGACAGAGAGCCAAGAGAGAGCCAACAGCAGCAGATGAGAGCAGAACTAACTCTACAGAGAGAGCTGGGATAAGAACTGAACCAAAAGACCCCAGACTCCTTTGAGACCCCTCTTAAGTCAGAGTGGTGGACTCTTACTGATTAGAAGTCCTAGATGGAGTAAAGGAGCTAAGAAGCTCAGTCATCCTGAGAGCTCAGCCAGGACGGTGTGTGGAGGTTGACCTTGAGGCCCTCCCTTGCTGCAAGCTACAAAGAAGCTTGCAGCCATCTTGAAGCAGGGCACAGGAGCTCTGCAAGGAATCTGAATTCCCTGAAGATACCAGACTGTCACGAAGACCCCCTGGGCTCGTGATATGACCATGGTGGAACGACCTTTGTCTGGGGTGATGTAGCCCATGGAAGACCCCTTTGCCTGCGTCAAGGGGCTGAGGGGGATACCCCCTCGTGAGTACTGGCAGAGATCCAGCTATCAGCTGCTGCATGTGAAGAAGAGAGAGAGAGCCTGCTGCCTTAGAGACATTGCTGCTCTGAAGGGATCTGTCCTTCTTCCTTCCTGGTCTTTTATTTGGAGGGGAGAAGAGATCTGACCCATTGTAAATACTTATGTCATAGTAGAGATAGTTGTGATCGTGTGTATAATGTATTATAATATTTATTTGTACAGTTATTGTAATATATTCCCTTTCCCCCCACTTTGAGTCTGGTGTGTTTTGTCTGGAGAGAATCATCCCACATTAAGTTGAGATGTGGGAGGGGGGATGGAGCTAGGGAATTAGATTTTGGGGTATCTCAAACCATGACACCTGGGCAGCTGCTGCAAAGGATTCATTATTAACAGTCAATCAGAAATGACATAGAGGGTGTAAAATACATAGTTTTGGTTATACTCACATAGTGATAAACTGGTCCTGGCCCCTGTAACTAGGACAGTTGTTAAGGAAGAGGCCACAGCTTTATCCTTATCTATTGAGACAGAGGTGTGACTGGGTGAGTAAGCTCTCTGCCTTGGTCTGTTGCCTTGCCTACCTGGTACAGGACAACATTCAACAGACTTGTTTTGTAAAATCACAGTCTAATATTCCAGCTGGTCTTTTAACAAGTTACAAAGGAAGAAGGTAAACATCAAGCTTTTCCCATGTCTGTGACAAAATTAGAAGCATTCTATAAGGGTTTACAAATACTGTAGGCTAGTTCTCACCATACTCACTGTATGACTGTATTGGCTTATTTTACCTGGAAATGTGAAGAGAAAAAAAAAAACAAGCAGAAAAAAAACAAAACAAAAAACAAGTAGAAAGGGAAGAATGGGCTGAGATAAGCCACTTCTCAGCAAACACTTAACAGTTGTTAAAAGACAATGCCAGGACAGGAAAATGCCTGGGCGTTCAAAGATCTAAAAAAAAATTAAAAAAAGATCTAGCAGACTTGAAAAGGAAGTTTTTCTCAATATAAATATTCTTTGGTTTTAAGAAATCTTCTTTTTTGTTTTTGTATACCCATTACCTCTGACTTCCAAAAGAAGAATGGCCAGGGCAAACATGGTCCAATGTGCTGTGTAAACACTTCTGATAAACAGCACACTGAAACAGGAGTGGAGGATTTGAGAAATCTCATCTCAGCTTCAAATGTAAGCACCTAGTCAGAGACAGCCTAATAAGAAAACAAAGAAGGTCCAACTGAACAAAAATGGCTTGTAAAAAAACTGGATTTGTTAGTAAACTAGTTGCTCACTGCTTTTCAAAGGAAGGCTCAGTCCTCTGTGTTAGTTGATAGAACGGAATGTTCTTTTATTTCATGATTTGCATCTTGAAAAGCTGGCATATATAAAGGAATAAAAATATTCTAGTGTCTTAAAAAAGAAATTTTTCTCACATTTAGCTTCTTCATTTTTTTGCCATAAATAATTTATTCAGTTATTCTTTTTCTAGTACAGTCTAATACAAGAATACATAGCTCTTACAACAAATTGAAAACACCACACAACTAAGACAAAAATAATAACAAATCAATTGCCTTTCTTGCCTTTCACAAGAGGAGCCATCCCACAAGGAACAATCATCATCATAACCTTCATATCCCACCCAAGCAACCTCAAGGATGACTCAGTCCAGTTTAACCCTCCCCCTCCTCTCCCTTGTCTGCCCAGAGTGAGGAGATTTACAGTGGGCAGTCATAAGAGCCTGAAATAACCTGATATCCCTCTTTGGCTGCCTATCTTCTTGTATTCGATCTTGAAATGAAGTCATAGCGCTACGTTTGTGACATCCCATTCATTTCCATGGAAACAGATTACCAGTTCACAGGCATGCGTTTATGGCTTCACTGCTACATAAAGAGAAGGAACTGATCTTTGTGAAAGAAAAATCTTCCTGAAAACAGCGGCAATAGACATGATTTCAGATAGAAATAGACGTATTATCACATCTCTCATTTCCCTTTAAATTCCAATTGACATGCCTGAGACCGGATGCATGGCTGCACTTATATCTTTGTAATTAGTGATACATTATTCATGGCGATCCATACCAGATCTGAAAGATGTTATTTCAAGGCTCCATTCTACCTTATTTCCTCTTACTTCTCCATTTTCATTTTTCCCTCTTTCATAAGATATTCAAGTCCCACAGTAAGCATCCTTCCCCACCTTCCATCTTAATTTTTTTCTTGTCATCCATTTTAGTGCTCAGAATCCTCTCCAGCATTATTCATCCCTCATGTCTTTCAAGGATCCTTCACAAATGTTTGTTTTAATTATGCATCTTATGTTTTTTATCCTAGTTTACTGAAAAGCACTAAGATATGCAGAGGAGGCAGATTCCTGTCATATCAACCAAAATGAACTGGATTCTGCCTAGTTCAGTAGTTTGGAGTTTGACCCAAATCTTTCAGTCCCAGGGGTTATCACCAGCATTTTTCTTGGATTTCTCTTTCCATCTTTCCATCGCTTGGCTGAATTGCTGTAAATTAGGGCTGCCCTCAGGCTGTTCTGATTTGCACTCAAGCTGCCACTAGCCCATGGAGCTATTTGGATATGTTAATGGTGGATGCAGCATAGGCTCACTCCAACTGTTCATCCCCATCTTTTCATCTAGAAGCTACAGGACACTGAATGAGAATAAATTTGAGGTAATTTGTCTTCATAATTGCTTATAAAGGATTTGGGTGGTCCTGTGCAAGTGTCTCAAAAATATCTCCCCTTTCTCAGTGACTCTGAACAAAGTGACCTGGTGTGAGCTACACCTGTACTCTCCTTGTGTACTTCTTGGCTATAACTTTTTTTCCGTTTTCCTTGCTGCAACTGTTCATGCTGCTGATAAGAAGTTCGACAGGGCAGAACCTGCTGTTGTCTAAAATCAGACCCTAAGTGACCTACCCTCAAAGTCAGGCTGTAGACAGGATGAACATTTTTTCTGAGATCTGACAGAGGGACAAGAAGGCATTGATCTAACGAGTCTTTCATCTGAGGAAAGCTGCCCAGTGGGGAGACAGTGTGGGATGACACAGAATCAAACAAGTGTCTGAGCTTCAGTAGAAGGCAAGGGAAAGGGGATATTTATAAATCGGGAGCAGCTGCATAGCCCTCACTCTGTCCTGGAGCCAAGCACACCTGCCCCTGAGTCATCCATCAGGATGTAAATCCAGGCTGATATTCTGTGATATTAAGTTCAAGCCAAGAGTGAAGTTTGGCTGTTGTGTTACCTGCTTTCTAGATGACAACCTGCAAACAGCTCAAAGATACAGTGAATGTGTCCAAAGAAGAGTAGTAATGTGGATGAAGGCTCTGCAGCACAAGTCTTATGAGGAGCAGCTGAGGGAGCTGGGGTTGTTTAGCCTGGAGAAAAGGAGGCTCAGGCAGGACCATATTCCTCTCTACAACTGCCTTCTGAAAGGAGCTCATAGTGAGGTAGGGATTGGTTTTTTTCTCCCAGGTAACAAGTGACAGGACAAGAAGAAATGCTCTCCAGGGGAGATCAGGGGTGCCAGGGGAGGTTTAGATTGGATATCAGGAAAAAATTCTTCACTGAAAGGGTGGTCAAGCATTGGACCAGGCTGCCCAGGGAAGTATTTAAATACCCAGAGGTATTTAAAATCATGTAGTCGTGGTGCTTAGGGACATGGTTGAGTGGTGACCTTGGCAGTAATAGTTTAACTGTTGGGTTCAATGATCTTGAAGATCTTTTCCAGGCTAAACGATTCTATGATTCTATGAGATAGACTCAAGGGAACAGAGGTAAGAACAAAAAAAGTGGAAGAGCAAAGAAAGTCACAACCTGTGAATGACTCCTCTCTTTGTTTCTCCCAGGAATACATATTTTAATGCACTCATTATCAAAGATATGAAGATCTGCAGTACCTCAGAACACATTAAAATATTACCATATATAAATTTTGGAAAACAACTTTAAATAGAAGATAAAATATATATCAAACTAATATATGCACAGAAAATATGATAGCAAAAAAAGAGACCATTCTGTTGGTATAATATTTATCAGTATGCTGCTTGGTTGCTTTCTGTTTAAAAGAGTGTCTTCTGGTCATAAAAATTCATCCTAAGGAAGGTCGTGGGACTACTTCTCCATGTAATGATTGCAGGTTTGTGTTGTACTTTGGTAGCCCACTATCAGCCCCCATTTGTTTGTTTTGTCAACAAAATAATTCATGGATGTAACATGAAAAACTCATTCATTTTGCTTTTCATTTTGAATCATGGAAGCTTCTCATGACACCTTTTCACCTTATTTCTTTTTTTAGAAGTTTCCATCGTCTGGTTTCACAAAAAGCATAAATACTGTGTTGGGCCTTGGTTCATTATGCAGCCCTGGTGTGAGGCTGCATGCCCATGCCATATCCTATAACCCTGTAGTTTCCCTTCTTGAATCCATTCGCCCATAAGGTGATACGATGACATGCAGAATGGCACCCCTTGGCCCACAGACATACCATGAGGAAGCCATGAGTGGCTCCTTTATGCTGTCTCGGAACCCAGCCAGGGTGTACTTCAATGTACCACAACATGGCCCAGACCCAAAAGCTTCTCACACTTCAAGAATGCTTGAAGTTTTGCCTTAAATGGACCCAGAGTTTTCACATTACACTGCTCTGCTCTGTGTGGACATACTGGCCTGGATGGGTTTTGTGTTTTCTAAAGCAGTGACAGCAAAATTTGAGTGGTTAGGTGAGTATGGCAGAGTTTACACAATACCTAAAAGTACCTAACATGCAGATTATACCAGTGTTCAGATCACCACTGAAGGTCTCCTGACATGTATAAATGCTGGCATTAAGTAATTTTTGAGAAAAAAATCCAGAGCTGTTGATGCTGTTAAGCAATCTCTATTACTTTACTGAACTTACCTGGGGCAAGCGTTAATAGTGATACTAAATTATATATTGACAGAGACACAAAGACATAAATTTTAAAATAAATAATTGTCTGGACTAATTTTGTCTCTTAAGAGCAGTCTACAGTGGCATCAGAAAGCAGTACAGACCTTAGAGCAAACTAACACTTGGCTTACCAGTACAAAGGAGTTGGGTATTGACATGTTCTTTTCAAAGCCAGGAAAAGTAGAGAGATCAAGACCAATGTTCTCAGTCAGTGTTAGCTCAAGTACTTGCATTAGAAAAGATTAAACTGAGATTAAGCTCCATATCTTTACTACAATACCTACAATACTTTTCAGAAACATGTTACTGAGAGCCATTCAAAACACCTGGACTGTTCATCATTAAGTATGGAAGCTATCTACTGTCACTCAAAACACCCTCTAAATGCTCTTCTATGAGCAGGAGGGCTTGATTTGCTCTCTTGTTTGTAGCAATCATACATGTCATGGAAGAGATCTTCCATGACACCCTTAACCCAGATTTTTGTTTGTGTGGCTTCAGTTAACTTGTTTGGATAAAAGCAGCTACATAAATTACCTGCTTTAGGACAGTGTTGAACATCTGTGGTATATAGTTTACCTTAGGTCTTCCTGTACAATGCCCCTGCGCTTTTTGGTCATTGGTGTCCCAACTGAAGAACTTTAGAAATAAAGAGATACATGGTAAAGGTGTCTGAAATGACACAAAAGAGTAAAAGAGATGTGATCAGCTACAGCAGTGGATCCCTGGTAGATGGAAGACCTGCTGAAACAGGGTTCTCTAGATAAACAGCAATGTCTGCTTTCTGCAACCTACAACAGTTTTATTTTCCAAATCACATTCTCAATTCAAACTGTGGGAGATAAGTGCAACTGGCAAAATATGGGGTCATGACCTCTCTCTCTATGGAAAGCATTACATTTAATAAACCGTTTTTTCATCCACATAAACACCTAGTGTACCAATAACAAAGACCCTTATGTTGGTAGGAATTAAGCAGCTCTAGCTGCAATTCCTGCCACTCTGTTGCTGTGGAACTAATCCTAACATGGGAGAAAAGATTCTGCCTTTTTGCTTTATCCCCTGGACAACCATCCTATATAAACAAACTGCTACCTCATTCCCATTGATGGAAAATGGTCCTTACCAGTAGTGCCAGAAGAGCTCAATTGAGCCTGTGCCAAAAGAACAAATGGTGTCAGCACATTTTTTAAGAATCCAGATGACAACATCACAACAACACATTAGCCTTGATATAGAAACACAAAAACTTCATTATAATTGTCCGACAGAAATGTGCACAGAGGCAGATTTGGTTTCTGGGTCATGAGGGGCACAAAACAATATGTTCATAGCACAGACTGCATTTTTTCTCTTTTTGTCTACTGCCCATGGTTTTCATTCCCTTTGATTTAAGTATTTGTATTCCTCCTATTCTGTTCTTTCTCCTCCAAGCTTCTCTCCTCCTGGACAGTTATCTCCAGCTTCACGAACTCTTCAGTTATTTCCATCCTCATCTCCCTTTCCTTTAATTCAGATAAATGTCAACAACATATTTATCTTTCCTTTTGTATTCATAGTGATACTAACCTTTGTCACTTTTTTTGCCATCTTTGATTTGTTTCTCAAAACTACTGCTCTCCTTTTCATAAAGTATCCCAACACCTTCAGAAGAAAAATTAATACAACATGATCTTTCTCATCTTACTTCCATTCCCACCCACAACTCTTTCTTCCCTCTCATCCCAAGTTTCTCTCCTGCTTTTTTCTCCTTATATTGCACTGTTATAGGATCTCTGTAGCATGCCATTCACGGTCTCCTTAATACGCTATTTTTTGCCTTTTTTCATGGTATTTTCACTTTCCTAATTGCTTTTTCCCCCTCCTACTGCAAGATTTATTGCCTTTCCTGTATTAAAAGTACTCTTGACTTTCCCTTGCTCCTCCAGCTACTGTTCTATCTTCTTTCTTCCTTTCATCTCTAAGCTCACTGAATAATCTCAGGTAACACATTTCTGTTCCATCCTTGACTCTCCAAGCTGGCTTCTTCCCCTTGTGTCCATCTGCAGCCACACCTAATGAAGTCTTCAGAAATGTCTTCTAATAAAAATTTTTAAAGAAAATGCTCCATCCTTAGATATGCCAGTCCCTTTTGTCAGAGGCAATCCTGGTCTTTTTCTTAAAATTGCGCTTCCTCTCATCAGTTATGATTCTGGTGTTCCCTGATCTTTGTATTCTCTTCAGCATATCTGTCAGAAGCATGTCCTTGCCTTCCCTCAGCTCTCAGTGGGGATCCCAAATATGTCTGTCCTTGCTTCCATTCTCACTCATCTTTATATCTTACCTCTGTTTAATCTCATCAACAGAGCACAAATTCAATTATCCTCTCAATACAGATGACCTACAAATCTCTTTCCCTGCTCAAGACCTCTCCTTTAAAACCTTAGATGAGTATCATTGTAGCACCAAATTCTCGTTAGCTGCAATACTGTTAATCTTGTTTGTAAGTTCTGCTCTGCATCAAACATTAACTGTTGATTCCCTGAAATCTCATCATGAGGTAGCACGTCCCCGTTTTTCTCTCAGTCAGTGTGATATCTGTGAGCTCGCACTTCCAGCTGGTTCCCGGTATCACTTAACAGCGCTCATTTATTATTAGTTACGCATATTGCAATTTAATTTTGCTGGGAATTAAAAATCTAGAGTATTTTCAGAACTAGATTTAAGCTTGCAGATACTTGTAAGTTTACTTCCCAGCTGAGCTACAAGCTATGTGGCATTTCAAAATAAATATGGTTTATTTATTGTAAGACATATATTAAAAATATACATCCTCTGTCATTTGAGATACTGCCTCTTATTTCACTACCCAACACTGTCACTTATCATCATATCTCAGTCAGTTCAACGAAACTTTCTTAAGCAAATGCCTTTTATCATCCAGCTGGATCAGATGCCAATTTTCCCAGTGCAGAGCTCTTCTTGTGCAAACCCTTACCTTGCTGTCATCTCTGTCACCCTCTTCTGCAGAGGTCCTAAGTATTCTCTCAGACTACTTCCATCATACTTGTTTTTGCTTCTAATCAGCCCTGAGCACTTGCCTTTTCATCATCTCCTTGTTCAATTTGGAAACAAATATTTCTATGCTGTCTGTTAGGCAGCCTGTTACACTCAATGAACAGTCCATAGGTATGTGCAAAAGATATTAATTTTCCTCTAAAAGCTATCTTCAAACATTCCTTTCCTGGGTAGTCTTGGAAAAAACCACTGTAAAGCAGAGCCAGCATGTTCAGTAGCATGGACCAATATGCATTGTTTCTAAATTTGTTGACCTATTAACTGTGTCATGACCTATACTTGACTGCAATTTTTTCGGATCAAGGATCATCTGTTCTGTCCTGGTACAGAATGTTACCAAACAACATGGACAGCTACCACTTACCATGTGTAGGAACATCATTCTTAGCATGTTTTCCTGCTAATATTATTCATCTTACGTAGTGCAAATGAAGAGCAGTCTTATAGCAAGTTTATTTGTAGTCTTTGGTAAAGGAAAAAATGTTTAAGTGATTTTCGTGCTGTTCTGAGCAGGTTCCCCAAGATAACAGTCCTTGATGTGCAAACACTGTTGGTTAGAGGCTGAGGGTGCATTTCCAGCCTCTGCCTCATGACGCACTCAGAGGTGAGGAAGGCAGGTCTCTGCTTATTTATGGTGCAAGCAGAGGTGATAATTTAATCCCCAAATCCAGTGACTTTCACTTGTAAAATAATAAATAGATGAATATATAGAGAAATGCTGTTTGTAGAAATGAAATATCTGGATATTAGCAACAACATGGGTGTTTTCCACAAGGGCAGCCAAGTGTAACAGAGTCACACAGAAATCTTTAGCCTCAGTGCTTTTCGTTGCACTCAGTTGGTGGTCTCCTGACATTCAAATAATCTGGATGACAAATGGCACTTTTTCAAGCGTGTGTATCACAATTATCTGGCACTATACCCAGGAGATTCCACCAAGGATAAGCTGCAGAATAAGAAAGATGGACCTAGAGCTATATTATATTTTCAGATAACAAGAGACATGATTCCTCTGAATAATTTCAAAGAATATAAAATAGCTTTTTTTTATTATTTTGAAAATTTTTTTGTTTAAACCCATGGAAAAGAAAATAGACTATTTACTTGAGATCCAAACACTTTATTTTCCACACAGGTTTAGATGTCTAGGGGATACACACGTTTTCCCTCTGCCCTGTAAAACCACAAACTAGTACCAAAGAACTACTAATACAAAAATGTCCTACCTCAAGTAAACAGCCATAGCTCCACATTTCTCTGAAATGGTGATGAATCAACACTAGTGGAGAAGAGGGTAAAGCTGTGATGCCACCTCCTATATATGTTGTTGAGCATCTCCTCTAAGGGTAAGAAATATTTGTATTCTCAAATTAAAAAAAATTTTAAAAAAGTCTGAGAGAAAAGCTGTACGTGTACCCATACATGAGATTGGATCTATAGAGTGTGATTATTTCAGTTGTTTGCCATTCAAGATGAGTTATTGGCAGCCCTAGCAGAGTGGAGTTCCAGCTCAGCGCACACCAACACATTCTGATAATTGGTCTACAGAGAGAAGGATTACAATCATAATTCGTTATTTCATTGTATTAGTTATTCAAATAATGTTTCTCAGTCCATCTTTTGCATATATTTTACATATAAATAGTTCTGGTTTGTAGAATACATTTGATATATATATATATATCCTAGTTAAACACTAGTCAAATATGCTAGTTAGCTTAAGGTTAGTTTAACACTATTTAAAGAACTAGTGTTCATTTTGGTGTTTCTCTGCCATCATTTCAGTATGAGACATTTTCAGTTTGGGATATCATTCGTTTGAGTTCCTGCTAAGAAAGACAATAATGTTAGGTAGCAGCAGGTCATTAGAAGCTTATATATTTCATATTCAGTACACACATGCATCTTAAACCTAAATAAATTATATTAATCACAATTTAATTATGTGGCTGTCCTATTAAATTAGAATTAGGGGCTAGAGTTGACAATGAAATTAGTCTGAGTTTTACCATCTCTGAGTTCAGGCTTTACATGTCCTACTGGGTATTTTTAAAATATTTAAATTTTAAAAGTAATAGTCCCTTATGGATATTTAGAATACCTCTGATGTTTGACACTTATCCCCTTCCATTGTCTCTGTAATTTAGTCATCACTTGTCTGTGTAATTTAGTCATCATTTAGCAAAAAATTATGGAAAAATATTTTTTTGGTAGAGTAAAAATGAATGGTGTTAGTTTCTGGCACGGAAAGGTTCTGAAGACTCATGTCTTGACACTGTCACACACAACATCATTGTCTCTAAACTGGAGAGGGATGAACTTGACAGAGGGACTGCTCTCTGCGTAGGGAATTGGCTGGATGGTCTCATTTGAAGTGTTGCAGTCGATGGCTAGAAGTCCAAGTGAAGATGGGTGATGAGTGGCATGCCTCAGGGGTGGGTGCTGGGTCCGATGATGTTTAACATCTTTGTTGGTGACATGGACAGTGGGATCAAGTGCACCCTCAGCAAGTTTGTTGACAACACCAAGCTGTGTGGTGTGTTTGACATGCTGGAGGGCAGGGATACCATCCAGGGAGACTTGGAGAGGCCTCAGAGGTGGGCCTGTGTGAACCTCATGAAGTTCAGCAAGACTAAGTGCAAGGTTCAGCACCTGGGGCAAGGCAATCCAAGGCACAAATACAGCCAGGCAGAGAATAGATTGAGAACAACCTTGTGGAGAAGGATGTGAGGGTGTTGGTTGACAAGAAATTCAGTATAACCCAGCAATGTGTGCTCACAGCCCAGAAAGCCAACTGTGTCCTGGGCTGCATCAGAAGAAGCATGTTCAGCAGGTTATGGAAGGTGATTCTTCTCTTCTCTACTCTGGTCTTGTGAGATCCCACCTGCAGTTCATCTCTTGGGCCCCCAACCTAAGAAGGACATGAACCTGTTGGAATGGGTCCAGAGGAGGGTGAGGAAGATGATCAGAGGGCTGGAGCTCTTATGGCAACAGACTGAGAGAGCTGGGGTTGTTCAACCTGGTGAAGAGAAGGCTACGAGAGACCTTCCAGTACCTAATGTGGGCCTACAAGAAAGTTGGAGAGGTAATTTTGTCAAAGGCATGTAGTGACAGGGCAAGAGGCAATGGCTTTAAATTGAAGGTACATTTAGATTGAATATAAGGAAGAAATTTTTTATGATGCAGATGGTGAGGAAGTGGAACATGTTGCTAAGAGAGGTTGTGGATGGCCCTGGAAGTTTCCAAGGCCCGTTGGATGGGGCTTTGAGGAACCTGTGATGTCTAGTGGAAGGGGCATTGGAACTAGATGATCTTGGAGGTCCTTTCCAACCCAAAACATTCTTTGATTGTATGATCTCTCATTAGAAGCCTGGGATTTGCAAACATGCCAGAATTTACACAAGCTATTTCTATGCAATGATCAGATGCTGAATGTTGAAGTAGCAGAAGTGGATGCAAGTTTTCCATATACTGAAGGTCTGATTCTGTCATCAGACAAAATGCCCATTAATTGGCTATTACAAGGTTGCCAAGACTGAAGATCTCAGTTCTCTCGGTTTTGTTTTGTTAAGTGTTTTTGCAGAGTTTGATGGGCATGCACTGAAACAGGAGAAGTTTGCAACGGATGCAGACAAAATTTGTTTCACTGCAAGGAGAAGGATATCCACTGGGACATGCATTGGGACAGATTGCCAGAAAGTTTGTGCCATCCCCATCATTGGACATCCAGCTGAACAAAGCCCTGGGAGACCAGACCTATCCTTACAGATGACCTTACACTGACCAGGAGGAGGGACTAGAGACAGACTCTGAGCCCTCCCAGGCTGAATCATCATGAGATTCTTTGAGTCTGTAGATTGCTTCTTTGAGGTAACACTTTAGAAGCAAGTCCTTTAGAAGGTTTTACATAAGGTACCTGTAAGGACTTGGAGAAAAAGGACAGGCAAAAAGCGGTTAGCTGGAATGCAGGAGTAGTTACAGGTGAGAAAACTCTCTGTGTGAGGCAGGCACCTCTTCTCCCTTCTTACTGTTCGTGCTTACTCTTGTTTACCCTAGTAGAGATGATTTAGCTCAATTGATCGGGAACATCGTGCTAATAATGGCAAGGTTGTGGGTTCAGTCACTGTATGGACTATTCACTTAAGAGTTGGACTTGATGATCCCTGTGGGTCTCTTCCACTTCAGAATAATCTGTAACCATTCAAATTACAAAGGGTATTTTCCTGTAGACAAGGTAGAGAAGGTCCGTAACCACTAATTTCAAGATGGTGCTCAAAAAAAAAGGTATTTTCTCTTTGTATAAGTGTTCAAACACAACAAAAGCATTTAAGCAAAAAAAAAAGTGATAAACCCCCCATCATTCTTCTAGTGTTATTTTTAAAGACTATTGTGTTAATGATTTACAGCAGCTGTGATGCATGCGAGGAGGGTGAACACAATCAAAATTATAATGTCAAACAAATTCTATTCTTATGTGCAAAAGGACGTCTGTGAATCTTAGCTCCAGCTTCTGTCACCTGATGGAATAGAAAATCTTATTTGGCTTTCCAATCTGTTTGTCCAGGACCCAGATCTGTACTGTAAGATGCCCAAAGATAGGACCTATTCTCAGACAGGACACTAATTCAAGGAGCTGCCATTATTTTACCTGCTCACTTTATAATGTGGGGGTTTTTTTCCTATTCTCTGTATACCACACTTTAAATTTTTGTTAAAATTTTTATCATTATTATTATCAATTGTTTCACCATCACACTTGACTTATTTGGTTTTAAAAGACATTGCCTTATAGCCCATATAACAGTGTCCATTAAAAGTAAGGGGAATTAGCTCTAATGGTAGGGTGTTCACTCAGTATGTGAGAGGTTGTGGTATTGATACCTACATCCTACATTTTGGACCACTCAGTGGATAAGGAATTGGCTGGATGGTCACACTCAAAGAGTTGCAGTCCGCAGTGCGATGACCAAGAAGAGACCAGCGACAAGTGATGTTCCTCAGGGATTCATACTGGGACTAGTATTATTTAACATCTTTGTCAGAGACATGGACAGTGTAATTGAGTGCACCCTCAGCAAGTTTGTAGATGACACCAGGCTGAGTGGTGTGGTTGACACACTGGAGGGAAGGGTTGCCGCCTAGAGGGACCTGGACAGGCTTCAGTGCTGGGCCTGTGAGAACCTTATGAAATTCAAGATGTTGACAGCCCAGAAAGCCAACTGTATCTTGGGTGACATCAAAAGAAATGTAGCCAGTAGGTCAAGGGAGGTGAATCTTCCCTCTACTCTGCTCGGGTGAGATACCACCTGTGTTCAACTCTGGGACCTCCAACATAAGAAACACATGGACCTGTTCAAGGGGGTCAAGAGGAGAGCAACGAAGATGATCAGAGGGCTGGAGTATCTTGCCAATGAGTAAAGCCTGAGAGATTTGGGGTTGTTCAGCCTGGAGAAGAGAAGGCTTGGGAAGTACCCAAGGCTACTTTGAAGTAGCCTTTGGTACCTGAAGGGGGCTACAAGAAATCTGGAGAGGGACTTCTTAGAAGAGCATGTAGTTACAGGACATGGGGGAATGGTTTTAAACTGAAAGAGGGTAGGTTTAGCTTAGATATAAGGAAGAAATTCTTTACTGTGAGGGTAGTAAGGCGCTAGAATAGGTTGCCCATAGGAGTTGTGGATGCTCCATCCCTGGAAATGTTCAAGGCTGGGTTGGATCTGGCTTTGAGAAACCTGGTCTAGTCTAAGGTGTCTCTGCCTGTGGGGGAACTAGGTGTTCTTGAGAGTCCCTTCCAACTCAAACTATCCTATGATTCTATGATTCCTTGATTCTATGATTGTGTTTGCAACATTAGGTGCAAGATAGGGATGTTTGTATATTCATACACTCTAAGAAAATATGGAGACGTGAGATAGAGACTAATTAAAAACCTTTTATAATGCACCCATCTACATATTTTGAATACCCAGTAACACAAACAATTAAGAGTTGGCTTCCTCGGTGTGATAACTCTACAGACTAAACCATTTTGGGCTGCAGTGGGTACTACCTCTTGTGCAGTCTGATCATCTGTCTCTGATCTTGTGACTTGTGAATATATTTTACATGAGTGCTTTAGGTTACTTTCTCTTTTGAAGGATTTTCCACATGCCTCAGTGTTAAGGATTATTACTTTCCTGTTCCTTTGGTGTCAATCCATCATCATCTGAAGTGTAAGTTATATGTACTGTCTTCTGTACTTGCAGAGAAAAGAGGAATTTAATTTCCCCAGACCAGTTTCCTCAGACACTCCCTTAAGGACACCACTGCTGAGCAGTGCCAAATGTGTTCTGTGTCTAATACCTAAATGGGAGATTTCCACTCCATACACTGTGAGCACAGAGAGACTGTCAGTATGAAAAAGGAAGGGTTCCTCAGTATTCCTCCTGTGTTATAACTCCAATCCCCTCAGTTCTGCAAACAAATAAAGATGGCTGTTGCAGGACTATTTATGGATCTAGAGTTCAATATCTGACACAGACTAGAAAGAAAGGGCACATATTGAGAAATTAGTATCTACAGAACGAAACTTGGGAATGCATGAATTGTTTGAAGCCTCTGAACTTTTATATGTGCAGTGCCCTTCTCTCCACTAACTGAAACTGAAACCTGAGAAGTGCTAGCTGTTGGAATCAAACCCTGAGAAACCAGGAATTCCTAAAGATAGTTTTTCTACTTTAAACTTAAGTATATTCACATCACTAACAAAGAATCACTGTTTTGCTTCCAGAAATAGATTGACCAGCTTATTAGTGAAGCTGGCTATGCAAAAGACACACTTCCCTGAGACTGCTGAACAGTAACTGTACATAATGTAGCTGAGGAAGTTGCCATATGGGGAGAAATTGGAAGCCTGGCACTGAGTGTGAAGTTGTGGTGTGATATGATAACTGAGATGAATTACTTTTGGGAGAGAGAGTCTTGCAAATACGGGGTCAGAATTAATGATGCAAATAGTGAAACTCCTGGCAGTCATTTAATTCCTATTTAGAGAATCTGTTTTACTAAAGCAGGGTTAAGCTAGTGCAAAATCTTTACATAGCAGTTGACTTTGAATTAATTAAAGCGTAGATTTTTGTGATTGCTAATAAAGTCATGCATATATATGCTCCATCTGTACTTAATACTAAAATTGTTTTAAAGTGATAGGGATGTGACTATATAGCACACTTGGTGCTAAAATTATGTTTCAAATTTAAACACTGAATACTTTACCTCCAGTATTTGTTGTACTTTAGTGTCAATAAATACCTAGAATAATATAATGTTAAACAATAGTGTTGATTTAGCCTTGATGGTGTTCTTAACCCTTGCACCTTTTCATAACTCTTTGTAACAGGAACAACCCATTACAAGTGCATAAATTTTGAGGTTTGTATCCTTTTCTCCCAAGCAGATTTTTCTGGAAAAATTGCATTTAATTACTTGAAATTACTGGTCTCTAGATTTACTAAGTTACACATTCATATGCGGGACTTAAGGATATGATAATATGTCTGAAATGTCCTGACCTTTCATGAGGTCTTCTTCAGTGCTAAGCAGTGTGGGACTTCCTGACAAAGTCCAGAAACTGTAATGAGATCCAAATCCCTCGTAGAAAATAAAAAAATTATGAAAATAAACATCCCCTACATTGAGATCCACGATGAAACCCTGCTTCCCATGAAGCTTATGTACAGTATAGACAAACTGAACCTCCAGAGATCCCATCGAGGTCAGGATTTCACTCTAGAATCATCCTCTGCCAAAACATTTTCCAGTAATATTTTCATCCATAGAAATTTGTTCATGATTTTCAAATGAAGACCCTAACAGACTTTTTCTCTCTTATTCCATCTCTCTTCCTGCTCACTCTCTCCCCATCTCTCTTTTTCCCTTTTGAATGACTCCAAATATACATGAGTGAACATTTCTTACTAATACCCCATAAGAATGCTTTGGATAGCAAATCAGAGAACAGAAAGTACTGGATTTACATGAAATTAGTTAAGAACACGCATTGCTTGCAACACCAACCTCATCCTCAAAAAAATCATCACCGCCTCTACACCCCCAAACTTTTGATTTTCTGGTTCAGAAAATCAGCAGGTTGAGTAAAAAGAATATTTTCTAAATAGAAATTCTTTAGAGAAAAGGTATTGTAGTGTATTTATTGTAAATATGGGGTCCTGGATAACACTGAACCCTTACATATTTCTGGAGTTAAGTTAAATTAATCTCTATTAATATCTACCCTCTGGGATAAAATAATTGCATTGCAGCTACACTACTTTGAAACTTTTTCAGTAAAACCTAGAATCAGATTGAACTCAAATATCATCTCATGTTTTCATACTTACCCAATACTTCAGCCAGGTTCCCCACAGTTTATAGAATTTTTAGTTAACTTGGACAAAGTTTTGAGCAAACCTGGGGTTAATTATTACTTCATGTAGAAACCATGATAAACACTGTGGTTTTGTAGAATTTTAATTCAAAACTAGGCAAGACTTGTGGGTTTTGGCTGAGCATCACTGAGTTTCAGTTGAATGTTAACCCAAAACTGAAAACAAAAATTGCCTCTGGTAACGCTTAAAAAAATCTAGGGCATTGAAACTGCACACAACTGAGTTTAATACACTTCTATTTGCAGCTTGGCAAGCTCTCTCATGACTTTCTATGAACACCTGGTGACAGCTCTTCATGCCAACAACATGAACTGCTGTGCTATTACAGGATTTTTGTTCCTTGTGTCTTGAACGTTGCACAGGATCACATCACATTTTGGGATTTTCCTGTTAATATCCGGACCTGTAACACACCAGTATGACATATATTGGTCTCTTTGTGCTTGAGATATATACCTTTAGAAAAAAGTAGTAGGTCTTTCAATTTCAGAGATAAAACTTCCTTCTCTCCTCTATTCTGTGCACAAACTCAGAAAAAAGGGAAGGGAAGGGAAAGAAAGGAGAGGGGAAAGGGGAAAGGGTGGGGAAAAAAGGAGGGGGAAGGGGAAGAAGAAGTGGAAAGGGAGAGGGAAATGGAAAGGGAAAGGAGGGTACAGAACGGAAGGAAAAAGGAGAAGGGAGGGGAGGGAGAGAAAGGGGAGGAGAGGAGAGTAGAAGGGAGGTGAGGCGAGGCAAGGAAAGGCAAGAAAAGAAAAGAAAAGAAAAGAAAAGGAAAAATTCTCGACATTGACAGAGTAGTTCTTAATATCTGGTTTCACCACAACTGTATCTGGAAGAATTTGCTTCAATAAAGCTCCCAGCTGGAGCTGTAATCAAGTCCATCTTTTATAAACAGACTGACTGACAAACTAACAAATAGCAAATGTTGGTGTCAGTGAGACTGGTGATAGCCGAAGAAATTATCCTGTGCAAATACAAAACTGAGATATTGTTTGTGCATAGTAATTGTCTAAAGGAATTTAGAAATACAGGAGTCACAGCAAAACCATCTCTTGAGCATATATTCAACTAGAATAAAATCCCATTTGGGACAATATGACTGAGTTATATAAAGTCTGTATTTCTTTATCTGTTTAGTACCTCAAGGTTCATATGATAGACACTCTCATTCCGATGAGAAATCTGTGCCATGCTTGTCTTACTTAAGAGCCTTCATAATGTTAGAATTTATTTAAATTTTACTTAGTATTTTCATATCTACAGTAGCAACATCTCTTTAAAATGCTCATTTTTTAAAATATGCAATGTTATTACTGATATGTTCTCACATTGTTCTTGCATAATATTAAGAGTCGATTGGCTTTGTTTTGATCTTCACTTTTCATATATTGAAAAAGCATCAGTAGAGTTTTCTAGCAGCAAAATAAAGCTGACAGACTTTTGCGAGGAATTGTTCTCATCTCTGTGGTTATGGCTTCATAGTACATGCTTACCTGGGACAGCCATGAGGCATCTTGCTGTCTTCAAATGACTCAATATAATGCCAGACTAGATTCTAAAAAACTTACACTTTACATGGATGTCATGCTCTGATGAGGTAAGCATGCCCTGGATTTTCTACTAAAATTATTGTTCAGGACCATCCTATGCTCTCAGTCTGTCTCCAGTCCAATTGGGTATCCCTACTATATGCTCTTTTCCCTCCTTGATACTCTGTGTGTTTAAAGACTGATTGGCAGAAGTAGTTTGGCTGTGATTGCACATTGCAGCATGGGTGTTCATGAAAAGTGGCCAAGAAGAGGAGAAGATAAACAAAGGGACAAGAAAATAAGCAAAGTGACAGAAACAATAGTAAAGACAATCTAGATGAATGAGAGGCAAAGGGTGTAGATATCTCAGTGGATATCTCAGTGGAGGAGCTCTGAAGGGCTTGTGTCTGTAGGAGAGATGAAACAATTTATTTATAAAAGGGGGTGTAAAATGTAAGGCACTGGAATCATCATCTGATTTTTTTTCCCATTGAAAAGCATACTAACATGTTACTTGCCAAGTTTTTTATTTTCATGTGAATCTTAACCTCACCACTTTTCCCATGTGTAATATCTTGATGAAGTTTTGTAAATAACAAAACCAAAATGTCCCAAAACTCTGAAGCAAAAAACAACAACAACCAACAACAACCCAACCAGGAATGAAAATGTTACTTCTTCTGTACTCTCTATTTTTACTAGAGAAACTGGCTTGTCTCAATTTAAAAATATTCTGTAGGACTACCTAATAAAATTTATGAGATAATGAAAGAGGAATTTGATTCAGATGCTGATCTATTTTCAAGGAGTGTTATCAAAGGAGAAAAACAAAACTCAGAGGCATATTGACCACCTACAACTCCAGCTTTGTTCTAGTTAACTCATAGAGGTGGATGGACAACTCAATTGCAGATCTTCACTGTTCAACCTCAGCTTTGCACTGATCATGGTTTTCAGGAGTAATCAATGCTCTTCAGTTTTCAAGTGTTTGACCCATTGCAGCTTAACAGTTTAAAACCTCTATAAGTTCACCCCAGAAGTCCCTACAGGTTCAGCCTGTGTTTGCTATAGCTGACCTCTGCCAGCATCAGTTGAAGGGAATTCAGGGAGGGCACCAGGCCTGACCACTTTCCCTGGCTCATTTCTCTGGTACTTACCCAGCAGTCACAGTCATGGCATTATGGATGTTAGAAGATGCACCTTTGTCTAGTTCCTCACTGTCTCTTTATGTTACCTTGTCCCTTGTTGAATCTGCTGAAGATTGTATCTCTGTCTTACATTCTCACAGGTATGAGAAAATTAGGTTTTATTTTGGAGTGACATGCCTCTCTTCTGGGAAAAAAACCTGTAAGACTCACGCAAAAATTGTCAAGAAGACATCCAAAAATAAAGGGCCCCAAATTGTTTCTAGTCACTTAACAGTGAAAGAAAGAACATTAAATATGCACTGGAAATAAAACCTCCAAGGCTGGGGTCAGTACTTTTTAATGAATTTGTGGAGTGCTTAGCATAATGCTCAGTCCCACAAATCTGTTGTTTCTCCCTGCAAAATAAACACCAAGACAATTTTCAGGACCCATATCTCAAGCTACTCAAACAAATTCTCCTGAGGAATGAAGGACCAACAAAACCCATCTTACTTTTCTGTCTCTTCTTCCTTCATTTTGTCTTTTAACATACATACAGCAGTGATATATCATTTGCACATTAATCCAAAAGGTACAATAAAATGAAGGAATTTGCTTCATCTATCTTTTCAGGAGAGGATAAACAGGCAAAACACACTTAATGCAGCAATTCTCAAAGCTATGTCCTCTGTGCCCTCTGCTTTCTGGAGAGTGTGATCTGCTTGAGTGCTTCCCTCTCATCAAACACACTTATAACCCGTGGCCTGTTCTGCTCCAGACCCTGACTGTTCCAGCCCCTTACAGGGATCAAACCTTTGCAACTCAAGCTTCAGCGAAAGCAGCTGTGAGCCCATCCAGCCTAACTCAGCCAATTCCTACATTCCAGTTTAGCCTCTCATTGGCTGCTACATCAGCCCTGAACTCCCTCTGCAGACACTGTCAGCTTTGCTCAAAATATTAAAGAGGAAAGATCTCTTTCTCCTTCACATCACCCCAGCTCCTCCTAGCTTGGTTCCTGGCTTGCTTTGGCTCCCTCTGGACAGAAAATGCAGCAATATTTTCCTCCTGTCCAAGCTCATATAATTTACCATTTTACTGGGAATGAAAAAAGTTTGAGCTTGCGGGCAGCCAGCCACTGCCTCACATACCCAGCATGGTCAAGCCCAAGGCACAGCCTTCAGTCCTCCTCAATTCCCACCAGCATCGTGCCTGCTACAATAATTATGCTCCCTATAAGGCTCCCAGATAGGTAGGAACTACTGCATCAGAAGAATGGAGAGAAGGTGAGCAAACAGAATGAAGAGAAGAGAAAGACAAAAGATAGATGGACTTTTTGTGTGAAGACTTGTCCCTCATCTAAAGATACATTCTGGGCTCCCACAAGGGATTTTTTTCACCAGTAAGAAACCAACTGGTTTGAAATATGCTTAGAAGATAATCAACAAAGATGATGGTACAATAAAGAAGAACAAATCTGTAAGTAAAAAATATAATGAAAAAATTGAAAATCCTTAAACAGAAATACTAAAAAAGTTGCCCAGATCAGAATTAAATTTAAAGAAGATGGGAATCACTGTGACTCAGGCATGAACGGGAGAATATAAATAGTTTTGGTGGGAGATTTTTCATATGTTCTATTATGAACTATTTATGTTTCATTTGATACATGAATGTCTTACTTTATTATAATAGCAACCTTGATTGAATAAAATTATCCTCAAAGTCTTGTGGAATGAAAGGCAAGAGTATCCTCTTGTCTTCTCTGCAGCCGAGAGTCTCCTCCCCTGATGGCTTCACATCCTGCAAAGCAGCAGGTAAGGAGAGTTGGCATAAGATCTGAGATGCTTCATGCCCAAGCAGAAAGTGCACACAATGGGTTGAAGTCCAGCTACTGCTTCAGTCATCCTATGACATCAGTTGTAATTCTCATCCTTCCATTAAAATGACATGCTTTTGGAAGTAATTTCCCTCAGGGCAGCACCACTCAGACAGGACAAAAGCCTGCCAGACCTAACTGATGGGGCTCAGCAGCAGCCAGGAGCAGATGATAAGAGAAAGAAAGTCAAAAGAAGGGAAGCATATGCAATAACAGTCCCAGCATCCTTTCACATCTGCTGGCACACTCTACTTCAGGGACATTTGAGCTGCAGGATACAGCTGAACCTCAATCTGCAAACAGCCTTTATGTGCGCAAGGAAAATAGTAAACAAATAGTAAACAAATGTTTGTCAAACATCATGGACAGTCTTCTGTAAAAGAGGAGAGTTCATTGTAGCCAGAGGAAGTTCAACACAGCACTTTTTATCTTCTCGCTAAAGCTTTAAGTTTTAGCTGCTTTTACCATTGGCAAGGGTTGGACCATTTGGCTTTCTGTAACAAATCTGATATGCTTTCAGGGGAATTTTCAACACATAAAAATGGTTGTTCTGGGTGAGAGCAAACCAGACATACAGGAAGCTGTGTGAATGCAAAGAGTTCATGTAGTGTTATATGCCCAGAAAATTCCCTCAGCATCTGGTAATCTAAAGCTCAGGCAAACATGGAGATGGGGCTCTTTTTATTTTGTAGTCATCAGAAGACCTTCCTTACAGGAATTTCCCTAATCCCTTTATGAACTATTGTGAGCTTTCAGAGTCCCCATCACACTAAGGAATTTCATAGCTTAGCTGCTCATTGCATGAAAAATGTTCATCTGTACTATTTTGAGCTTGACTCCGGCTAGCTTTGTAAAACAACCAGTCCTAACATAGAAAGAGACCATAGAAAGAGTCATTATCCTCAATTTTTGCAGCAGTTTTCATAGGTTTTGGTCATCTTCTTCCCAGGCTAAAGAGAGGGATTACACCATATCTTGACACTTCTGATCATCATTTCCCATCTCCATGCCTCTTCTCTAATCCTACTATTTTCTTTCCTATAAGGGGTGAGTGGAGAAGACCACACAATGTCCAAAACGTGAGTGCATCATGGAGATATACAGTAACATACTGCTGTTTTCTAATTGCACCCTATTCCTCTCATTCTCACCTTGCTTTGTGGTTTGCTTTGCTTTCAGGTGCTACTCTTTTTAACAGAATTATCTACTTATAACCCAAAATCTTGCTTAAGCATGAAAACCATCAGGTCAGACTCTTTTGCTGGGCAAGTAGTACTGGGGTTCTTCCTTTCCACTGAGTACCACTTAAATCATCACTTAGATAGTACAGGTCTCCGTTTCTCTGATGAACTAGTAATTTCTTTTTAGGCAAGTTTTTATAAAGGAAGTTATCTGGAATAATAAGAAACACATTCAGTCCTGTGTAAATGAGTGCAAAGGGGAGCATTTAGCACTGTCCTTACGTCTCTTTGTGCCTCTCTGAGAAGATTTACCTTCAGGATCAAATTCTGATGAATAGTGACCATAAAATTGTAGCTCCATGCAGCAGATGCCTTTCACTCAGATCCTAAATGGGCACTACCTATGTATATCCCACTTTATAAAATAGGACAGAATAAAGTGAGATGTTATTATGTTAACTAAAGTCAACGTAAATATAAGAAAGGAGTTTTTTAAGATACCATTTGAAATATCTACGAAGTTCCTCGTATGGCCAGGAATGTCATCATCAGTACAGCACAGCAAATCGTAACTGTGTGAGAAACCCTAAATAAGGGTTTAAGGTTGTGTATCAATATTACAGGACTAAGTACAAGCATGAAAACTGGAATATCTGTTAAAAAGAAGTAAAAAGGAAAGAGGCATTCAGATGACTTTCAGCTATTTAGTGAGTTCCTGTGTTGTGTCCATATTTTTAATAGCAATTGATAGACTTGTCTTCCAGTATTTTGCTAGTTTATGTTGCCGTAAAGTTTCCTATTGCTTAAAATTTTTTACATAGTGCTTCTCTTTTTTCAGCTCAAAGATGATCATGTCATGGAGTGACCTCTAATTTTTTTACTGAGCTGTTACACACTCACACTATCTGTACCACCTGGGAATTATGTGATCAGAGCTGCAAAAATGAATCAAGACACTGTTGTATCGGGGTGGTATTCTGTGATTTCAAGACTGAAAGCTGAGATAAAATGACTTTGATCCACAAAAGCACAAAACACACCAGTGAATGACAAAATAAAAAAAAAAAAGCAACGTATTACATGTAGAAGGTGTCCCTGCTCATGGCAGGATATTAGAACTAGATGATCTTTCAGGTCCCTTCCTACCCAAAAGCTATGGTTCCATGCTTAGTTGTTAACAGAGGTTGAGCAAAAGTTCATTATTTTAAGACTGGTGTTTCAATACACACCTTTAAAAATAAACCCAAGAACAGCAAGAAAAAAACAGGCTATATTGTGCTTTCAATGATAATAAAATACTCTGACTGCTTTAATAGCAGTTCTCACTTTTTTTTTTTCAATTTTTTTCTCTAATGGGTTTGTTTGGTTGTGTAAAAATATGAACCAACCTGAATACAGCAACCAACAAAACTGTCAAGTGAGAGCCATGATATTTTCTATCCAAAAACTTCTTTTTCACTTTCCCAGCATCTAAAGAGCATAAGGAACACCTGAGACATCATCTGATCTTTATATGAAAAAGGTCTCAGAGTGATTATAGAGGGCAGAGAAAGGGGCCACGTGAAAATCTGTGCATCTGCCATTCATCAGAAACACATGTGTTCCAGGTGGCTGTAATATACGGCTATGTATGCATCTAGAGAAATAATCTCGCCTCATAAACCACCAAACTGAAAAGCTGCCCAAGACAGAATAATTTGATACTGGTATATGCATTTTTTACTGTCTGGAAGTCATTGTAAATTGTCTTGCTCTGTGCACTGAGAAATGAATGGTGTTCAAGGTGAGAACTTGGAGACGTTAATTTGATACTGTATCTAAAATATTGTACCATCATTGCCATTAAGTGATCTATAAAGGATTGAGTAGTTCGGCCAAATAACCTTGGTTAACTATCAAAAATTGTTGTTCATTCTCTCATATTATGGCTGAAGAACAAAGCTGAATATCTTGGTAAAGTTCTTTAAGTTGCAAGAACTGTGCAGACCCTGTTCAAAAGGCCATTACATGGAATTCAGCAAACTACTTCTATGCTTATGAGAAAGCCACAAGGTTGCTTGCACCAATGCATGGGAGGACTTTTATTTGGTCCCAACTGAAAGATGCTGGGAAGACATGGAGACAGATAGCCATCAGCTCCTCACTGTACAAAAGAAAGTTTATGGTCTGTTAGTCCATTAGCAACCATAAAACCCACCAGCTTGGCTGGATGTGTGCTTTTGTGTGGAGGGGACATAGCGCTGCTGACTTTCCATTTTGGCCCCTCCCATCACTTACATTCTTCCTTTTCAGCAAACAAAATGGAAAACCTATCTCCAGGCTGACAATCCCAACTTATAGGAGGCTTTGTGTTATGGCCTCCATCTCCAGTCCCTCTGTTTCCATGGAAGGGAGTAAATACTGTATATGTATTGGTAAACCGTGTTGGAATGACAGTGTTTATTTACTATAGGTAGGTAATTCTTGGTGTGCAACAAAAATTTAAAGGCCAAGGTATGAGACCATGTTTAAATCATAGAATCATAGAAAGGCTTGGGTTGGAAGGGACCTTAAAGATCATCAAGGTCCAACCCCCCTGTAGGGACACCAAGTTGCTCAAAGCCCCATCCAGCCTGTCATGGAACACTTCCAGGGATGGAGCATCCATAGCTTCTCTGGGCAACCTGTTCCAGTTCACCACCACTCTCACAGTAAAGCTTTGTTTCCTAATATCTAATCTAAATGTACCCTCTTTCAGTTGGAAGTCATTGCTCCTTGTCCTTTCACTATATGTTCTTCTAAATAGTCTCTCCCAATGGAGAATTATTTGGAGAAAAATAATCAAAGGAATAATGGAGAACAGATAATGAGTGACACACATCATGATAGTAGGTAGGGAGGAAGGGGATAATTTATTTATTTGTGTTTATTTATGAACGCTAAAGTAAAGTGAGTATTAGAAGAACAGTAACGTTTCCAAGATCTGGATCAGGACCTGTAGGAATAGGAGATGAAATGTTTCAAAGGACTTTTACAGTTGCATCACACGGTAGATTGAACAGCAACAGCTGAAGCTAGCAAAAGGACAAGATGATTTATATCCTGTAGTTCAAGAGAGGGCAGTGAAACTAAAACAAGTATTAGTCAAATGTTTTTGATATCCAGTAAGGACAATAATAGTGGTGTTAGAGGACAAATAGCTCACATTACTCTGGTTCTAGCAAATAACCACTGGACTTGGAGCCTAGCTCACTGTGGTAAACAGCAATAAAAAATATGTTAAAGACATTATTCAGCATAACTAATATTGATAAGCAATATTTGACAAGGACTCAAAGAAGGACATCAATTTCAGAAAAATGTGACCAGCAGCTTTAACAAAAAATGCCTAACCATCATCTAAACAGGCAATGCAACAAGTTTGAGCCAAGGCACAGAAGAATTGACTCTCTTTCTTGGAGGCTGATGATGAACTGAGGCTTGAAGGGACCTCTGATGGATCTCACTCTTTATCAAAGCAGGGCCAACTTTGAAGATAGAAAAGGTTCCTTATGGTTGTGTCCAGTCACTGTTTGAGTATTTCCATGGACTGAGATCTCACAGCTTCTATATGCACCTGTTCCAGTGTTTGACTTCTTTCTCTGTGAAATGGTAGTAATCAGGAGAACATGCAGTTTACTGAGGCTGGTTTCAAAGCTATTTGACTGCAGGGAAATTGGGAAGAATTTTGGTCTGAAGGCTACTGGCAGAAGGGATTGCCCAATATAAAGACATCATCTTTTGTTGTTTACCAGTTTCCTGCCATTACATAGAAGACATTTGGGATATTTTAGAAATTGTTTTGGGTATGGATTGAAGGGGTGTCTTCCTCTGGTGCTTTTTGAAATAACTTGCTTTTGTCCATTGCATTTACTTCTTGATCTTTTTATCCTTCCAACAGAAAATCCTATCCCTACACAAAGTGAGATGTTTTCTCGCTGTCTTCCAGCACTGGGACACCTGGAAAATGAGTTGCCACACAAGCAAAAATCCTAATGAAGAGACAGAGCCAGATTCAGTTATAGATTCCATGGGAAGCAGAACTATGTGAAAAACCTTGCTTGGCTCCATTCTACAATTGACATAAAGTTGGCCATTTAGGCAAAGCTGAATTAATGAGAGAGCCAGACCATGCATGGGAAGGAACATTTCATGGTAATAAGAGAGGACCTCCCTGGTAAGAAAGCAATTCTGGACTGGGGACTGTTTCATTCAAAACTGGAAACCTGAGCAAATCTGGTGGAATACAGTTTTAATTTGTATAAAGGGGAAAGCAGAAAGGAAATACATAAAAACTTGTTGCATCCTAGGTCAGCAATTTTTATGGACTGGGATGATGCTAACGTCATACCCTAGGTGCTTCCATTATACATGATCCACAGAGGGAACAAACCTCCTACAAGCCTGACTGAGGCTTTTGTTTTGCAGAAGCAACAGCTGCCCAGTCTGCCAGCCCTGCTGCTGTGTAATTCTGTCCCTGGAGATTCACAAAAATAGCAAAAAAAAATCAAAATATCATGCCCTGGACTAGTTTGTGAAGAATGAACTCCAGTACCACAAAACATGGGACCTAACTTTTACTGCATGGCAAGTCATATAGCTGATCCCACCACAACTGGTAAAAAATTTGCACTTCTCTTTCCCTCACCTTTCCTTGATACCATACAGCTCCTCTGTTTCTCTAGTGTTAAGCAAAACAAAACCCCAGGTCATACAAGGAACTGACTCCTTATTGTAATAGGAATGAGAGAAAATATCTTGGGTGTAAAATCAGCCAAAAGAACCAAGGGCAAAGCAGACACTTGCATTTCAGTAAAAAATAGCAATTATTCTTGTGTTTCTCAAACAACATTTATATCTCTCCTTTTTCTTTCTTTTTTCTTTCTTTTTTTATTTGTAAGTGAAGTTCCATGCTAGGTGTTATTGCTTTGCCAATGATGTCTGGTTCTGCTTGATAACATCAAGCTATGCAAAACAATGTAGTATTGTCTACAGTCTCTACTATTATAGTAAGTTAACAGTTACTGTAAACAGAAGAGCTCTTCCTAAAGAAGATGAACCAAAGATATATTTTGAATTAAGCACAAAGCAAACACTCCAGCTGGCAAACATTGCAAGAATAGTTTGTTCTTTCAAAAGGATTGCATTGGGTTTGCACTGCCAATAGTATACACAGAGTCATTGTTTCAGTCTCAGCAAGAGAGTTATTTATACACTTTCAATGAGTACTGCTTTCTCTAAAGCTTCTCTTAAACGTCACAAAAATAATCCATTAAAAATCATACCAAAAATATGAGGTTTTGTCCTAATGTTTGAGATTCATTTTCTCTAGTGGATGCCACTGAAGCTCATTTTAAATAGATTTTAGGACAGAAGGGGAATATTAGGTCACACAGTCAGATCTCTTCTATATCATAGGCCATAAAATTTATTCTAGATACTTCTGTGTGGAGCCCAGTAGCTGACATTTGGCGTGTGCCTGAAAGGTTTGCAGCCTTGAATCTACCACTCTTCTCTGTAGCTGGTTCCAGCAGAAATCAACCTTAATATCAAGCATTTGTGTTATACTTCCATTTGATTTTCTTTGGTTTTGATTTCCATGCTTACGTTCCCATTGTGCTTTTCTCTGATACTTTAAAAGGCCCTTTAGTAACTGTTGTTTCTTTACCATCCAAGAACCCTGAACCATTTGAATACTGTGTGGTTTTGGTTCATTGGTAGTTCTGAATAAAGCCAGGAGAGGGAAGACAGAGAGGCAGTTTTGCCTGGAATCCAACTATATTGTATTTACTTTTTTTTTTTTTTTTACGTTATTTCAATTTAAATGGGAACATTTTGCTGTTCAATTTTGCTGTTTCAACTTGATATACCTTTCAACTTTGCAAAATATGTCTGTCCAGAAAAAAAAATCCCCCCAAAACACAGAAGAAAGTGCAGTAACATTAATGTTAATTTTTTGCATTATCCAGTCTACATTTTTTCACTAGAATGGTTCCAGACTAAAAAAACTTATCTTAATCAGCACTTACATATGATAAGCACTTCAATTTTTAGTATTATGGTAACTTCCCCAAAGTCTGCTACAAAGACTCTGCCATTATTCTTAATTGAGTATAATTGGTGTGAAACATAAAATAATCAGTAGAGAGGAACATTAGTTGTCCTTACTGTTTTGCCAGATGTATTTTCAGTGAATCAGGAAGGGTTTCTTGAGGGTGTTATCCTGTATTTCTTGAATGAGGATTTTTAAAAGTTAACTAATATGTCTTCAACACAAAAAAGTTGACTGAGCAGCAGGTCTTACAAAAATACATGTGCATCTGAATGTGTAAGAATGTCTTTACAGTCCTCTCACACAGTATCTATTCAACAATAACCAGGCAGAAAAATATAAGATGAAATTTAGCTGTTATTTAACTCTAAAAAATATCTCTCCATGATTTACAGGCAAGACCACCATTAAGTAAATATCTACATTCCAGAAGATCTCAATTTTCCTTACTTCTGATTTTCATACATGTTGCACAAACCACTACGAATGTTCATCTTTGGCTGGCTATTCTTGCTTTCATTTAGGAAGATAAATCTAACTTGCATCATGGGAGTATCAAAGGGCAAAATAGCCACTAAATTGCTATCAATGCAATTTTGATGGAAATATAAAGAGCAATTGCCATCTTTTCTGCACTCATTACACAAATTATAATACTTTCAGCTCCACTGATCTCTTAGTATGCCTTGCTATTGGTGTTACATCCAGCATTAACATCCCTTTATTTATGAGGGTTATGGTGACATAGGACTAGTGAAGCTTTTATTTTAGCCAGCATCAGCACACTGTAATCAATATAGTCTTATGAATTTTGTGATTCAAATAATTTTACAGCTGAACTTAACTGGTAATCAACAAAATTGGCATGATCACTAGTCAATAGGGATCCTCATACACTCTACAAGTATTTGCTTTAGGATCAGTGAAAAAGTAAGAGTTTTCTGGCTGTCAAGTCTGGAGGCTTATGAAACTTCTCAGACTTCTCATCTTTCAAGAAAAAAAAAGTCAGTTTTGAAAAGTTTATAAAGTCTGCAGGCTTTATGGAGCTTTGTGATAATTTTTAGAGGGAGCAATTTCCTATTGGGAAAGAAAAGTCACACAGATAATTTTCAAGGTAACCTTCCTAGGCTAGGTAAAAACCTTCACTGTACTGACCTCAGCTTTGCCATCCTCTGATGTACAAGTGTCCAAGTTCCCTTGTGCTTTGTTAGAAATGGACCAACCAGACTTTCCTGCTTGTGCTTCTCTGGGAAGACAGGCTTCTCCATCTGATGGTGGGATTAAGCAAGCCTGTTTCACCCAATCTGAGAATATTTTCAATGGTGAAGAAAATCTTAATAATGATGTTGCTTTGAATTACTAAATGTTTCTTGTAGTCACATAAGCTGGATGAAGGAATCTCTAAAATGGGAAAATTCCAAAACCTCACAGCTGCCAATGAGAGCTTGAAAAGATGAAACACCTGAATGAAAAGATTTCAGCAACAGGAAAGGAAATCAGAACAAATTTACTTCCATCGCACCCCAAATAATTTTACTGAGAGAAATGTATTAGTTTGTTTGGCTTTTCTGAATACTGGATGGCAGCAATACAATGCAGCACTAGGAAATGTCATTGCATCTGCATAAGGCAAGCAAGTGAGCAGGCGAGTTAACATTTCTTTTATCTCTCACTTTGACTGAAACAGGAATCTGGCTTGGCAAATCGAAGTCTCATTGAAACAGAGACACTGAAAATAAGAGGAAATCCACTCTCAGACTAGTTCTGTCACTCCAGATCTTTTACTTTTTACATAAGATTTTATATGAAGTGTTTTTACCTTATAAATAGACAAAAAGACACAAGGGAGGCACAAGAACAGTTTAGTTATTCCTAAATAGTTCCTTTTCCTCTTTTTTGTTTTCCTGATGTACTCCCCCGATACCAGGCTGTCAGTAACACTCAAGCTTTGCTCTGCAGTCAGATAGGCTGTGCAGCACAGCAGCACATGAAGGCTTTTCAATTAGTGCGTGAGTCAAGAGGTGACCTGAGAGCACGTCGTTCAAGTCTAATATTCCTTCCTTGCAGGGTGCTAGCCCTTCCAGACAAATTGCTTTCACAGTCTAAAAGTAATTTCTTCAATTAAGAACTAATTTTCCCTCTACTGAAGTCTTTTTAGACTATCATATATGGTCCATTATGGCCCACTAAGTATGATGGCAAAACTAGTATCCACACAGCAGTGGAAGCTGCAGAAAGGGCACCACAAAGGAGTCTCCAGTGACCACGTATGCTGTACCACACAAGCTACAGTGGAATTGGGGTACTTCCCCCATGAACAGGTTGGAAGTGTGTGTACTCATCAGACCTGTAAAATACAATTGCTTTTTCCCCCCTGTTGTTAACCAGTAAGAAATTGCTTTACTGCAGATGAATGTACCCAGTGAAATTATTTAGATAACAGCAGTTGATAATTTACTAGAACGGATTCTTTGAAAAAGGCAGAAAAAATCAATAAGAATATCTCTGGTGTATTGATTAGCAGATGGGTATTCATATTACCAGAGATACAAAGTGATTTAAGCAAAGGAGTAAGAATTGAAATGGATTGATATCATTAATTAAGCATGATGCAAGAAGCAGAAGTAATTTTGAGCTCTTTGAAGGAAACAGGTATGTGTCTTCTAGTTTCAAAGTAGAAATAAATGGGAATTTAAAAAAAAATAAATTCAGTTTGTTTAAAATTGCTTCAAGCTCCTGACACGGAATTACCAAAGTGACAAAAGGACACAGAATGGTGGCCTCAGGACAAAATTGTCTCATGATGACTGCAACCAGTGTCAGAGTACCCCAAATGCATTGGGGCTGTCTACACTGATGAACGTGCAGGCCCAGCTAGGATCCCCTGAGCAGGTAGTGGGCTGACAAGCCAGTGGAGATGAAGACGGGAAGTGCAAACACCAGGTAGCTGGCCCAACCTGAGTGGGGTCCATGCTGCAAATGCTGGGTGCTGCATTCCTACTGTGAGAAACTTTGCTTCCCCTGGTGAAGGAATCCATAAACCTCCATTTTAAAAGGGAAAAACTCTGAAACCCCCTCTCTGGATGTTACTCTGTGGAAATATGACAACTTAATAAACAGAGCTCTGATGAAATATGGCCCACATCTGTAGTCATTTTATAGCTGACCAAATGTGCAGCCTGGAGTTTGTATTTGCTAGAGCTAAGATAATAACAGGCCTAAGAACTCCCAGCAGTTGTTTGCTTTGATTTGAAGAATGTTTGTTACACCACATTATAATCAAAAACTGGGTATATCCGCTGGTAAAAATCTCATGAGTTACAAAAACAAAGCTTGTGCCAATGTTGCTTTGTATTAAAAAAGGGAAAAAATTAACAGATTTTTTATGAGGTAGTGAGAGGGGATTTTTGGCTGAAACATCCTATGGCCTGTGGTAGGACCCAATAAAAAAAGAAAAAAAATTGTAGGCTATAATCCATAGCATGCTTATCACATTGTTATCTATGATTCAGATTACCAGACTCCACAATTTTGTAGCAGGGTAACTGCTTTTAAATCAACATCTTTTCCACCTGAATATGATTAATATGATTGAAATCCATCACAAGGAGTTCCTCTTTCTAAAATGATGTTTTTAGGATGATATCTCACATCTGCAGAGCTTGTACTACAGCAGATAGCTATGATCTGTTCACAGGCCAATAATATTATTTAGATGTGGCTACATATGACTAACCAGAAACAATACTGACATATCTAATTTAATGGGTATGATTGCAAATGTGCTTGTGCCCATTATCCTCTAGCAGTTAAATCATTTAATACCAGATTAAAAGGAATTAGTGACAGAAGTTTACAGGTGACGGCAAAAAAAATGGGAGAGAACCAAATGAAATATATTGGATGGTAAATTGCAGAAAGGAAGATAATACAGCAATATGCTGTTTGAGATGTTTGTTTGATGAACAGACATGAGAGGCAAGCAAGAGAGCATAGGTCAGCATTAAACCTGTGTATTAAGTGGCACCTGAAATTGGGTGGGGCAAGTGACAACTTCTTTTTTCAGAATAGACAAAGGGCATGTTAAACAACTTACCAAGCATGTATGTACTGCTTCCAGAAATTAGATAAAAGTAATGTTGTATGACGTAAAGAGGAAAAGAAGAGAGTCCATTCCAATGTGTAGGTTGATTGAAGGATAAGGGTATGAGCACCAGGCAATTGCAGTGACTGGGACAGGCAGTGCCGTACAACCAGGCAATGGGAGGTTTAATTTCCTAGCTGCCCATCTGTACAAAAATCAACACTGACCCAGCTGGCAATGTGTTCACCCTGGTTTGTTTTAGAAAGGCTTTGGAAGTTGCTAGCAGTGCAGGTAAATTTTAAATTCATTTATGACTGGAGAACAGGAGATGGCTGCAAATTTGATGGCAAAATGCAGGTAGAAGAGGCTGCAACAGCAGTTAGTTAGTACGAGAAAGAAAGGAATGAAAATAGCAGAATAAGGATCTGAGAGTCAACAAAGTAGTCATGGTGTCTAAAATGCCACTGATTGGCCATTATTGTTCTTTGTGTTTAAAAAGAGAAAAACAAACGAATGATAAATAGAAAGCAATAAGGTTAAACTGTTACACTAAATTATAAGGATAATTCTTCCCAGAGGAAAACCAAAAAACCAAGTGGTAATTGTCAAAAGCAGGAGGAAAAGGAAGGTATACAATAAAGGATGACTGTAAGGAAAATAACGACAAATATATAAAAAGGATCCCAAACAAATAGGAAAACTCTAAGGTTTTTGTTTCAGTTTGATGTTTGTTTTCTTCTTTTCAAAATACAATCCTCTAGAAGCAGCAAGGCAACATAAAAGTGTTCAGGAGAAGAGAAAGACCTCAAATAAAATCTATTACTTCATAAAAAAGCTCAGAAGTCAGGTGGTAAAGTGAAAAATGAAGTATTGGGTGCCTGCTTTCTTTCAGGCTGCAGGAAGGAGATTAGTCTTCACCAGATACTGAAACAAAGTAAATAGGGAAATGGAGCAACACAGACCAGAGCAGGGTAAAGAGTAAATTAAAGGGTGTTTAGATCTTACAGATGTACTGGAGTCAGCAGTGCCTGATGAAATCCATGTCAGGGTACTTAAGGAACAAAGCAGCTGAAAAAGATGTGAGATCCCAGACAGACCAGGGGAGGCATGGGAGGACATAGTCTGAAAAAAAGGAAAGAAAGAGGACAGGGATTACAGGACAGTCAGTCTAATTTTTTACCCAAGAGAAATACTATCAAAACCCAATGCTTTTACAGACATCTGTGGAGCAACGAGGCGCAAACATGAAGATGCACTTACCTACAGTTCACTTCAAGCTGAAGAGAATCTCACACTGAGAGCTGCAGGAGGTCTCTACTGCTTAACAGTTACTTTCCAGTTTCTCTTTAAGAACTTTCTGCTCCAACAGAGGATGTGTATTCAAACTTCTTTAAAAAAAGCAAGTTCAGGATCCAAATTCATCTCACTCTTGATGAATCCAGGGATGGGTGGTCTGGAATATTTCTGATTAAATTGGATGAAGATAGATGCAATAGTCTATGCTGCTTGAGGTGAAATCAAATGCACAAAATGAGGAATAACGGGCTGGGAATTACCCAGAAGGAAAACAAAAAAAAAAAAAAAGTGAGACCTGTAGAGCCTCAGAATATATCACAGAATGGAGAGGAATTCCAAACAAACCTTGCAAACGTTTTAATCACTTAGCATATATGTAAGAAGGAGATTGAAAGTGTGGGCCAAGATAGTAGAATTATGAAGAAATAGAAGTTTCCATGCCATACAGACATGGAGAAATGGTAGAGCTTTATTGGAGAGATCCCTGAGGAGTCTCTAGAAGCACATCTCAGCTGGGTGTAGCAGCTTCTTCAGTCCCTATTCAGTCAGTCCAGTAAGTACAGGTAGTCCTTTCCATGACAGAACACAAAGATGAATTTAAGCCATTGCACTGGAAACATTTTCTGAAAGGGCTAAAGAGCATAAACCATTGGTTTCAGGTAGTAAGGAGGTTAGATCCTGCAGCATGGGTACTGTGACACTATGCTACGTATCCATATAGTCAGACTTGGTGTCTAAAAAGATCTATGAAGAGGAGATGCTGGAAATATGTTACTTTAGTACCCAGGATGAGGCTTACCTTAGGATGAAGATTTCAGTCACCTAACCGAGTACACATCACACTAGATGCATGTCCAGGAAAAGAGAAACCCAAATACCGTATTCTGAGAGGTATTAGCAGAACTGTCACTTGCAGGACCCCAAAAGCAAGTGTTCTGCTCTGCTGCCTGCTTTGGGAATCTGAGATGATCCGTAGGGTCCTCTGAGGGTTGTGTATCGCCTCTCAGGAAGTACATAATGAATCAGAAAATAAAGAGGAGAGAAACAAGTGTGAAAAGGAGATTCGACAGACGAAATTTTGAGGATAATATAGGTCTTTGTGAAAGCAGTTACAAAATTTTCTTTCTATGAGAAAGATGCCTTAAAAAAAGACAATGAAGATCAGTTGTTCTTAAAGTAGGTGATAAAAGATAAGGCATAATTTTACAGTGAAGTTGATTGAGGATTACGTTAGAGTAAGGTCACCAAAGCTGTAGGATGGCATCTCATGACAGTTGCCTGAAGAGCAAATGATACATTTTAGGGTACACAGGGGGAGGAAGAGGGCTCCAGCATGAACAGCTTTCTGACTGACTGAGGGGTAAGGAGAATAAGAGAGTGCAGCTTGGTAGCAAGACAATCATCAGTGACACAGATGCCTCTTTCTCAGGTGATCACAGAATCTCTGTCATTTAGTCTGTCCCCTTCGCTCCATATTTTTCTACCTCCTCTGTCTTTTTCTTCTCTGTCTCTCTTTCACATTCCCTTCTCCCTGAGGAGACCCCGCACTTCCAAGTCACATTTTGATTGTCTAGTTGTGGTGGATTTTTTCTCCTGTGGCTCTGTTCTATAGCTGTACTCATTTTCACTGCAGAGCTATTCTGCCAAGGAAAACATGAACTTCTCTGAACTGTTCTGCGCTAGGAAAGACCTGTCTAAGGAGAAGCACGATGTGGAAATGGAGAACCACGTGAAAGTGTTCTTTAACATGTAATATGCCTAATTCAAGCAGGAAACTTGGCAGACCTGATAAAGAAAAGCAGGACCAAACTACCCAACATCTACTCAGAATTACCTATGGGCCAGCAATCAAGAGATGCTAACATTCAGTACACATTCATTATTGCTTTTCAGGAAGAAACCAGTTCAAATCCTCTCAGGAGTACCCTTGGTGTCATGTCTTTCCACCATGGCAACCAACAAGTCACTAATTGGATCACCTGCCTGGAGGTCTGATGAATGCATTGATGTGACTATTTTAGGAACTTCAGCCTGAAGGAGGAATTTAAAGAAAGAAAAAATCATTTGAAGAGTGGTGTGGCATCTACCAGGTCTCAGGAAGAAAAAGGAAAATGAGGGATAGGTACTATTAACAATGAAAGAAATCAGATATGCTATTACAGAACAGTTCAAATGGTCAGATAAAAGGCTGATTATGTGGTGTCTTAGAATGAGCCACCATGTAATTTCGATCATTACTTACCACTTTCTGTCACAGCAGATAATTCCTATTTGTGAGACAGGACCAGAATACTTTGTGACAAACATATCTGTAGTCCAGAGTTCAATTTTAATCTTAAAGTGATCTGTTTTCAAAAATGGCATGTCATTTCACAAAGTGCTTGGACAGAAGCAAGTCAGATGGTTGGATGCCTACAGTGTGAGTCTGCTGCCTACAACTCACTCAGACGCTTTATAGAGCCAGAGAGAGAAAACCTAACAAGGAACTGCAGGACATTTTACTGCTGGGTGGCTGCCCTGAACATAATAACAAGGCAATCCACTCTTCTTTTACAGCTACAAAAGTGATTGATAACCTAAAGGAGAGGTAGAGAACAGTTTCACCATAATGTGTTAAAATGCATAGACTGAGGTGGTCTCTGCATGATGATCATGAGCGATTTCTTTGTTCTCCTACATTTGCCGATGCATAAGCGAGTATCTGAAAACTGAAGAAAGACATAGTTGTTAAGAAAATCCCTTGGATATAGGATTAAAAGAGTGCTTATTGAAAATAAGCATTCATCTTATTTTCAGCCTTAAGGTGAGACAAGGGAGATTCAGATTAGATATTAGAAAAATTATTTTCACTGTTAGGATGGTCAGGCATTGGAAGAGATTGCTTAGCGAGGTGGTGGAGCCACCATCCCTGGAGGTGTTGAAGAGGGACTTGGATCCGGTGCTGGGTGACGTGGTTTAGGAGTTTAGGATTACAGTGGTAGTGCAGGGTGGATGGTTGGACTTGGTGATCTTCAAGGTCTCTGATTCTAAACTTGATGATCCTATGATTCAATGAATATTGCAAGCATTTGTCAATAGAATATTATTTCTACTGAAGGAACTAAAAAAAGGAAAACACACCCTGAGTGCATTTTGAATGTAATGCTGACAGAGATAGGAGAAACAGCTACTCTTAAAAGCAGTCTCTGTCTGCTTGCCATAAATCTGTTGAGCAACTTGAATTGATAGGGTCTTCTGGAACACCTGAGGGCTATTGGAGCCCTTTTCCATCATATACTGTTTTGTAATTGCTCAGTTGTTCAAGCTGAGTGTGTCAGTTTGCATAACTATCCTTAGAACTAATCTGAAATAATGATGCAATAATGGTTTTAAGGATAGTCCTCTTTGCCATATAAATCTTAGGTTTTAAATTATGCATTGGCCCAGTGGCCCTTTAGAGCTCTTGCACTCCCTGATTGATAAGATTTAAGTCCTTGAGGTCCAAAATTAATGGTAGTGTAGCATGCATTATGGCTGCATCATATAGCAATTTTATCAGGAGTAGGAGACACAGCAGAATTGCACAAGTCTGGTGCTATCAATAGGAAGTGATGACTCACCCAGCTAGTGCTTTCAAAATGGCAATATCCTATGCCATGAAAACATCTTTTGAGGGTTATAAGTGACCCCATTGCCAGGAATAGGTGAGTGAGTGTTAGCAGCAAGAATAAGGAAAATAAGTCTTTACACATGGCATCCTACACTTCTGGTATCTGTGGAAAAATTCATTTGGATTGTAAATCTGACCACTAAATTGTATAGAGCTTTTTGAGTTTTATTGAAGTAATTTTTGAACTGAGATGCCATCCTTGCAAAACAAGGTCATGTCAGTCTTCACAGAGCCCTCTGACAATAGTCTGATCATATAAACACAAGACTTGGGATGTGTTCGGAGGGCGTTGTGATAAAAGAACAACCTGACTCAAATGAATAGTGGATAATGTTAAGAACAATAGGTGAAAAGTGCTCAGGAAAGTTAAAATAAAGAGTTCTTAGTACTCAGAATGAATCCTAGAGGAATTACATGATTTGATTGTGTGCAAGCCTATCTATTCTGCCATTCAAAGGTTTCGAAGACCGTTTATATGGAGCTCCAGAGACAGTGTTTGATAACCTTAACAAGCCATGTGGCACCCTTCCGAATCTGCGTGAGGCAACGGAAATTCAAGTTGCTCTCAGTTTTCTAGAGAATAGATTGGATGTTAAGTAGAGCAAGGCAAAGCAGGTTTCTGCTATATGTCTAGACTTGGATGGTAAATGACTTTTTTGAAGGTGCATTGATTAGAAAAGTGACTGCTTGCCCTTGAGTCACTGCCAAGCTCAGACTGGATCTGTATCGTTGATGAATACTGATGCAAGAGGAATGAATAAACTTCTGCAACAACACTGGGTCTACACTGTCACTGAGAACTTTTTGAAAGGAAGAACACATGGATAATCCACTTACCTAAGGGAAAGGTAAGAAGCAAAATTGCATTTTAAGCTATCTTAACACATAATATTTGAAGAATGGTGTGGCCCACTTCAGTGGGCTCTACAGTTATTGTCTTCTGATTTTGTATATATTTATGTGTTTTGTTTGTTAACAGGCTGATGTTGATTTCTAAAAGACTATAGGTTCAGATTAAAGATTCTTGGGGTTTTGTGCTGTTTACTAGACTTTTGCTCTCTCAAGTTCCTCTTGTTTAGCAGCATGTATGCTCCATAGGAGAAAATCTTCCCCCGACCAGTATTCACTTTTCTTTATTACAGAGTCATTCTTTTTATTCTATGATTCTCACAGGGATTTTGATGCTCTTTTTGAGAATTTCAGACCTTTCCATACTTGGCTGATGTTGGACAATGGGTTCAAATGTCATCAAGTCCCTGGAAGGCCGAGCACATACACACAGATCGAGGGCAAGTACGTTTTGTCTGTGTTAGAATTCAGCAACAAAGGGGCTCCTTGAAATGCTGGACTTGTCCCTGGCTTTTTGCTGAAACTGTTCTTCAGCCTCTGGCTTTCCGTCTAGTGAAACAGAAGAATGATGTAAGAGAATTCTAATTTCTAAACTACAAACATGAAGAGGGGTATATTTACAGTCTTTATGTTAGGTACCAATAAAGGTAGTAGACTTTTCTTTGAACTGCAGCTTTTACCAGCTTGCTTGTAATCCATTATGAAAAGGTCAGTAAAAAGCTGCAGTGCTTACTCTAGACTCATGATTCAGATCTGTCTCCTTAGCCTCTTCTTGAAGGACACAGAAACAATAAAAGCAGAAGTAGTGCAAATCCAGGGAAATGACAAATACATTTATTTAAGAAGGATAGTCAGAGAGTGCAAGCAAGATAAGAGCAATGCACCAAATAGAGAGGAGGCAAATACTAGGTCCCAGGTCCTGTTGAAACCACCTAAAGGGCAGACTGGCACTGTCAGAAGGATTCATGTCTCCCGATTATCTTCAGCTACATGTTCCCATCACCAGTCCTGTGCCAATGTCTCTATGACATGAATGAATCAGAAAACTAGTCTGGTCAGAAACTCATCACTTTTTATTATTTTTGGGCTGGTTTTCAGGGAGATCAGTTTACTGAACCAGTTCACTGAGCATCAGAATGAGTAGTAGAGGTAGCAAAAAAGGAGAGTTGGGAATGTATAGCCAAGGTTAGGTGAGACAGTTTCCACTTCTGTTGATTTAGGACCATCATAAAATCACAGCCTAAGCTGTAAATACTTGAAAAGCTGGTAGATATTTCTTTCAGGAGGAAGCTGTGCAGGACAATTCACAGGCAGTGAAACATATGGACTTCTGGGTCCCAGATAATTCTGCTGACAGGGTAGATACAACTCTTTAGCTAAAGAAATTCTCTTTGATATTAATACATACAAATTAAAGCATCAGAAAAATGACTTAAATGATTAGCAGCCAATTTCGGTTGCACTAAGTGGAAAAAAATCCAGAATAGAATCTATTCCCACACCTTGACAGAACTGGTCTCAATTTTCAACTCAATAGAGAAAGACAATAGCCTCCCAAACCTCACTTCCTTGAAGGTCAGTAGTGTAGAATTCAGAGGTAAGTTGACCAAGCCATCTTCTAAATAAGTGTGAAAAAACTGCAGATAATGATAAATGGTTACACAGCAGAGCAATAATTCTGTGTTCTTTTCTTTCTTTTAAGATAACCCAACATATGCATATATTTGATAAATTATATCTGCTGTTTATATAGCACGAAATTCTGAAACCAGGAAACTAAACATGCCTGTTGTGGTGCCTCTTTCAAACTGCTTCTTCAGTGCCTATGATGAAACTATCTTTACTTGAAAACCAATCCCTGACAAGGCAGTTTCATCCAACTTGTTATTTCTGAAGAATGTAGTTTCGGAAAAAAAGATACAAGATGCCAGGAGATAGAGCCATATTTGTAAATTATGACCTTAAATCCTATGAACACTATGAACTAAAGGATTCTACTAGCAATTTCATATCATCCATTTATTCCCTGCATATGTTTCCCCCATAGATAGAAACAATTGTCAAAGTAGGCTTAAGAATATTTTAAAAGCAAGCAGTATGAGAAAGAGCATAAGGAAAGCACTTTTCTGATTTGGGTGAAAATACAGATTATGTGGCTCAATTTTATTTCTTTTTCACTTTTTTATATTTTATTTTTGTATTTTGTTATATTGACTGGAGTGATTTCTAATCAATAAGCTATTTTGTGTTGGTGTTTTCAGTTTTAGTTTGTTGATTTAGGTTTTTCTTTTTTTCTTCTTCCTACATACTGTGCAATGTGTGTCTTAAAACAAATGTTTTCGTACTCAGGAAAGAACATCCTCCGAGACACAAATGCCATATTTAAAACATATTATATCTTGATGCTTCATCTACCTAGCTGATAATAGAGTTGAAATACCACTTTATGGACAAGCTTTTGATCTAAATATAATTGTTTAATACTACTACTCCCTTTGGGAAGAAGAAATAGAACAAAACCAAAATTCTTCAGCTCACCTTGAGGGGAAGTATGTTATATCTCGGGTTTTTTCAAACCAGTTGTAAGACATGGAAATGATCTTAGATTTTGTAGAAAGTTTTGATTTCTTTTGCTTTATCCATTTCCATTGTCTCCTATCTTTCACCAGGATCAATTCCTCTTTCTTCTTGATAATCACACTTCCATTTAACTGCTAGCCCTTGTCACCTCTACAATTAAATGAAATATGAATAACAGTGCAAGATGTCTTGAAAATAATGGATCATATTGCATGAAGGAACTTATAAATGAGCTATCTCTGCAAAAATAAATATATACATAAATAATGGCAGGATGATCTGGTCCCTGTGCACAGGAATAGATCTGTTCAGGTCATTGTAAATTTGTCCAACCTCATTGATTCCTTTCAGTATCTAAAAAGTTATGAGTCCAAGTTTCTTCATATTTGAATACTGATTAAACCTTCCTCTTAGCTGGATCTGCAGCTGTCCAAGACAGATCATTTTACAGCCTTTCTTTACAGGTTAATTGTCAGTGGTTTTAACTTTAGGAATTACAGTTAGAAAATGAACAGGTCTAATCTTCCCCTTCTGCTGCGTATTTCCCAAATTGCAGGAGAAAGTATTTGTCTTCAACAGATATCTTTTGAGTCCTGGTCCCTAGTCATGAAAACTAGGATCTGGTCACAATCTCCTATGGCATCCTTCTACCCTTTTGCCTCATTTTTCTTCCATAGGACACTGGGTTGCAGAAGACTATGATGTGCCTGGTTCTGAGCAGTGACTTCAAACGCATGTTTCGAAATATAGACATGAATGTCATCAGTGAAGTGGCAAATGAGAGGAAGCTGCACTGAGAGAAAAGCACATGTAGCTATAATTTCCACATTGGATACTCTTGTTTTCATAAGAAATTAATAAAAGATAAAAAAATGTACAAGCAGTCTGAAATCAAGCAAAAAGTGGTGAAGGTGGTCAAGGAGGTAAATGTAAGACTAAGGAGACTGGTCTTTCAGTATAAAAGTGCCTGCTACCTGTGTTTTATGGATAAGAGAACAAAGTCATATCTTGGTTATGGTTTCTGTCCAAGTCTGGATTACCAGAAAATGACAGATAGAGAACATAGCCTTCTTCCATTTCCCCAGTGAAGACCTTACCAGTTATCAAGACATTTATCTCTTACAGATGAGGAAAAGACAGGTTTTCGCATCCTGACTTACATCTGTCATCTGAACATGACAGTCCTCGTTCTCAGTGGAGCATCGCATCCCCAGGCATGCAGCAGGAGATGAAGTTTCATGCTCTGGCCTAACTCTGAACAGACAATATGCATTGTAAAACCACATTATCATCGCTTATTGGCTTGGTTGCAGTGTGCATCTGCTGCTTCAGTTGGACACAGCTCGTGAGTAGGCTAATGTGTTTGTTACACGTACTCAAGACTGTTTCCTCAACATCTCAAGATTAGGGTTATAAAAGATCTTATAATCAAAATATATTTTTTTTATCAACTACAATTCTATCAAGAAACAACAAGGTAATTCCATGTCTCTGAAGTAACACATGAAAAAATTACAAGATAAAAATCTCAAGAGTTGAGATATGACAGGCTGCGAGTAGTTCAGTTGTTGCTCACAATTAGAACATGGTCTTGCTCTTGGAAATATCTTTTATCATTAAAATAAGATGCTTTTTGATTTGAAAAATCTTTGAAATCCATCTACCTATAGATCTGTCTGCCTACCTGTGTATTTACCTGCCTACTTACCAACCAATGTGCCTATCAATCACACACATTATGTTTCACAGGCTTTATTTGTTATGAAGGGGAAAAATAAGCGTTATATGATGTTCTGAGTTGCTTGGTTCACAGAAGTCTAATTGGAGACAGATTCAGAAATGAATAGCAAAAAATGAGCCAGTGAAATCAGAATAGCTTTGGATGAATAACAGAATAAGCAACTGAAGTTGGCTATTCAACTAAAATGTGCATCAGCTTGTAATACTTGATACTTCTCAACAGGAAGAGTTCTGCTACAATTATGGGTAGAGCTATATTTGAAAGGCTTGAATACATCAATCAGATTGTGCAATTTACAGGAAAGACAAGCCTGAATATCATGTTTTGTGAAGGTGAGACAGCTTTGATATCAAAACTCTCACTGCAAGATGTCTAGAACAGCAATGCTTGAGACAAAGTGCAACTGAAGGAGTCTACAGGCTCTAGACAGCTTTTTGTATTTTGCTGCCAATCAGCATACAGTGTTGCAGGAATGACCTATTCCTTACTGTGAACAAGGACAGACAAAGGCAGGAAAGGCACAGGTGGTCTTCAGCAGAGTGCTTCTGTCCAAAGTTTTTCCAGACTGATGGCGGTACAAGTTAGGAGATAGGACAATAGAAAGTGGAGGGGAAATGACAATGATGATGAGTAAAGCAACAAAGAAAAGGAGCAGCAATAACAGAAAAACAATTATGGTATGTGTATTTTATAGCTAGTGTGAGTAGGAGTGTTTCTCCCACCACACTGGCAAGAAAGCAAGAAGAGCATCTCATGCCAGGGGAGTAGCAGATGGAGCAACTATATTTCATGTGAAAACCTGTGCTCTGGGACTGTCAAAATGCTGTGGGAGTTGCTCAAAATTGGTGTGTCAGCATCACTGCTGCAGTCCGTGACTTATATTCCAAGGACAAAAAAGCATTTTGGGTTACATTATCTATAGAAATACAGGTTGTGCTTTATTCTCCAAAAGTTGTTTTACTGCTTTCTTTACTGCAGGTTCAAATATTTCCTAGAAGGGTTTTAGCTAATCTCTGACATGTGTGAACCATTTTCACATCCCGTCTCCAGAATAAATTATGTGTGCAACACAGAAATTAGTTTCTCGTTACATATAGAAATGTTGTTGTTAAGGAAAAGTTCCCCTTGCATGATTAGAGGGGTGTGGGATATTCTGCAGCAATCCATGTGATCTGGGGACTTTTGGGGATGTCCAGATATTGTAGTGCGACATTGCAGCCTGACTGGGAAGTGTCTACCACATCTATAACAGGACAGCTTTTTGGACAACTAAAAATGGCAGCCACTTATCCACAAATGCCTCTCCCGTGTGGCAAACTACAGTCTGTGAAAATTCCTGAACCTGTATGCTGAGTCGATTGATGTAGAGATTTATATTTGCACACACAGAAAGAGTGTTATGGCCACAACCTCCCACAGAGCTCTCTCCTTGACTTCCAGCATAAACTGAAGATTCACTGTAAATGCTTGGTTTCTTTTCATCCCCAGACTGAACTTACCCAAGCAATGGGTCGCACTGACAGTAGTGGTAGCCCATATGTGATATAGATGGCAAACCATTGTCTGCCCGCTGACTAATTTTGGTTAAGAGCTGAATCCACATCATCTTACAGGATCTTCTGACAACTCTTCATACATTCTATACAGTGCAGGCTGGATGCATAGACTCCATTTATGCAAAATGCACAGTTGAAACTTTTTCAAGAATGTAGACATCCAACATCTTTCTTCTGCTCTGCCTTTCACATTTCAGTGTTTGAAATGTCCAGGGAAAGGAAAACAGAATAAACTGCATTTCAAGTAGGCAAGAATGCAAAAAAAAAAGCTTTAAACCAAAGAATGTTTTCTAAAATACTGTCTGGGTTTTAAGCCCAAATATCTTGCAATTAGCAGTTCCATTAAGAAACTGCAGGACTACCTACATCACAGGTCAATTAGCAGCTTCAACTTGCTGAAGAGCAATTTTCACATCCAGTTCTTTGATAGATTATCAAATTATTTTTTCAAAGGAGGAATTTATGCATAATGATAATGGCTAGTCAAATGACACGAGCACAATTTATCAATGGATTTCTTTCCTTGTAGAGGACAATCCCAAAACTGCAACAACTTCATCACAGCTTGAAAATTCTACAGTCATCTTTTTGTGTTTCAGTCCAGCAGGAAAAAAGAAGAGATGAAAAGTCACTAGAAAGGTTCCTGGGGGTTGGGAAGCAATTCTGTTTATTTAGCTCATTTTTAGTATAAATATTTAGAAGAGAAATGTAGAGAGAACAGGATGAGATAAAATTCCCCATACAGCTTACAAAAAGTTCAAGTGCAAATAGTCAATGTCAAGATAGCAAAGTAATGACTGAGAAAAACTTTTACAAAAACATAAGAAAAGCCTTGGCTCAATGTGATCATATTTCAGCCTTGGACATAAGCTGTATTCTTGGAATACAGGAAGCTCCTCATCATGCCAGCCTTCACACAAATACAATGAAAAGAGACTCATTGCTTTTAAAAGCTTAAATACATCATATTTAGTAAAAGAAACACCCAAAGAAGAAAAGACAGAAATATCTCAAACTCACATATGACTGCAATTACTTTTCAGAAAAAAAACTCAATTTCAAAGAACAGTTGAAGATATTTAAAGAGAAGAACTGATCTGGAGGCTGATTTTGCATTACTCTCATAACATGCAATCTATAAAATATAATTGCGCTTCATAACCCACTAGCTCTAGTAATGTAATTCAGTCCAGGAATTTGCATGTATATTAATATGAGAAAAATGAGGTACTACAACCAATTGTGAAAGCTGAAGATTTTCAATGTTGACAAATCATATAAAACTAATGTAATTTATATATATATATTTCAGGTATCGCAAATATTTAAAGAACACAATAGTTTTAAGAAAGTACTGTTTATAGATGAACTAATAGTCATATCTGAGTATGAAATGACATATGACTGCCAATTATAACATATTACTGCCATACAGTAAGGTCTATTTTATTTTTTCCAGGCACTGAAAGAGTATGAAACTCTTCCTGGTTTTACTCTTAAGAATAATTCCACTTAAACTAATGATGAGATGTATAATAAGGACGAATTTGCCTCCAAGAAAGTAACTTAGGAAGTATCTTAAATTGGCCCACTTCTGACTCTGTGAACATTAGATACAGGCTTGTAAGATTATCTACTAGCTTTTTAAACAAAAATCAAGCCAAAACAAAAGGATGATTTTTATTTAAAACCAGGATATTTTCATCCTATTGGTCTCGTTGGACACTGCTTTTTATTAAAATGGTAAGAGTAAGACAGACAATCAGTATCTTTCAAACTCTTTAACCACCTGAGATGTTCACAACAGTCTGTGAGGGAAGTTCTACCATATGAAAACATTCATTTTTTGATACTTTAACAAAAGTTAGGGAGTAAAAAAATCTGCCTAATGTATTGAGTTTGGTTTTGTACCTTTGGCAACTTGTGCTTTTAGGATTGGGCATAAAGCCACAGACGGCCAAAGGCTGATGACAGTGTAAACCAGGTCTTGCTTCAACCAATGTGCCCGAGGTCTGGGACTCCTTTTGAGACAGAGCAGTGGGGCAGGCTCTGAACAACACATCACTTCAGATCCAAACTGCTGCACTTGCCTTTTCTGCTTATTTCCCCTGGAACACATTCATTAAGAGCTTAGGCATCCTTTTATCTCCTATATATATATATTAGTTTACACATACATTCCGTATTCTACATACAGTGTGTTTAAAAACACCCTACCATATCTCGAAAGTGAAATAATTGTATTAAGGTGGTTCTCGTTGATGTCATACCTCTGCAATTTTACCAAAAGGTTACTGAAAATGACAAAAATGTATGGAAAATATGATGGCTGAGTTGTATGGCTATCTTCCTTATATAATACAGTATTTTGTATTGTTCATGCTATTTTCAGGCATTATTTTCTTCATGTCATTTAAAAGGCTCTGTAGGCCTAAGTCTTTGTATATTCACCTCTCAAGAAAAGACCTCGATAAGTTCATTTGGGGTGTTCCTGTTTTAGTGTGTGATGGTCTGGGTAGTTTTTTAAAGCATTGTTCTAAAATCATACAGAAAAAAACTGTTACAATATGCTTCAGATATTAACGCTGTTGACAGAACAGTGTTTCAGAGAGAACTGAATCAGAATTCAGTGGTCCAGTTTATATGAGTTAGGTGTTTTGTTGCTGAGCTTTAGTAGCAGATGCATTTGTGATGTTAAGTTAAACTGTATTTCCATTTATTCCTAATGCAATTTATTCATATGTTGCATAATATTTAAAAGAAATTACTGCTTGGCATGGAGAAAATAGATGGGTTTTTAGCAATTCTGTTGAACAGGCTCATCTGAGAGGTTATGTAATTGATATTTACTATTATTGTCTGCATTTTCTTGAATTTTTCATATGAAATTTAATCAACAAACTAATGAATGAAATGAAATTAAAGCAAACTAAAATATAAATAGATTCACCACCTGGCAGCTCATGTCAAAAGGCAATAATAAAGGATGTTCTCAGTTAAAATATTTATACAAGCAGATTTTCTGAGACAGCAAGTGTTTTTTAAAAGAGGTCAATTTACAGCACATCTTTTCTAAACATAATGAAGTTCCTAGGGCTTAAATAATTTCATGAATTACATTTATTTTGACATCTTAGGAAAGTAATTTATAATGAAGAGATACCCAAACAAAACCTCCTACAATAAACTGAAGAAAGTATCAGCCTGGCTTTGACTGAAGAGATAGGAAAATCTTTTTCTATGTAAAAGGGGTTTATCCTTCAACTGGGTTTTTTTACAGATATTCTTTGTGTCCAAGGAAAAGCCCAACCACTTAGTTGAAGACCATACATGTTGTAGCTCAGTTGAAATGAATAGAGAAATTTCTGCTGATTTCAGTAAGAAAGAACATATTTCAAGGCCTTCCAGTGATTTAAGCCAGCTGAAATGATTTAGTCAATTATCAAAAAGGTGGAATTCACACATCCTGTCTTAGCAAGGTATCATACACTAATTTCCAAGAAAACATTTAAATCTTAGAATGAGAGTATATGTTCTTGTGTATACTAGAAAAACTGAAAACCATGAAAATGCTAAAATTATATTAACATTCCAGAAAACACTCTCTTGCAAAAAATAGAAAGCAGAAAATATGTTCCTTTTAAAAAATATTCTTCTTCATTACAAGAATAAAATGCAAACACCTAGACCTTAAAGACAGAACAATTCATACGATTTTCTGCTTTTGTACTACTCTTCCTTAAGTTTCATCTATGCTAAATATAAGCAAGAATGATTTGGGACATATCTCCCCTTTGGAAACACAAAAACAGTTGGCACCGAGGTTTCCCATCTCATTTTGGATACCAACTATTTCAAGATTCTTCAAAACTTGGTATTAACAAGAGGAAATTAATTGTTTGGAAGAAGGCTGTGCATGACAAATAAATGTAGATTTAATAGTATCATATTAAGCTACAGTTTATGGAGTATGTGTTTTATGGGGACTTGACAGCACTAACTAGACACAGCTGCCTGGTGATTTCCTTCTAAGACTAGTTTCAATTACAGAGGTCTCTCTATGTTATGGTTTTTGCTATGTCTTATTTTTAATAAAACATATAAAAATTATAGGGAACCTTTCAGTATATAACAAGCCACCACTAATAATCCTTCCAGACATTGTGAGATAATAAAAATCATTGGTATCTACTTGTGAATGCAATGCAAACAAGGACCTTCATTGCAGCAGGATAGTGAGTTGACTCTCTGGCACGAAAATGTGAAATGCAACTGCAGGACTGATGGGAAAAGAGTCAAATAACAAACCCATGTCACTGACTGTACCAAAGACAGGGGACTTTGTGGGGTATAGTTGGCTTTGGAAGAAAGGCCAGGTGGATGCTACCTCTCTGCTTGTCCTTGGCTGGTGGTAGGAGAAGATTAATGACGAGTTGTTACTAGCATAGATGTGACTTGTTGGAACAAGGGGCTATTTTACTCAGGAAAGAAGCCTCTTAGACAGGTAAGAGATGGAAGGAAGGGATTACTAATGATAAACAAAGAAAAAAAATCACTCATCTAGTTGAGTGTACAATGATTTGCAGCGATATGAAGACATGAAATGTGTAAGATTAACAGAAAATTTACCTTCTCGGGAATCAAAAACACACTGTTAAGCCACAGTACTGAAAGCTTGAGGAAAACTCTCTACGCTCAAAACAAAAGTAAAATGTAGGTTGTTTAGGAAAGACAGAGAGAGTATAAATGCAAAACAACGTTATGTAGAGCCCTCAACATACTCTTGCTTTGTAATTATTAGTAATACAGGGAATATTCAAGCATTCACAGATCACTTATGGTTCAGTAACAAAACCAGTGCAATGTTCTATAAACTACAAACCAGAGCAAGTTACTTGATAAGCACTTCTGAGTAGCATATGAAGAAAGAATCATGTTATTAATGTCATCAGTCCAGGAAACTTTTAATGAGGGATTTGTGCAGGGCCCCACTTCTCTCCTGTGATGTCTAACAATGGAAATTACAAAACAAGGAGAAAAAGTGCTTCTGCTAAAATTCAGTGGTTTTGAGAAATTGGTAAATAATACTGAAGACAGGGAAGACACACAACACAATCTCTCTTAATAGATGGAATATACCAACAGAATGCAGTGCTGTACCCTGGAAAGCAGAGGCTCCGTAAAGCATTAAAATTCTCAGCGGAGGAAACAACCTAATTAATACCTCTGAGTGACATGTATTAGTGAAAAAGGACTGTTTGAACGCTTTAATCCATGAAGTAAAAGTAATTTTATCCCTGTGTGAAACATAGGTGAGACTAGTATTGAAATACAGCATGCAGTTTTGGTGGCTGCATTCATAGTGGGGCTTAAAAGCCTCAAGAGAGCTCTGACGATAACCACAGTACTTATTCTATTTTCTGGAGAAAACATGTTGCTGTTAAAAGCTTAATGCTTAAATCTGGTTAGCTTATTAAAGGGGAAGATTGACGAATTATTTGATTACAGAGTATAATGCCTTCACAAGTTAAAAACAGAGGGGAGTACATAGTCTTTTATTTAGTGAAAAAGGTATAAAAAATCTAAGAAATTGAATCAGATAAATTCTAATAAGAAATAAGCTACTAAACACAGTAACACTCCAAAAGATTATTTCCTGAATAAACTGCTTAGAAAATCCATCATCTCCTAAACTCTCCTCATCCTTAAATAAAAGCAGTGCAATTTGCTTTGAAGATGTGCTATTCAAAACACAAAGGCCATTGGATCCAGTAAAGTAGTATGTGGTGTGTGATACAGGTGATCAACCTAGCTGACTGAGGAACAACAAGGGTTTATGCTACTGCTTGTTGGAAATCCTTTGAATTCAGGAAATCCTTTGAATTCAGGAAATCATCACAAACCCCTCAGTTTATACATGCTCATTAGGTACTGAAAGAACTTTAACAAGTAACTGTCAGGAGCAGTGAGTAGGTTCCGTCCACACACAATCCTTTGGTGGCATTCCACCCCTCACCCAGCACTTGAGGAAGCCCTTCCTCAGAACTGAAGAACTGTAGTCTTTGGACAACTCTTTAAATGGCTTCCTGCCCTTGGAAGAAAATAAGATGTGGCACGATGCTATAAAGGAATGTGATTACACACTTTTCTACACTGCAATGTCTTGCCATGCAAATGTTTTTTTTCAGTGAAGAGCAGGAGGAATCAGCCCCTCTAGACTACAGGGTCTTACATGTCTACGTGGTAAGAAACCAGTGTGGGTAGACAGGTAAACCTGGCAAAAAGGGCTGAAAATGTCAGAGAAATAAAGATTAAAACAAAACCTACTGTGCACAGGAATAAACTATGTGAAAGAAGAGAAGAAAGTCAGAAGATACATTTCTGGAAAGTGAGGAGGTAAGAGTGTTGCATATAGAAAAGGGGCCATTTCCAAGTCCAGTATCCTAACCACAATGACTACGGAAATTCAGGACTGGAAACGTGGCAGGAAAATAGATAATCTGTACTAAAACAGTCCACAGAATAGACATTAAGAGATAATGGACTGTAACATTGTGATTCAAATATATGAAAATATAATTTTAGACAGAAATACTAGACTTATGAATTGCTAAATACTGTGAATGAGAATGCATTCACAGAAGGATAAAAAAGAAAGACAGATGCTTCATAAAATATATTTTATACATTTAGAAGAAATAGTCTCATTATTACTGAAATAGTAAATGCTGCAAGAGAGAGGCTCATCCATACAGTCACAAAAATGAAATTAGCAATGAGATCGCTATTGCCATGACTGCTATTGTTGTAGATGCTACATGAGCAATAGCTCTGCTATTAAATCTCTGAGCACAGAGGCAAATTCCTGGCAGTAAGTAGTCAAGGGGGGGCTGAATGTTACATTCTACCTGGTTCATTTTATATTTAGATTCACTGGAAGTTTATAGGGCAAAAGGATCATTTCATAAAAAGCCCGAAGCAAAGAGGAAATGAGAACAGAAAGCCAGGTGCTGTGGAGACCCCTCCTGCCTCCTAAAAGATCAATGAACAGTTTGAAATAATTCTCGTGAGGCAATAAAAAGTAAATAGTACCCATATCCACCATTTTGTCCTGCTTGTAACAGCTAAGATGACTGCCCTTCCTAATTCACGTACAGATTCTGTGTTCAATTACCACCTCTCACTCAGTCTTTTTCCCTTTGTTCCTCAGATCACTTTACTTCCTGATCCAAAAAGCAAGGAACACTTCAGATATCTAGGCAAAAATGTCAGTAATTTTGTTTGAGAAGTTGTGGGATTGCTGGCAAAAGCAAGGGGCTTCTACTTTCTGTAAAACTTTTCAGTGCATATTTTTAAAACTTTGCTAGTTTTTAGAGTAAGGTTCTTAAAGCTGACAGCCATCATAAAGCAGCTGTTAGAACAAAATATTAGAGGGACTTGGAAATCTGTAAAGAATTGATGAATCATTACCTATGATATTTGAGGAACTGAAATACCTGAACAAGTGTCATGAATCATATTTCTCTTTGTCATCACTGTGACTCACTGTTTCCCACTTGAAATAAGATGTTTTTAACTTTTTTTCTTTTATAAATATGGCATATGGGAAATATTCCTCAGGTAACTGGGATGACCTTTCTTGAAAAGAGATGATCATCCCTAAGTAAGGAAAACTCACACAGCTGCAAGAAAAGTTCCAAGGTCAAGATTCCTATAAATATCAAGTTGCATATTAATTTTTAAACATAACTTAAAACATACGTGTGTACAGCCTCACCCTGGAGGATGAGATGCATGTGGCCTCAGAAATGATAAATAACAGGTGTGCAAAATCTCCTAAAAGCTTGTTGACAGCTCTGAAGAAACCACCTGCTCCCAGAAGCCAAAGTGTTGACTGCCGCACCAACAATTTACAAAACTCCCTTTAGACATTAAAAGAGAGGGCAAAAGAGCACATTTGAAAACATCCAAGAGCTCTAGCATGAGAACTCTGATGAGGGTTGAAATATGTTCGAGATTCACCTAGAGATAACCACTGGAGGTAGAAACAGGAGTCTAGATGCTTTGAAAAGACCAGCTTTCCCAGTTCCAGGTAGTCTCCCTGGTATGGAGGATGGCTTGCACCCCAGAGCCACTGTGCCATGCTCCTCTCTCTTCCTCTGCAGAAGTTTTTTCTTGCCATCACGTCTTGTGAAAGGTGAGATTTATCTGGGAAAGAATTCAAGCAGAAATCTCAAGATAGGTTACCATGTACTCTTACAAATTCACTTTCTAAAATATTTCTTTTTCAACTTTGAAAGCTTTTTTCAGATAATGTTACCAATGATCACTTTAAAGGTTTCTTCCCCTTCTTCATATTTACACTTTTCTTAGGTTTCCAGACAGGACTGTTTGAAGACAAAATTTTTTCATTAAGCTTTGCTATCCACTCCTAGATAGTGTTTTCATTGATATCTTGCCCTCCTTTCAATTTTCTCAAACTGAAAGCACCTTTCTCTTTTACACTCTTGTCTTTGATTTATAACATAATATTTCTGTATTTTCTCTTCAGAAAAGGTGCTTGCTGTTATCTAGGTCTCATATTACTTATTGGAGGACATTATATCCCCAGAGAACAACTGAAGTAGCACCAATTTATCTAACATTTTTTCCCCAGAAACAAAATGAGGTCTGAAGTCTCTTTCAACAACTATAAGCAACATTTTCCTTCTGAGATATCAATCCCATCCATTAAGGGTATATTTAATTTAGCAACAGAAAGAAGTGTTATGCAAATAGCATTAGCAGTGACCTAATAGCCTAATAAAGAATTTCTCAAAGCTTGTGTCCTGATTAACAACACTGCTGTACCAGGGTTGTATTACGAACTAAAATCTGGCATTTAGTGATGTCTTGTTAGTTCATTACTCAAGTCCCAGGAACACAGGACAGGGAGATGGTGCCAGTAGTCTTTTTCTAGAGCAAGGCTGAGAGTTACTTGGCACTTTGAAGATGTTCCAGTACAGACAGATACTACACACATTTTTGTGAGATTGCTGTTGAGAAAGTCAGTAAGTGCTCCCTGACATAAGGCCATAAACCCTGCATGCATCCTACCATACCATCAGAGAGGAGAGCAGCTCTGGACACTCTCTGGACACTTCTTTTCAATTGTCTTAGGATAGACTGGATAGGCATTTAACTCAGATAATAAAACATGTTTGGTTTGGGTTTTTTTCTTGGTTTTTTTTTTTTCCCTGCAGGGCAGCAGGCTCCATCATTCACAGGACTCCCTATTTTTAATTTCTTTCTCAATTATATCATTACATGGCGTTTGATTAGGTTCTCATTCCATGTGATGGACTCCATGTCTCTACATGTATTAATTAGGAAACATTTTTAGAAGTTCATTAAAAAATGGAAAGGTGTAGTAGAAATAGGAAACAAGAAAATACTCTTTAATCCCAACTAATGAGATCTTTTAGATAAATTTCAATGTTTCAGTAACAAGATGTGCACAATCCTTAAATGATAGGAGACAGAACTTTTTGGAACATCATCATCTCCTTTGGGATGTTTGTTTATATATCTCTTTGAATAGACCTTTGGAAGATAATTTAACATGACAGTCCTGTGTCAGATAAATTTGTAACATAAACATTAGATGAAAGTATCTATAAACCTTGTTAATTGTTTGAGAAAATACATAATTTGTATCAGCCTGAATTGCAAACTATAGACTATTTCTTGTGCCTTAATTGTAGACTACAAGTAGACACTGAAGTGACAAATTTCTGACACTTTTACAGGTTCAGGTCACCATTAGGAAGATATAAAAAGTATGTATATATATAATTTGTTGGAAATAACTCTTATAAATGCCAAAGCAAATTAATTTAAAAGTGTGTCGGTCACATAAAAGCTAAACAAAATGATCACAGAGCCTGAAACTAAAGGTCTGAATGTTCATTACCAACTCAGATCTGCATATGGCAGATGAAGATTTGTTATTGCAAAATCTCAGAAAGTGTGTGAAATGCATTTTCTGCCTTTATTTTAGCCTTTCACAATAGCAGTGCTGATATTATTATCCTCCCTCTACAATTTAAATTTTGTTTTTACTCATTTACTAAAACTGCTTGAACATTATCTCAACCTCTTCTGACATTTATGTGTTCTGAAAATAAAAGAACTTGAAAATAGACTTTTCTTCATTGGCAAGTAAGCACAATATGACTATTTATGTGAAAGGCTGAGTTAAACAAGCCCCAGGAGGACCTGAAATGTAGTTTAGTTTCTTCCACGAGCCATCTGCTGTCCCTATTTCTACAGAAAAGAAAACAGACTTCACCTTATGGCTGTTTTATAAAGAACTGTAGGCAATGTAACGCTGAGTCACTGTGGAAAAGGTTGGGTCACGCAGCCTGAACTAACTCCTGCCAAACATAACTTGAAGGTTGAGAGCAGTGAAAAATGTTTTCTTTTGGGTAAATTGTTTTATAATCATTCACAATGAGTTTGTTTGCTAGAATCCAATATCAACTCCTTATCTGATCCACAATTGATGCTATACTAGAAGGATCAAGCAAAGCCAGGGATTCCTGGTAATTTGGGGGATCTGGATCCGAAAATGATTTTAGTCTTCTTTGCATGGGTATATTTTCGTGAGTGTCCTGAGCAACAAGCTGGCTCAGCTTGTAGACTAGATTTAGCAAGGGAAGGAGATGGAATTCTAAGCACTCCAGAAGAGCCAGGGGCTGCTGAGGCATTAAGAAGCAGCAGGGAAACAACTGTGAATTGCCTCAAGAGAATTAAGGAGAACTCTTCTAAAAAAGAGGAGTCTCACCATTCCTCCATGACTAAACTGTTTGCAATTCCACTATTACTTACCTGATTTTTCAGTAATCTAAGGATAAAGTTTGACACGTGTTTGATGGATGAGATAGAGTACTTCTGAAAGAACAAATGAGTTTCTTTCTTATTCAAATCAGAGACTTTACCTCTTTTTTCCTTTAGTGTCAGTTGCTCTAGTCTCCTTTTTGTATTGATCATTCTAAGCTGATGCCTGGGAAACTGCCAATGCTCAGATATTTTAACATTTTTTCAGAAAAAATATCAGCAAAAAGCATTTTAAGGCAGAATGAGATTTTGCCACCTTTCTGATCTGCCTTGCTTTCCCCATGTATATATGAGACACTTCTTGCTGGATAACAAGATCTTGTGTTGATGTACCCTTTTTCTGTATATCAGAGTTGCTTTGACTAGTATCACATAAAGATTTTGAGGTTCTTTTTTAGCAAACTTTCATGTTTTGCATAGCTTAAGGAACAGGAGATAGACATTCTTTTCTTTCCCCTTTCCTCCTAGCTTCACAGCTTGCTTTGAATATCAGAAATGAATGATTCTTCTAAATGTGAGTGGGTAGTATGTAATGCCGGAAATAAAATTTATTATTTTGTAATGCAGAAGGTCTATGCAGCATCTGGTGCAAATGAGCTGCAATGGTCTACTCTTGATTATTTATCCTTACATAGTGTCATTAAAATAAATCGCATTAATTGTGGTTTGAGCATCTACTTTAAGTTCTCTCTAGCCAAGCTACCTCATCTTCAGAATGACTGATAATAAAGTTAGATTAGTTTCAGCCTTAATTTCCATGACAAATACATGAACATCTCACAGCATCCCACAGCATTACTGTGAGTGTAGTGTGACAGTGGAAGAGGTTGCTCAGGAAAGTTGTGGATACCCCAGCTCTGGACATGTTCAAGGCCGGGTTGAACAGGGCCCAGAGTAACTTGGTCAGGTGGATGGTGTCCCTGCTCATGGCATGGGTCAGCAGTGTGCCCTGGCAGCAAGGAGGGCCAACATGTCCTGGGGTGCATTAGATACAGCATCATCAGTCAGTCAAGGGAAGTGACTCTCCCGCTCTGCTCTGCACTGGTGTGGCTCACCTTGAACAGTTTTGGGCACTGCAATACAAGAAGGATGTAAAGCTAAAAGCTTCCAAAGAAGGGCAACAGTGAAGGGTCTAGAGGGGAAGTCGTATGAGGAACAGTTGAGGTCACTTAGTCTGTTCATCCTGGAGAAGAGAAGACTGAGGGGAGACCACATCATGATCTAGAGCTTCCCCGTGAGAGGAAGTAGAGTGGCAGGCACTGATGCCTGGAGACAGAACCCAAGAAAACGGCATAAAGCTGTGTCAGGAGACGTTTAGGTTAGATATTAGAAAAAGGTTTTTTAACCAGAGGGTGGTTGGGCACTGGAACAGGCTCCCCAGGGAAGTGGTCACAGCACCAATCCTGACAGAGTTCAAGAACTGTTTGGACAATGCTCTCAGGCACATGGTGTGATTCTTGGAGGTGTGCTATACAGGACCAGGAGCTGGACATCAGTCATCCTTGTGGGTCCCGTCCAACTCAGAATATTCTTTGATCTGTGATTCTAACTAGATGATCTTGAAGGTCTCTCCAAACCAAATCTATGATTCTATGGTGATCTTACTCATTACCCTGCCAAAAGTGATTTCAGTGGGCAGCTGAGGTGATCTCAGCGCCATTACAATGTGCAGCATCTAAATGAAGTCCACATTGTCGCTTCAGGTAAAATAAGGAATGGAGCAGCCAGCAAGGCAATGAAACTTTTTCCAGAACAAGCCTTTTCATTCTGGAGATCTTCCTTTAAGGCTGAGCCTTTACTATCTGGAGACTGAAACATCATCAGCTGCATACTCTACAGCCAACTCTGCACAGCTACAGAGAAATGCAGTTACTGCACAGGAGTGGGGAAGCTCCTAAATAGACAAACAGTGAAATGGTTTCTCCTTGTTCAGGAAAATCTCCCTTGTTTTTTTGTTTTAGAAGTGGAACAAGGTAGATGTGATATATCATAGCCCATACACCTCAGCCAATTACTCTCCCTTCCTAGTTCCTTAATACACTTATTAGAAGGCTTTCAAACAATAGAGGCAATATTTTGTGAGATGGAAACAGTCAGTTAGGTCCCATTACAACATCTGCAATCATGAGTAGAAGAAGGATAATCCTGGTACAGAATAGGATCTAAGACCAATGAATGAGCCTTATGTGTTGTGTTCCAAGACTACAGCTGGCAAGTCACAGAAACTTCATCTGCCTCTGTTTAAAATGGATATAATGATATTTCATAGCTGCTAATGTAAACATTCAATATATTGACTGATCACACCAAAAATACGCATGATCCAATCATGTATGTTATGTTTTTAAATAAAATAGCTGTAACAATCTTCAGAAAAAAGACAGTACGTGATGGTGACACAGAAGAAAGCTGAGGCACAGATTGCCCTGGGCAGGGAGGGTTTCTTGTCTGTCCTGCACTATATCCCATTTCTTAGTCAACTCCAAGGGGCTTTCCAGTGCCTGCATGTCTCTGTTCCTATCCTTTCCCTCTGTCTTTAGAAACTTTAATATCCTGGCCTGAGGATACAACCCTGGACTAAACCAGAAACCTTAGGGAGCTAGTTGAAAATAGACTAAACAGGGAAATAGGTTTCCCAAGCACAGATTTCCTTTTATTTAGCAAAAAAACTTGCCTTTGAATAGCTTCCCTGGTTGCACATGTAACCATCCCTTCATTTCCGTTGGATGTACAAGCCCATAATTTGATTTTTTTAACTAACATTTGTAACCTTCACTCTCTGTGTCTTGTTATAGGACATGCTATAGAACAACACGTCCTAGCCAGCAGAGAGATGAGTTTCCAGTAAATGAAAGAAGGAATTGAATGAACAACATGGTGCCTCCAGGGAAAGAAAGAGATAGGAACATTCACGGTCCACCCCTTAAAGGGGAGCAAAGTATAACATCCCTGTTACACTAGGTTTTCTGAGCCAGGCTCTTGGGATAAAGCTTAAAGATTAACCCCCCACTCACCTGCCTGCTGAGAAACTGCTTTGAAGTGTAAATTACATGCTACCCAGCCCCACTGCACAGTTATAGTATGTTATATTAATCATTCAGTGAGAGGACTAGAACCCAGCTTTTCTGATCCTCAGATGGTGGCTCTAATTCCTAAGCCAAAAGATTACTCTTTCCCCTGTGGTCAATATTTTTTCTCATTTTCTCAGTACTTGTAAGGCAGACTATTGAGAGCACACCTGACGATACAGACTTGTCCTGGGGCTTAAAACTATTGCGGAGGGATGGAGCCTGGATTCCTGGGGTGCTGTGCAAGAGGAGTACTTATGCTACTCTGGATAAGGACTCTGTCCTTCCCCTTTGGAGTGACGCGAAGTCTTTCCTCTCTTTGAAAACAAAGATACCTTAGCCTTTATTTTGGGTCTGAGATCTAAGCAGTGAACCCTGAGCAGCAGTAAGTACATCTCTATCTCAGAATAAATCACACACAGAATTCTTCTGGTTTATGTAGTTTCAGTTCTCATTTCTGTCTTTCTGTTATTTGCTGCATGCCTCACAGGAAGCCTTCATATTTGACTCTAGGCCCTATCACAGTGCCAAAGGCCCTCTTATGGATCTCCTTCATGTCAAATGCAAATATTGAAACCCTCAAACTGACCAATTAGGGTGTTTCTCTCCCCTTGCAGAACAGCTCTGCCATCTGTGGTGTACATACACATCCATTTACAGCTCCCATATAGAAGATTCTGTCCTCATACATACCAGTAAGCACACTGTGGGTATCCTGTAGGACTTAAGTCAGTGTTTCTGACAGCAGCATCAGGTCCAAAGGGCTTTACATCATTTTGCTTGCAAGTGGGAAGGCATAAAAATTAAATTCAATTAAATATGTGTACATAAGAACGTGGACAATCATTTGTATATTGGAAAGTGATTGAAAGATAGTCCTCATTTCCTCCATACATGCCATTTCCAAACACAGTTGCAAGTACTGAAGTCCTTGCTGTAAAGGGCCTGACACAGGCTGAAGTCAGATAAATCAGAAGATGTTAGATTATTTCTTTTTCTCCTCCACCTACAAAGTGATAGTGATACTCAGATCCTTCAGGCACAATGCTAGTACCATTTTCAATCGTATTGTCAGAGGGCACAAGCACAATGATGCCAAATAGTCCTGTCTGTAGTATTTGCACTCCATTGATGCCTGAACATGCACCACTTTCAGTCTAGCAAAAGAGACCCTGCATGAGAAATTTGTAGTCTAAATAAACAAGATGGAGGAGCTATTTCAAGAGACCTTGCTGAGGGATTAAGGGATGTCAGACTTTCTGGCAGGAAGCCTGTGGGAGGTCGGGGAACAGAACTTAGAGTTGCAAACAACCAGCAGCATCAGCCTCCAAATTATTCTTTACCTGGCAGCTGCCTGCCAGAGGGATGTGGTGGTTGCTAAATGAAAAGCAGATGGAGTTAAGTTTAGTTAGACAGTCATAACAACAAAGAGCTCTCATCTAATCATCCAGCGATAGTAGGGCTGAAAATGTAATCAAGTTGTTTTCTATAAATCATTTTCACAAGATAAGGGGCCTGGCTATCCAGCATGGCTCACTAAGTATTTACACTGTAAACTTTCCTGCCCTCAGCACTACCCCTTTGCTCTGAATTATTGCTTTAACGAATTTAATCATGAAATGTAACAGTTGGATAAGAAGAACCCTGTAAACTTCCCCCTCCTTTCCTTTTAAATTAAATTATATACTGGTAGTAAAAACATGATTATTTGAAGGTTGCATTTATGAGAATTCTTGCCCTCTGAGGAGGGTTGTGAGAGAAAAAAAAAGAATTAAAATTTTCACTTACAAGAGAAAACAACTTGTGGAAATAATTACACAACTTGTGAGCCCTGCACAGCATCTTTATTTAACAAAATTATATTCGAGTCTGTAGAAACAGGTGAGTAGTCTGTCTTTCAGACAGTTGAATATAAATGTCTCAGTTGTAGTACTAATTTACTAATATATTGCCAAGATAAAGTGATTGAATCTGCTGAAGAGGAGGGAGAGGACGCTGATAATGTCTATTGTAATGAGGAACAGTAATAGGCATAGAAGTTTATTAACAAACTCCACAGGTCACTGCACAGCAACTGCAGAGAAGCAGTAAAAGTGAAATTCCATCATGTTCTGTTAGAGCTCGCAGCATGCACTGAACCTCCTCATTAGGTGGGTTCACAGTTGTCTAAAGGGGAAAGGTCGCTAGCAGATGGGAAAGTCAGGGAACAGAGCTCTACTGCTTCAGCTGCACCTCAGCCTGGCTCCAGCTCACATTCAGACAGCTCTTCTAATTTCCTCTGTTTGGGGTTTTTAAAGATTTTCAAGATTAGCATGTTTTGGTTTACAGTCCATATTCCCATTCAGTTCTAAGTTCTTACAGGCTGGCCAGACAAACTGCTTTTCCTGAAGCCCCATTTCCTTACACCAAAGGCAATTGAAAAGAATTATTCACTCCAATATTAAATAAACTTCTGTTCAATCAGGTCACTACCTTGGCCTTAGGAGGATTTAAAGTAAATAGAGCAGTTGGATGACAGTGCATTTTCCTCCTACTTTGTTTAAAGTTGTAGATTGTTTTTCTGGAAAGACAAAGCACTTTTCCTTATTTTGAGTTACTGCATTTCAATGATGCTGGAAAATGGTGGTTTGCCAGACTGGCCTGTTTCCTGCTGCCGATATCTTCCTGACAATGTTTGAATGACTTCATGGATGGACATGCTCCAGAGCTGCTCTGTAAGCTCAGGTCTATCAGAAGACAGAAACAGGGTTAGTACTTATATAAGCTCTCTCATATGAGTTTTTCTTTCTAACTCACACACTCATTTTAATTACAAACTTGCTGCATGGAGCCCTTCTAGCGTGGGCAAAAGAAGCAAAACAGCAAAAGAAAGGGAGCAATTTTAATAGCTAATTTTCTGAGGATTTAGAAGCTTGCCTCATTTGATATCTAGTATTTGATACCTGTTTAAATAGGTGATTAGACAGAAGCATCTAAAAAGCCTTTGTTAAGCCCATTTAAAATAAACTGCAATCATGAAATTCAGCCTGTGCAACAGCCTAATTTGGTGCAGTAGTTTCTATTTTTCTCTCCTACAGTTTGAAATCTGACAACGCTGCAGCAAACAGACAGCAGATGGGATTGTAACAGGGCTTTTAAAATAATGAAAATCTGTAATTCTGTACTAAGACTCAGCCTCTGCCCTTGGATGGCATCTAGGATGCTCATAATGCCACTAACAGTATAAGGCAGACTGCTGTTTTCCTCACACACGAGTGAAATACTATCAGTACAGTGTGCAGGAGTATACTGATGTTGTATATCAAGGGCAGGAGTTTGAGACAGAGGAGAGGGGGGAAAAAAGGGAAGTTGCATGAAGACATCAATACAATGCTTGGCCAGAGCTGTAAATCCTTGGGTTGGGGTTTATGAGCTGTGGAGCTCAGTGCTGCATTACACGCTCCCAAGGCTCTGGGGCAGCCCATGGAGGGGCCTGAGAGAGGTCTTGAGTTAGCTTGGAGCACAGAGAGAGAGAACCTGCCTTTGTCCAAAACCTAATGAGTATCTGTCATCCTGCCAAGAGGAAAGGAAGGAAGTGTTAATAGATGCATCAAAGTCCAGTTCACGCAAGCATCCCCCTGGGGTGTCAAACCAGCTGTGAGAAACACTTCCCACAGTCAGTCGTGTAGGGCTTCACTCCCTCTTCTCAGGGCTGTTTGTAGATTTTATCCCAGGGAGATTTCATGTGAAAGGTGTACTTGTTCTAGCCAGTCAAATCCAGGGGCTTCTCCCCAGGCCTCCAGGCCCACGGCAATAGGGTGAGTCTCCCCCAGAAACTCTCTGAGTGACCTCCTGGGTCTTGCCTTCTTGACTGCATTTTTACTTCCAGCTGCCTGAACCTCAGCAGCACAGAACACCTATGCCTGGGGACCCAGCAGCCCTCAGGGCATTGGGCCAGGCCCCCTCATGCCTATACCTCCAGGGATGATCCTATGATGCGCTCTATCACCAGCTCTACTGGGCTGTCTTCCCAAGATATTGCCTGAATAAACAATGGAAACAACAAACAGTCTAAGGTGACTTTGCAGCTTTGTAGGCATACCTGCCTTCCCCCAAGGGGAATTTAAACAATTATACCTAGCAAACTGAGCTGCTCAGCTAAAAATTCTGGGACTGTGCTTAGGCTGGCAGTTAATTAGAGGGAATGCGTCTCCCTGCATTATTAGAAGTAACAGACTACTTTGGATTTTTTTTTTTTTTAATTTACTTTTACTATTTCCTTTGCAAATTGCTAGGCATTTCTAAACACAAACCGGTTTTGCCTTTTCAACTTTCCTCACATTACAGCCCAGCTAACTCCATTAGCAAATAAAGTAAATAGCCAAAGCACTCATGAAAGTCTAAACTCCCTGAAGGTAATAACTGTATAAAACACATAGGAGTTGTTATTTCAAGGGAAGGAAATGGAAAACTTTGAGTTTATCATTAAGCTGGCTTAGTATTTTGATAGACCTTGGCACTATTTATTAACAATTTATAAAGTCAGAGTGGGGTGAGTCTACGCAAGTGATACATATTTTTATACTGAGATGCGGGATTAATGCTATTTGTCCTGACACCGTGTAAACAGCGTTTAATGAGCTCTGACTTGGCTTCTCCCATTAAACAGTTTGCCTGTATGCAGCGAACTCAAGTCACTGCAAGTTCCTGCAAGAATTCTTCTTCAATGAAGTACCTATGTCAGGAAGCATCTTTCCAGGCAGCCATTAGTTCAGAATTCAATATTTAGAGGCAATTCCAGTATGAGGATCTTTGGAGTTCTCACAAAAGGATTAGAAGATGTTATGTTTTTATTCAGAAAGGAGCAGAGATGAATGAGTGAAAACAAAAAACACCCCACAAAGAAGAACAAGACATTGTCAGGGATATGATCCTGTGGGTACCTAAGCCCATCAGCTTGTGGTTCAAGGCTGTGCAGGTTCCATCTTTTGCCTGATGTATTTTCTAACTCTAGCCTGACTTTTCTGTTTCCATCTTTTAGTCCTTCCATTCTTTGTTTGCCTCAATGCTCTTTCGTATTTGTCAGTTCCAGTGCTGCAATTAACTTTTACAGAACCCTTTTTATGTGTGTATTGTCAATCTGCTGAGGCTCACATCTTTATTTTGGAGGAACCAGAGCCCTGGGAATGGATGCATTGATCGTAGGCCTGAAAGACAATGTATAAAGTTATTCTGGGACTACATACAGATTTAAATGAAATAAGGCAAATCAAGAGCCCATGAACTTCCTGTTTCAGATTATTTCATTTCTTATTCTTTTTACTCTGTGTGTACTGGGACTGCTCAAGCCTGGGATGACAGTTATGAGCAGCAATTAGTGGAATATGCTGCCTGTTAAATTTGTCACAGCCTCTGTTATGAAGCACAAGCTTCATACGTGAGAAAAACTAATAATTTAGTATCTTCTGTATCTTTAGCACTGCAGAAGTGCCAGCACTACTGTAGTAATCCATTTCAGAAACAAAAATTGAAGTGGCATATGTAGAGGGAGGAAAAAACCCAACCCTGTTTATTCTTCCCTTCCAACAGGACACTGTAAGGGCAGGAATTCTCACTATATAGATATATGTCACAGAGAATCACAGAATCAACCACTTTGGAAAAGACCTCTGAGATCCTCCATGACCCAACACCACCCTGCCAACGGGACCATGGGACTAAGTGCCACATCCAGTCTCTTCTTAAAATACTTCAGGGACAATGAATCCACCACCTCCCCAGGCAGCCCATTCCAAGGTCTGATTACTCTCTCTGTAAAAAATTTCTTCCTAATATCCAACCTAAACTTCCCCTGGCAGAGCTTAAGATCATGTCCTCTTGTCCTACTGCTGGTTGCCTGGGAGAAGAGACCAGTGCCCACCTGGCTACAACCTCCTTTCAGGTAGTTGAAGAGAGTGATGAGGTCTCCCCTGAGCCTCCTCTTCTCCAGACTAAACAGCCCCAGCTCCTTCAGCCACTCCTCATATGGCCTGTGCTCCAATCCCTTCACCAGCCTCACTGCCCTTCTTTGGACAATCTCCAGCACCTCAGTGTCCTTCCTAAACTGAGGTGCCCAGAGCTGGATACAGTACTCAAGGTGTGGCCTAACTTGCGTCGAGTACAGCGGCAGAATCACTGCCCTGGTCCTGCTGGCCACACTATTCCTGATCCAGGCCAGGATGTCATTGACCTTCTTGGCCACCTGGGCACACTGCTGGTTCATATTCAGCTTCCTGTTCATTAGAACCCCCAGGTCCCTCTCCATCTGATTGCTCTCCAGCCACTCTGTCCCCAGCCTGTAGTGCTGCAGGGGGTTACTGTGGCCAAAGTGCAGGTCTTGGTCTTGTTGAACATCATACCATTGAATTCAGCTCATTTATCCAGCCTCTCCAGACCCCTCTGCAGAGCCCTCCTACCCTCCAGCAAATTGACACTCCCCCCAAACTTGGTGTCATCTGCAAATTTGCTAATTGTAGACTCAATCCCCTCATCCAGATCATCAGTAAAGATATTAAACAGGACTGGGCCCAACACTGAGCCCTGGGGGCACCACCAGCAACCGGCTGCCAACTCTATGCAGCACCGTTCGCCACCACTCTCTGGGCCCGGCCCTCCAGCCAGTTCCTGACCCAGCACAGAGTGCCCCTGTCCAAGCCGTGGGCTGCCAGCTTTTTCAGGAGAATGCTGTGGGAGATGGTATCAAAGGCTTTACCTGAAGTCCAGGTAGACCATATCCACAGCCTTCCCCTCATCCACCAGATGGGTCACCTGATCATAAAAGGAGATCAGGTTGGTCAGGCAGGACCTGCCCCTCCTAAACCCTTGCTGGCTGGGTTTCATCCCCTGTCCGTCCTGTAGGTGTTGTGTGATTGCACTTAGGATGATCTGCTCCATAACCTTGCAGGGCACCAAGGTCAGGCTGAGAGGCCTACAGTTTTCTGTGTCTTCCTTCCAGCCCTTTTTGTGGATGAACATCACATTAGCCAACTTCCAGTCACCTGGGACCTCCCTGGTTTACGTGTAACACAAAACTTTCATTTCTATTACAAATTTCTATTTCCAAATCTATTTTTGTAAATGCATTGCAAATTTGAAATGCAAATAGAATTAAAGATTTGTAATATTGAAAGTTCCTCCTCGCTTACTGCCCATTTCTCTCCAATGACTGCTAAAGGAACCAAGATGATTAGTTCAGACGTAGAGATGTGCATTGTAAGTACTTCTGTTCAGTCACAGGCTTTTCATATTCCTGTGAAATGGAAATGACTGGACTGAGTTTATTGAAAGCAGACTGCTGTTCTTTGTTTCTAAAACATAGTAAGACTGAACCAAGACTGTTTCACCAGCCCCACACTGAGGACTGGTGTGGTTTTGTTGATTTTTCCCTCTTTTTAAGAATGTAATTTGCAAAGTAACTCTCAGTTTGCTTCTAAGCAGGTTTATTTTTTTGATACCTTCTATCAGATTGTACTCCCCTTAGGGAACAGAAATATAATTTCTTTACCAATCTACTGTTCTAAACACACTTTTTCCTTTCCTTTACTCATTCAAGGTCAGGTCTAGATCCAGACATCTGATTTCAACATCATATTCTGTATGATGCTTCTCAGATTACACTCTGTGGCAACAAGAGTGGGTGGGATGTGAACACTTCACAGAGTATTTAAAAAACCAGTTGTACCTTTCTTGCATGTTGTTGCAGTCAAATTCCCAGAAATCTGTCCATTTCCAACCTAAAGACCAGAAACCACTTCCTTTGGAAATGTATGAAAATATGGATTCCTTTGGAAATCTGTGAAAATATGGATTACTTTGGTAATTTGCTCTTTAATACAAATGTTTTCCTGATAATCACAGGCTTTCCACGAATGCACACAGACTAATGAACTCCAAGCTTGCTGAAGTTCAGGAACTCAACTCTATTATCATGATTGCTTGACGGTTATGCTTCTTTAGGCTAAAAGCTATGAAATTTACCGTTCGCAGGAGATAAATAGCTATGGCTTTGTGTCTGTCTGATTGTGTAGTCAAACAATATGACATGCATACTTTTGGGTGCAAAGACATGGCACGCAAAGCCAAGCATCACTTTCCTGTTAATTGCTGTTAGGGTGGAGGACTCAAGGTAGGGGAGGAACTCCCCTTAGACATACAGTGTTTTCACAGTTACTTATACACAAAATTAAGCTCAGAAGTGCTGGGTACAGTCATTGAAAAGCAGTGTAAGTTGATGGTGCCTTTTCTCCTGCTCCCTGACCTGGAGAGGTGAGCACCCACTGTGATCACATCAGCCCTGCAGTCCTCCTGGCACCAGCAGTGGGATGCCGAGAAGGGGATCACGTCCCCTTGGAGAGGCATAAAACATGTTTTACCATGTACATACAGATTTAGTAGGAATGGTGAGATCCAAAGGGAGTGAAAAGTAGCAAGCAGAAGTTTCAAAAGAGTAGAAAGCTTTTAAGACTCTCCTGGCCTTCAGAGCAGCCACTTACAGTGCTACCTCCATCCTGCCTCCCTGCTCCGCAGGGCTGGTTGTGCTGGCCCTGGCGTGACCCTCCTAAGCATAGCTCTTCTGGAGTGCAGCACTGCACATTGTCCTGCACTGATTTGGCATTCATGCACCCCAGTTCTACTGCTGTGAGGGTCACAGCACATCATGATAGTTCTGCATATAAAGGACAAGGTGATGCTCATTATTTCATATTTTTCTGAAGTCTGTTGCACAAAAGAGCGAAAAGATACAAACTTCAGTGTAGTTCAGCAACACAAGTATCCTACAGTGCCTTTATCAGGATTGAGAATTCCTGCAAGGTATACACTGACTTCCAGTCCCCTTTCCCACTCTGACATTTCCATCTTGGTTAGAATAGTAATGAAATTATTATGAAGGGCAGAAGGATTGCTAAAAGAGTTGATCTATATTTACATGAAATTCTATTGCATGAGTTTTTTCAGATTAAAAATCAGCTGTACTCACAGTGAAACAAAATGATTTATTTTTCAACCATGGGATGGGAGAGGGGAAGAAAGGGAAAAATTATTATTTAGCTCCAAGTTAAGAAAAATATGGAATAATCATACAGTTTGTTTTTCCTCTGCTACCTCTTCCCCCACTTGACCTTTTTCTGGCAGGCCTATTTGGATGTCAGATTTTTTTCTTCCTGTCCCGTAATGTCATTAACAAGAACTTCATCAAAAACTCCACTTGATGCACTACATGCATTAATATATGTACACTGCATAAAAATAAAACATTAGATATACATTATATACAGTAATAATTCAGTTGCTTTCGGAGTTCGTAAAAATGCCACCTTCCATGTCAATATTGGCTGCAATATCTTTTCTATAAAAAGTCTTGATGCTGTTTTGCATCATGAAGGAAGGAAGAAGCAAGGAAAGAGAAATGGGCAATTAACAGCTTTTCAGGCAGAGCCACTAGTTACCAATGATAAAAGACATCATCCCTTTGGAGAGATGGTAAGGACCTCTCTGTGGTGCTTGTGGGTGGCAGTGCAGATGTCTGACTGTTCCCTTCTGCTGCACTCTCAGGCAGATACCTTTCACACCCTCCACTAATCAATACTAATCACAAATGCCATCTGCCAGATGCCCAGATTACGCAACACGATGGGCACTTTCATCAGTGCTGGCTGAAGTGACACACATCTCTTGTGTTTCTGGAAATCAGGTTGTTCAACACCCAAAACTTCCTCTGGGCACAGTGAAGTCCTCTGACTTGGGAACTTGCTGCAATGGCTGCCATGTGGTCTTTTGGGATACTTGCCAGCATCAAAGAAGTGACCAGGCTTCCCAGAAGCTTTCCAAGCATTCTACAGCAGAGGTGTCCTCTAATAGTATCAGGAACTTTAAATCTGTGCACTGCTTAAATATGCCACTGACAGAAAAACAAAAAGACACAATGACATTCCCGGGACAGGTCTCTGTTTCCACAGGTAAGGTGCAGAAAAGCTACCTGAAAAAACAGGTTTGAAGCTCCTAACACTGCAACCTGACCTAAGAATAACCTGGGTGGCATCCCCTCTTAAAGAATAACTTACACCTTAAAACAATAAATATAATCTATGAGTATATTTGAGAGCAGAATTCATAAACGAAAGTTCATCTAAAGCCCTTTAAACCTTCAGCTTTACATTTTTACCAATTTTATGAGTCATTTATATTCCTGTACATTCTGTGGAGAGATAAGCATTTTTTGTTACATGCTGTAATTTACAGGATCATTGTTCAAACACACCAGTGTTTCTATAAATGTGAGAGTCCAGAATTTCTGGTTTAAAGGTTTAATAACTTCATTTACTATAATACTCAAATTTTTCAGTGCACATTATATGCAACTTTGAAGCACTGCATAAAATATTTATATCATGCCTAGATGTGGCAGCTACATTTGTGATTACATTTTTATTCCTGTTAATTATAAATCAAACACGCAGGGTTGATTGGGTTTTTTGTTCTCTTGGCAAGAATATTTGCAACAAAACTATCCTTTCTCAGAGTCCTTCTGAAAGCTCACCAGTAGCATCAAACTCCAAATTATGAAGAAAATTCCCATATAAAATCCATGAGTTTTTATTCTATGATTGTTTTCAAGGTCTCCTTCAGGTTTATCACTTGACTTTGGCTTTGCATAAATTGTAAAGCCCATCTGGATGGTGTTCATGACAGGTAATGGCATCATAACTCTTTATCAGTACTCTTCTGGATCACCCAGTTTTCCTGCTAGAGGCTGTCTGCAGCTCAGTCATCAGCAATACTATCTTTGTTTGTGCAGTGATACACTGACACAGGCAGTAAACTTTTGGGTCAAGGCTATAACTGTATTCTACTGAAAACTAACCTACTTGCTTTGCTAAATAAAGTAGGGATTGCAAAACCCTCATGTTGAATAGTAATCTTGACTCTCATTCTTCCAACCCTGACATCTCAAAAACACCCATTCCATCTCTCTCTGTAAGTGCCTGAGGGACATTTAGCCCTGTTAACACATATAAATAATTTTCTGTGTTATCCTACAAGTTAGGAGTGGTACATTAATGTAACTTTACAGTCTGTTCTCTCTTTATGACTGATTCAACCTAACAGAACTGCAAACTGCTCTATAAATTATAGAGAATGACATCTATGATAATGCTAGTGTACTTGTTATAAGTAAGTCAGCTGAATTCTTCTGCACAAGCTTCAGTGCTATTTCTCCTTGCCCTAAGTGTGCACTGGCTCTACATCTTCACACCTGTAAAGCTGCAGAAGAAATTGTTTAGTCAGATTTTATTCTTTTTAGTAAACATGTACAAATGAACCATCCTATACCCACTCGTGCTGAATAGCAACTAAATAATTAATGTAACAGTGCTAAAGGTCTTCACAGTACATGTATATAGAATTGGATGTCATCATTTTAGTAGCACACGCTTTTATACAGTGTTAGTACTTCAGCTGAATTCCTCATCTCTTTGTGAAGTTGAATGTCCTATTACTTTAGGACATAATTCTATTAGAAAAATAAACTCCTACAATGAAATTTTAATGAGGGTTCCTATTTAATTACATGAATTTTGTTCCTAATTGGAATTTTTAGTAACTCAATTACTGAATATATCTCATTAATTTCTTTTTTTTTCAGTAACAAATTCTGCAAACATATTGATTAAAAAAATTCAATTAATGATTTTCTCATACAAATCATTCATCAGCATTTTATTATAGGTTTTTGTTACTTCAAAATCATCCTAACAGTTGCTTTGTTTAGAAACATGAGCTTCTGTACCATAAAAGGCTTGATCTTGATACCAATCTTGATTGGATAAGCCAAATTCATAGCAGCACATGTCATAAATAGATAGTAAATAAAAAGCTCATAAGCACTTAAGTGAGACCTTAATGGACTTTTCCCCTCAAATACTATTTTAGTGTTACTGTAAGCAAGTGAAAAGGCAATAAACAGATGCCTGATACAGGGATACTCCTTTTTTTATTCAAATACATTCAAAAAGACGAAATTCCGTTTTTTTATCCTCTTATGACTAAAAAATAAAGCCTTGCACAGCAGACATCACTATTAACAAAAACCAAAACAAATCCTCAAACTCCAGTGGTCATTGGTACAATGAGAACAATTTAGGCAATCTGAAGAACAGTCACTAGTGAAACCACCTGTGGTAGTTTAGTCTGGGCCTTCCTTGGCGACCAGTTTGTAACCAAGGAAGTGCCCAGATTTACCCAGTATTCCCTACGATTTTTACGTAAACCAGGGTATAAGAAGAAAGAAGGAGAGGCCTTCACCCTCTTTCCTTCTGGTGGCTTTGGAGGTGCGGGTTCCCTGCTGTTGAGTCTGCCATGTTGGGGAGTGAGGCCTGGTAAGGCCTTGCCGACCTTGGGAGTTGGAGGTTGTCGGCAGTCGTTCCAGCACGACTTTCTGTTGTCCCAAGGAGAGTAGTAAGATATTCTTTTGTTAATCCTTTTAGTTGCTAGATATTGGGCTATTAATCATGTATATTTTATTTTGGTTTTGTTCCTTTTTTCTCTTCCCCCTTCCCTTTCCCTTTTCCTTTTGAAATTGTATATATATATTTCAATTGTATATAACTGTAATATAAGTGTAAATATATTTATATATATTGGTTTAACTGCCTGTCTCGTGTTTCAGTTCTCTTTTTTTTTCCTCTTCTCCCTTGGTTTTCTGTGTGGGGGAGTTCTTGTGGTGAGGTTTGGAGACTTGGCAGGGAGCCAGCTTCAAACCGCAACACACCTTACCACGTAACCACAGTCACCCCACTCCATTATAGTTTTAGGCTGAAATTTCTAGAATCCTAAATAACTGTGAAAATTGGAACACCAGACTTATTGCAAGCATTTGACCGAAATTCTCTAATGCAAATCAATGATCAAGGCTGTGTTGCTTTTCAGCTTGTTTTAGTAACCAGTTTTATTCAGACTCTGAAATAGCATATATTGACAGAATTCACTGAACTGACTTTGCCCTTCTCAGTCTCTGAACTAATGAGTTGATGTTGGATTGTAGATTCATGAGCAAGAAGCTGTATGGTAAGTATGGCTGCAACAGAGTATTCATTCTTTTAGAGAAAAAAACCAAACAATCAAAGAAAACAACAAAAGCCAGCCTATATGAAAAGAAAGGAAAGAATAAATAACCATGAATTAAAATGGATGTCCCAGAGGGAACTAGCTCCACAAACTGTCCTTTAAAAACACGATGTGTGATAACGTTTTATCATCAATAAAGGCAATAAAATGCAGCCTTAACACTGAGTTTTAAGTCCCCAAACCCATGTTTAATACCAAAGGTTTATTTTTATGGAGAAATCTAGGTGAAACTTCTCGATTTTCTAAGTCAATATTTTTACAGACAAAACTACTCAGGAAAAAGAAAAGAGAATAACAAAAAACCTATACTTGAAGGGTTATTTTGAAGTGTTAAACCAAGGTAACTTGCAGATGAGGCAACCCCAGCTACCTAGGAATGCACCTAACAACCTCACTGATGCAATCAGGATGGAAAGGGTCCAGGAGGACCCCAGGATCCAAACCATGTTTGCTGTTGCCCCGTGGTGTTTCATTTGGTCTCCCTTCCCAGCCAGGCTGGGAGACAGCCCTGCAAGCCTTCCCAAGGACTTTCCCCTTCCACTTCCTGCCCTTGCCTATGCTGAGTGGTGTCATAGGGCAGGAGAGCATCTTAATAACAAGGATTTTAGCTGGGGAAAGGGGTACAAAAGCGTTTCAGAGCAAAAAAATAAAGTTAGCATCATCCAGGAGGTACTTCTTAGCTTTTGTGCCATTGCTCAGCAGGGGCAGAGCTCACCCTCAGAAAGTGTAAAACTGCTGTCTCCACTGAGGTCAGAGTTGTGCCAGGTCAAAACATCTGAAAACTTCATTTGGTGTCTTAAAGCTGTCACCCCAACTTGTATTAATAGGAATTAATCAAGAACGTATTCTGTACCTGGGTAACAAAAAAGACCATGAATTCACTGCTGTTAAAAAGGACTCTTTACAGCATGGAATTGTCTTTGCATTTATTTCAGCTGGAAGCTTCTGCAGCTATGCTGTGAAAGGTCAGGATAATGACAACAGCATGGGATTTTACCCTCTCTTCTTCTTTCCAGCTACTGCTTTTTCCTATCTGCTGCATTTATAATGCTGAGAAAGGGTGAACCTGTTCTTACCCAGCTGAGGACAGAGTGTTAGCTGCAGAAAACAAGGCATTTTGCATGGTGATTGCTTGTTATCTTGGGGATTAAATGCTTGAAGAGAAACATGTACCCCAGGTGTCTCTGGGTGAGTAGAGAAATGACAGCCACAGTTGTACCAGGTTCCAAGTGCATGTCATTCTAAGAAAACAGACGTAGGTATCATGGCTGCAGCACTAGAAAGAAAGGTAATCTTACAGCCAGGGAGACAAATTGATCTTCTACTTTCCCTTGCAGAGAAGAAAGTCTGTTCTTAGGACACTTAATTCCTGGATTTCTAAAAAATAACTATATTATAGAAGAGAAAAAAAATCTCTTCATTGATTAAGTAATTAACATTTTCAAGTATTGAGGAAAACAATAGAAGAATGGATTTCTGAGTCAGTTTTGATGACAATTATTCTGATGGGAAAAGGAGGAGGATACTCAGCATTCAAATAAGCTCTACTGGTGATGTCAGTGAGACTGTTCCTAGTCCTGCCTAATGGACAGCAAAAGACACAGCTCTGACAAAGCCCTCCAAAGCACTGGTAAGTAGGGTTTGCATTTAATTGGAAATTCATACATTTAACTTTCTTCTATTAGGAAGACAAGATGCACAATCAAAAAACTGTGTACTGTCTGGAAAAGAGCAAATTCCCTAAAGGAGACTAATATTAGCGAGGAGAAGACTTTTATCACCATAATTCTGAGCTATGTCCCTGTTCTGCCCTCACTCCATGCCTGCATGGGTGTTTGCCAAAAGACAGCTCTGCAGCATAGCACTTATCACCTGCACAGGCGGACAAAGTGGAGTCTAAACAGAGAAGGATCTGAAGACAGTATGTTCTGCTAAGACTTGAAAAAAAGGACAAGAGAGAACAACCACCAAAATAACCCCAAACTAAGCCAATCAAAATCTCTTGACCTTTCAAGAGCTGGGTTAAGGGTAAGGGGATAAAAGCAAAGCCTACTGGTACTTACCAATATAGCAATTTCCTTGCCAACATGGTAATTTTGCCAGTGATTTCTAAACTTATCATGAGTCTAAAGTGCTGGACCATATTCCCTTCATGAGGACATTTTGCTTTCCCCACCTCTAGCTGCCAATCTCATTTTGGTTAAGCTGTTTCTTTCAGAAAGCTGAAGCCGTAGCAATAGCCATTAAAGCAAGGTGTGCTCAGCACTTAAGAAAGGGAGGATACATGTGAGCTCTTCAGTTCATATTTAGAAACCTTGCTTCAACCTCCAAAAGCCTCTTCTAACCCTACACAATCAGTCTGACCTCCCGCCACACTGGTCAGCACATCCTGTCCTTTCCTCCAGCGTGTCCGTCCTCTTTCAAGTAAAACAAGCGTCTGCAGTGCCAATGCTCTGCAGCATCACGGGGACTGTACAGACAAAGCTACTCATCTCTGCAAGCCCCCATGCACCTCTTTAAGCCTGCATTTCAGAGCCGCTGAAAAGGAGGCTAAGAGATAAAACAATGCCTGTGAGAGCAGACAGCACACAGAGGCTGATGTAATTTGTATGGCTGTAAACACAGGAGTCTATTTTTCACACATTGCACAGAACAAATCCCTGAAAGACAATGAAAACAAACACCTCCAAATAACATTTTTGTTCTGTATGGAAACTTCTTTATTGCTACTATTTAGATATATGAAACCATCAGCAATAAATATTTTTTTTCTTTTTTCAAAGAAAGACCATTTCAGCTTAATGTGGTTTTGTCTGTAAACTCAGAAAAAAGAGGACAGAGACCTCCTCATGCTTTTTACCAGCACAATATTCAGTGTTTATTCGTAAATCAAAATCAGTTGCCTCATGATTTTGCCATTTCCATTATTACACCTTAGAGGAAAGCACCTCCTGTTTTTTTCTGTAGCACCTTGTTTTGCAACAGCATTGATCAATCAGACATCAGTGATGAAAACTGGACAAAGGATAAACTTGAATGCCTGCCCTTATCTGGGACCTTGACATTCCCATTAAAAGCAGTGGCCTGATCTAGAGTATGTCAATACCATCATGTTCTGCATTTTGCATCAGCTATCTGTGTCTGTTCCTCCAACTATGAATAAAATTAATTTTCTGTTGTAAAGCTTGAGAAGCAGACAGAGACAACAGAGCTTTGCAATGGAAAGGGAATCTTATTCGTAGCTCGTCAAATTATCCAAGCAAGTGCCAAGTTAATGTTTGTTGATCTAACTTAAATCACCCAGCCAATACCATTCCTAGTGCCAGCCTATATGAAACACAGACTCTGAGAGGGCAGAGGAAGACTGGCAGTCTAGGGAAGAAACCACCTTTGCTATAATGATGCATGGTACTTTGTGACACAGAGGAATAACACCAAGTCTGGGAAGGGACTTTATTAGAAAATTAACAGCTTATTTCAACTTTTCTTTATAAAGAAGAGGCATTGCTGGAATAGAAGTTACTTGTCAACTTCTGTTTATCCTCAGGAAATTTGTGCAGACAACAAGTTTCCTTGGTGCTTATCATGAGCTTCCCTTTTGTAGCACAGTTTCTTCTTAACAGTGTAAGTTATTGACTTACATGGAATTCATAACACAGGCCTCATTTTTTTAAAAATGAAGAATGCAGGATGCAAAAAAAAAAGTGTTTCAACACTAGAATTTGAAAATTCTGATCCAGTCTGTTTAAAGTTAATTGAAAAAAATTCCAGAGACCGAGGAGGAACTGACTGGGCTATTTAATCTTCTACTGTCACTGTCTAGAGTCAAGAATTGCTGTCCATCATGTGTTACCAGAATGTAAATTGCACATTAGGAGAAGTAACTGAAATCCCAAAATATGTGAGTTGACAAAAGCTGCCATGAGAAAACTTGAAGGAAGCCTATTAACTGCAGAAGTCTCAAAATGCAAAACTGCCCTCTCATAAAAAAAAAAAAAAAAGAAGAAAAAAAAAAAGAAAAAAATCTGTTATTTTCTCGCTTTTATATCATGTGTCTTTAATAAACTCCAGGAAGCTGGTGGGGAGGGGGAACTATCCACACACACACACATGCACGCAGAGCTTCAAGCTTATCTTTTAGTAAAATAATTAACTGCTTTCAATCCATCCCCTACAGCATGACCCATATGCCCAAGAACAAGGTACAGGAGCTGAGTGGGTTTCCAGTGCTTGATTGCTTCTTAATCATATTCTGTGCACAAAATGCCTTCAGAAATCTATTTTACTGTCTATTATGTTCTCTGTTCAGAATGAACAATTAATTCAGCACCAGATTAGTACCTGAGCAAGTAAGAGTCCTAAACCCCTCTGAATGTAGTGGTGCAGACATGCTAGGCAAAAAAACCCAATCAATGTATTTTGAATGTTAAGTCCCTTATATGAATCTGCAACATGAAGTCATTCATTATGTTTCAGAAACACACACAGAAACTTACTTCTTCAGGTTACTAATTTGTGTGGGAAAAAAAAAAAGAAAAAAAAAGAAAAAATCCAAATACATTAGCTCATGTGGATATTCTATTTGTATTATTACAGTGTTAGCTCATAATTTGCGGCTTTTCCAGTTATATTTCAAGAACAAAAATTAAGTTTAATCATCTGGCAGTTAGCTATGGAAATCTTCCTCGAATTAAAAACTAATAGTAAGATAGATACATCTCATCTCTTTAAATGTATACAGGACATCAGATGATTTAGGAGTGTAACTTTTCACAATATGTCCCTTCAAACAGTTTTTCTTAAATATTAAAGGGTGGCACTGCTTTGCTTAAGAACTCAACTTTCCTCAAGATTACCATAAAAAGCATCACCTCTGTTGCAAAAGGCATAGCACACCATTAACAGAGTTTTGTTTGGTGAAGTAAACGTTTAGAATTATTGTACTTTTGTTGCTATGTAATTCTTTATTTTTTTCCCCAAATTTCAATCAGATTTGCATCACTTCTATTTAAGATGCTGATAATAACCCATGGACTGGAAGAAATTGATAGTCTCATGTAAGGCACACAAATTCCTTTCTGAACAGACTACAGACCATCCCAGGGTAAGTGACTGCATGTGGGTTATATCACTATTCCATCTCCATTTATACAGAAGAATGGGAAGATATGAACTGTGTCTAGAATCATAAAACCTGACTCTGAGAACTGTACATGAGAATATCATTTAATACTGATTTTGGTCAAAAGTTTTACACCAGAGAGAGCGAGACTCACCAAAACCTGAACTGTAAGTAGAATCCTAGGAGTTTTCTCTATAAAGCCACTTCAACCCATTGCTTTTCTCAGCGGGAACCGAGGAGAAACAAAGACGACAGGTCACCTCTCACCCCAGGGCTGCAGTTCTTCCCTTCTTATGACAAACATCTGAAGGTCCCCAGTGACCATCCTGACCAGGGCAGCACTTTAACAACAAGTCATGTCACTCTGCTTAAAGGAACTCAAAAGATTAAGAAGGTCTAAGAGTCAGAGGACAGAAGAGAGGAAGAAGTTTTTAGGAGGGGAAGTACCTGCCTGGGTGGGGAGGAGGGCAAAGGAGCAGTTACTGAAATGCTCCAGTACAATTCTGGTTTGGAGGATGTTCGTGGGCTGGGGAGGGATGCACACAACACAGATGCTTTATATGCTTGTGTTCTCTTTTCTTAAAATCCAGAATTCAGGCAAATTTTGCGTGTCTTTCAGGTTCACAGTATATTTTCTTTAGTTTCTGTTTTTCGTCTGAGACTATAAACAGCTTATAGAAATTTTAAACTCAGTCAAGCAGGATTTAGGTGTAGAGAATGGATCAAATTAACCAGAGCAAAAGAAAAGATTATGCTTTAGCTGGAGGATAAAAGTGCCATAAAAATATATCTGTGTGTATGTGTGTGAGTGTGGTGCATGTATGCATATCCATATGTATGGATATATGCACAACCATATTCATTTCGTAAGCCCTACAGTGAAACTGGGAGGTTAACAACATTCTGAACACATCACAAAAAGCAGTCCGGGAATTGTGGATGTCATTTGACCATCCTATTTAATAGGCACTCAGTGATGTTTTCTGTGTTTATCAACTTAAAACAGTAGCATGTGAGATTGAAAAAAAAAGATGAAAAGTGATATTATTAAAAAAAAAAAAAGAAACAACCCACTGAATGATTATTTTTCGGAAGAAAGGGTGACAAACACTATAAATAGTTCTAGGCCTTGTAAGGGTCCTTCAATGTCCTCAGATTGGCAAGGGGAGCAGCCCTGCCATTGAGAGAGAGTCTAGCATGTTCCATCCACAGACAGAAGCTAGCCAAGGAAAATGTGTGCTGTGGGGGGTTCTGGCCTTATCACACTGCCCTGCTGCAGGAAGTCAGCATTACTGGTCAAGATACATGTTTGTGCCAGGTTTATGGAAGAAGTAATGTTTAGGTGGACAGTTCAAATTCTGGAGGAAGGCCCTGAGGGACCTACTGCATGAAGTGTGGCTGACTATAGCAAGAACACTTGCTGTGTTTTCCAATGGATTTTATTTTAGTGTTTGTAGCCTCTAACTTCTCATGCCACCTTCCTTATTCTAAGGAATTCTTGCACGTAATTTACCCACCTCAAGACATTTCTTTGTGTCAGCTGTCTGACCTCATTCATTCAGAAATTAAGTGCCTACAAAGAAAATTCACTATAGAGATTTTATATGAAATTGATCATGTTTAACATCCCAGATTCATCATGGCACGTGCCAAATTAAATTTGCAAGTTCTTGCTCTTGCCCTTATCTTTGGCCAACTACTTCTGTCCACATGTTGCAGTTTGTTGTCCCTTTGATTATTTGGTTACAGCCCAGTTTCTCAAAGATTCACTAAACACAATAAAAACAGGACTTTATAGAAGTGGGAAAGTGTACGTATGTAAGTGAATGCTCTCAGTTACCATAGAAAATGCATATTAAATATGTCAATTATTAGCTAAAGTGCAACACTTGAGCTGAAATTTTCCCTTCTCACATCATGCTTTAAAAATAAACATAACTGCATGCAATAAAAAATGTTCAAGTCGTGCACAGATTTTTCGTTACTATAAATATGCATGATTGGACAGTCAAGTATGGCCAAGGAGTCTGAAGGTCTTAAACCCTTTTACATATCCAACAGAGACACTTTCATGAAGTTACTGCATGAGATGGAAACCATGCTCAGATTTTCTACTTGTCATGTCCCCTCGCTATGCTGAGGGGTACAATGGGCACTCCTCTCAGGAGAATTTCTTCCTGGCACTTCTGAGATCCCTCTCACACTGCAAATTCCTGTCAGCATTCGGTCTGGAGGGCTTCTTCTTCCTGTGGACTTCTCTGCCTCACATCTGCCTTAAAAACCCACTGGTGAAAAAGGCAAAGTGATTTGCAAAGCGAGTCAATGTAGAGAGTTTGGTGAGGGCAGATGGGGTGCACAGGGACTTCACCAGTCAGCAGCTGTTCCCTGGTGGCTCTAACTTGTTTTGGGGACTGTTGTAAAGCAGACCTCAATATCTGATGCTCAGTCTTGTGAGAAAGTCGTAATGCAGTTGTGTTGGATTTTAAAATTCTTGTTGTTTTTCATAGAATTTACATAATCTCAATAAATACATCCACTAATGGTGTTGTACCTTTATTTCATTTCTTAATACAAAAGCACAGTAAATTAAAAATTTTATTGTTGTTTTATCCTTTGTTGTTGTTTTATCCTTTACTCCTAAATTGCTTAAAAAATTTAAGGAGACTCTAGAATGTTGAGTTTTAATGAGATGATGCAAAATATTCAGGCTGTATTAGCCATTCCAATATTATAGCAATGAAAGCCTAACAACAACCACTAACTTTAATATAATGTGTCATGTAACATGCAGCCAAAATATCTACAGAAGACTACTTTTTAAATAGTACACTCTCAGACTGAACCCTTGATGAACATTTTAGCATGATGTCAGTGACACTCAAAAGAAACCAAAGGAAATGCACTACAGTTTACATAAACTCCCCACTGTGTTTTCTGCAAGTCTGTATTTATTACAGAAACCCTTGCACATTTAAATATACTAACATCCCCTTTAAAATACTTTCAGTTCCATTGAAATCATGTTTGGATCCTTTCTTACAAATCTTTTCTGATGAGATAGGACAGCATAAGAGTCTCTCTCTGATTGTCATGGCAATAGAATCAGCATGGTCCTGTGGGATGCTTGACCATTTGCTCTAAATTAACAGATAACTGAACTTAAAGTAGCATTTACACATGTACAACAATGGTTTCATGTAAATACCTGAGGCTAGAATCAGTCATGTAACTGTGCCTGACACGAAGGAAAGCTTTTGGTCCTCTTGAAGCAACAAGACACCCCCAAACTGGCTCTGAGCAGTACAATCTTGAAGACCAACACTTTCTCTCTGCAGGTGCCTCCAGGAGGTGCAGAAAGTGTGATGGTTTAAGACTTTCCATCCCTCCGTGATCTAAAACAATGGACTTTCAAACTGTTAAATATTTTTCTCCAGAGAAAAGCTTTTGGGATCCAGGACTAAATGCAGCCTGCTGTTGTCATTGCAGAGGTATATTATGGGGTGGAGGAGGAGAAAAAGCTTTTCTATTTGGAGGATAAAAACTTATTACCTGACAGTAAGATAAACGCATGGACTGGGGTGCTGAGACCAAAGGAAATGATGTAAAATCTAAGATAAAAGTATGATATTATAAGGAAATTGCTCTAAATGCCATGGCTCTGAAATCTGCTGTATTTGGAGAATGTGTCTTGTAGCACAGCCACACTTTTGTGTAGGAACTTGTGTCTACCCTTTCACAGCTCCACAACTTGGAGCAAGGTGAAGAGGCCTTGGCCTGGGGATTGGGCGTATGTCCTGGTTTCAGCTGGCATAGAGTTAATTTTTCCCTGGTAGATGGATTGAGCTGTGATTTTAGATTTAGGATGAGAATAATATTGATAACACACTGATGTTTCAGTTCTTGCTAAATAGTGCTTATCCTAAGCCTAGAAATTATTATTATTATTATTATTACCACCTTTATTTCAATTATTAAGTTGTTCTTACCTCCACCCATGGCTTTAACTTCCTTCTGAATCTCCTTCCCATCCCACTGAGGGGTGGGTGGGGAGTAGAGCAAGCAGCTGTGTGAGGTTTAGTTGCTGGATGTGGTTAAGCCACAACAGTATAGATTTAAAATTCTGGGGAGAAAGTCAATAAAATAAACTGGAGTACACAGGCTCTACTCAGGCAGCAGTAAACCTCTTGTACTCTTAAATCCTATGTAAAATATTATCCTTTAAGGGATCTGAACTCCACAGCAGCCTCTAACATGCTTTAGCATGTTCTCCTGTTAACAATGGGAACTACACTATTCAACTTAACCACCCTTTTCACTGAAGTGCTGTATAATATATTAAAAATTATAAAAACGCTGCATCACTGTGAAGGTGGGGGAAGAGCAGATTCTTTAGTAAATGGTAAGTGGCCCAAAGAAACTCTTTTTAGTGCCTGAAGACGGGAGGGTTTACGAGCAGGTATAGTAAAAGCTGGCAGGAGGCACTTTACTTCATGTTTCCATCTGCCAGTTATATTTCATGAAATGGAAGATTGTCCTTTCACCCCATAAATTCACCTTTTTTACTGCAGAAATTTCACATTAAATACTAATAACATTGTTTCAGGGGATCAACTAAATGACATAACTGGCAATTAAACAGCTCCAATTGTATAATAATTTTCTGTGTCGACTTATTTCAACAGATTACTGAATTTCTATTGAAATGATATTCTAAAGGGGCTTAGCAATGTTTTAAGCATATGTTCCAGAGGTACAGTCCCAGTACTGAATATTAATAACACAGTTTGAGATGTGTGCTCTCCTATGTCACAGATATCATAGTTTCTGTTCATTTTCCATGAATTATTGAAATGAAGAATTATTTCCTGTTTTCTTTATCAAATAAACACTTACTACCAACAGCACTGGAAGGAGTAAAATCCAGGAAATGTGCTGCAGTAGATAAGAATTGAAAGCAGCGTGTGAGGATATTACCTGTATTTACATATTTGTATTTTATTAAGTAATTGAAAGAACTTGTCCAAGTTGTATAACTCATGCATCATAAATAAACACAAACCAGATAACTGGAAGCAAAGGTTTACACAGTAGCAACAATTCATACCTCCCCTACAGTGATTGTCTGGGCTGCTCTCCACTTTGTCTTGCAAGATTCCCGCTACCAAACTCCCTTAAGGATTGTTCCAGCTCTCTGAGAAATGGTATACAAGGTCTCCTTAGGATCAAGAAATAAAACCAAGATGTACAAGATCGTATACATATTCAAAGGTTAAACTTAATCTTAGGAATTTGATTTGTATACTGAGAGGATTTCTGAAAAGCAGGAATATGAGGGAAAAACTGGTGAATAATGGCTGTTTAATAGCCAGTTAAATTAGACCGTACACATTTCTAGAGGCATTGTGCAGTTATTTTAAAGGTGTTCATGGTTTTAGATCACCTACTTGTGACTTAAAGAGGAAGCCCAAAGCTGAGTGTCTAAATCAATATGTAGCCATGTAAATCAGTGCCTTCTTTAGCTTAAGGTATGTTAAAGAATATGGATGTATCTGTGTGGACTGTATATATGGATATGCAGAATAGAAAGAGTTCAGAACAAAACCTTGCACTTTGCATGCTGCTCTTCTGGGGGCCAGCATGGAAGATGCCAAGAGGGGACAGTTGTTAATCAAGTTTTCCAGTACCTGCATGGGACTCCTGTCTCATGTGATGAGCTCAGAATGGGGGTTTGGATGGAGTTGGATTTACATCAGTCTGGAGTATTTCACAGTTCTGTCCAATATGCACCACAGCTTTTGAACTCTCTATACTGTTAATACTTAGGTAAAAGAAATTAAAATATGCTTTCATTTAAGAAGCAAACAAACAAAATAAAACCTAACATTTTTCTTTAAAATAGATTTAAGACAAATTAATTTTTATTGCACCTACGCTGTCTATAACAGATTGCACATACTAGAGAAAAATTATATTCAAGATGTCCAGATCTTCTGTCAAAATTTCTAAGGGCATCAAACCGGTGAAAAGCCAAGCTTAGAACCTGAGAAAAGTATGTTAAGGTGATACAGTGGTTTTCAAGAACAGCTTATCTTTTGCTGCTCTTGACCAATAATCATCTTTATTTCAGTTATTTAGTCTAGGCCAGTGCTGTAGCTACATCATATGAAATCCAGAAAGCAAGGGCTAAGGAAATTGGTTTTCCTCTCCCAAACTATCAATGAAAAAAACATATTGGAAGTTGAGATATACAACCTCTAAAATTCTGAAAGATATGGCAACAGGGAATAAAAGCCTCAATTCACTAAAGAGCAGTGAAATTTATTTATTAAATAAAAATCATTGACTGTAAACCACAGTCAGGTATACCAGAAAATGTATTTTTCCCATATATTTATTGTAGTTATGTTTAATTAAAAGGTGAGGGGTGGGGGGTTTTATGTTTAATTCCAACTACTATTAAAAAGTTTGATATAAGTTAATGAATGTCATCAATAACAATTGCAACTTTATTATGTCACATAAAAATTTAGCATATGAAAAGGGACTCTATAATAGGTTAACAGTGCATAAGGTACTCTCCTTTTTGCAAAAGTTATATAATTTTTTGGTATATAAAATGTACTTAATTCCATATTGGCATATTTTAATGGATTTTCTCCAAAAGAATCAATAACTCTTACAGAAATTATCTAATAACTACCACTACATAACAAAGTTATTTAGCATACCTAACACAAGGGACTAATAAATATTCACTTGGGTGTTAATGTAGATTATCATTTAAATGTATGATTTAATATTTCATTTAGATATTTATAACCTGAACTGAAAGACAGTCAACTATTTAGGTATATTTTTTAGGAATTTATTTATATCCATACTTTTTTGCTAGCTTTATGGTCTTACTTTTAGTGTATAACAACTTTCCACTGTACCACTAATTTTCAAATTCAAAACTAAATAAGAAGGAGGGTGCATTCATTTTTTTCTCTTTTGTTTTTTTAATGTGTATGGACAGCATCTCAATGACAATCTTACTTAGCTGAAATGATTTTTAATTTCTGATCCAGTCTGCAATTAAACTACTCATATCAATAAAAAAACCAATTTTTTAACACTCTCTGGAGGCAAAAATACTTTTCCAGACTGGTCCACATCAGGATAAGAAAACTTCCTTTCAGACTGCCACAGTTTTCCACAGTTTTTATAGGCCTGATATACAGAATCTGTGCTCCTTTCATTTTTTCTACAGACAGTATTTTTGAAACCAGGTTTGCTTCAAATTGTTTCTGTGTCTCAGTTTGTTTTCCTCTTTTGCTAAAAATACAATTCCCATTTTTCTTACCCCTCATTTACAAAATCTGACTCACCATTTTGCACTCGCTCATAATGCAGCATGACAAAGAACTACCAGCAGGAAACAAGGATTAAGGGCTTGACTTTTCTCAAGTTAGATAAAAGTGAATATTTTCTTCTCTCACTCCAAAAAACCACAAGCATTTATTATATATTTTCCAACAATACCAAAACATTTCATCATGTATTTTAGACAACTATAAATACTTTTTTTTTCCAAAAACAGTGGATATTTCTTCTCCTGAAACCATTCTGGGCTCTTGGTTAAGTTTATATTCAGGTATTCTTCAAAGAACCCATTTGATTCCTTTTTTTTAAAAAAGAAAACTTATTACAGAGTAAATGTTTGCCCAAGTTTCTATATTTATGTGAAAATTGGGTTTGAGTACAAGAATCCATTCTAATACAACCTAGGGATTTGTGTTTCAGGGGATATTTTTTGAATGTTTCTATTATATTTGCATAAAGAAGCTGGGCCAAATTTACAAACCTTTAGGCATAGGCAAAAATAAATATAACTAGTCGAGACAGAAAATGCCTTTCTCTGCAAATCTAGAGAACACAAAGTTTGACTCATAACTCAAAAATACAGGCATGCATAGAAGAAACTTAATTAAACCTGACCCTCTCTAGCACAGGGGTGACACCACAGCTAATCCTGCACATGGTCTGTACTACTGGTAAAGGCACTTGCTACTCACAGGCTGGTTACCTGGGTAAAGTCCATGCCACAGAACGAAACCACACGGGTTTTGTTGTAGACTGGGTAGCATCAAATAATCTCAGTGAAATGAAAGAGCTAAATTAAGTGATTGCTCAGTCTTAATACTCTCAAGTATTTTGCCATTTCTTTGCAACAGAAACATATGAGGCCAGATTTTGGAAAATATGAAGCCAGTAATAAAAGAGCAAACCTTGAAGATTTTCTCACAAAAGCCCAATTTACCTGAGAGCTTTCTGTGTAAAAATAGTTATTTATTAATATTCTACAGCAGGAAGTTTGAGGTATTTGCAGTCTTTGCAAACAGAACTCATTTATTTTTCACAGAGCAAAGAGAAATCTGAAGAAATTCTTGAGACTACTGGGCTCTTCTTGACTCTGCTGGGCTTGGCTGGGAATACAAAATTGACTTTAACAAGTATGGTTCTGGAACAGAAGTAAAGATGACCTTTGAAATTAAACTGGTCCAAAAACCTAATTTCAGACAGCTTGTAAGTCTTTTCTTGCAAAGTCTGATAATTCTCCCACCTCTTTTTAATACAGCTTTTGTATGTAGATTCAAAAGGTTCCCTGAGCACAAGGAGCAAGGTTCAATTTGTAGTATCTGGATATCCACTTCTTCATATTCCAAACATCTGTACAATTCAGATCTTTATTACTTCTCACAGAGATTCCCTGCACTAGAATAGGAGGGAGGTGCCTTGGCAAAGTTTGCTGGACAAATGAGCACTTGAACATATTGCACCAGTGTTGTTAAGATCTTGACTTCCGAAGTGCTGAGTTTACACAAACTGGTAACACTGCCACTTTATCACTTGGCAGCATCTGTAAACTTAATGTTCCACAATGCCATAAATCATGGTACCAGTTACCAAAAATAGCATTCACACAACCAGTCATGCAGAGGAAACATTTCTACACCATGCTCCTGACAATCCAATTGCATTTTTGATTATTTTTCTACCTTGGAATCAAGTCTTGCTGCACAACCCTCTTTTTGTATGGTATTATCAGCCTCTCCAAGCCAGAAGTCATTGTTGATCTATTGTGCTATTTGACTGGTGAAATGTGGTGATTCTGAGCAATCTCTTAATATGGGACATTGCAGGCTACCAGGGTTCTCAGAGATCTTGAACATGTGAAATTGTTTCATTTCCTGATATGTCATGGGCAGTTGAACACTCAGGCTGCTGCTGCTGACCCAGACAAAATGTGTTCTGGATAAGCAGCTTCTCTGAAATCCAAGACTGATAACAAAGAGACATCTCAGCAGCAGCACAGCAAACTTGGATTTGCTGCTCAACAGCATTTTTTTTTTCATTTTCCAGGCTCAAGTTTCAACCTCAGTTGGCTCAAACTCCCAGATCTAACCCGCAGTATTAAGAAACCAACAGGCTTGAAAACAGACTTTGAATAGGAACCTTGGATTTTTTTCCTCCTTTCCTAGCTCTCACAGATGGACATACTCCACTTGCTTACCCAACAGGGCTTCTTAATCCAGGAAGCATTAGGTCATTCCTCTTCACCTTCAAGATGTAGAAGCTTGGCCCAATTTGTTTCATCTAGTTCATTTTTTTTATTTGCTCTATGAGCTAACAAATTCTCAAAGTGGGCTTTACAGCATCTCATTAAAAATATATAGAAGTAATACATGCATATTCACAATTTTTATGTACTATCATCAAACCACAGGCAGTTTTGTAATAAGACTTTTAAGAAAACCCCAAACAACAAAAACCTAGATGCCAGTGTTACATTGTTAATGAGAAAGATAATCACTTTTCCTCTTCTAATTTTTCTCCTGTTTGCAGGATTAATAATATTAGGATGAAGTAAATGAAACAGTCCTCTACATAGCTAGTAAGTTGTAGAACAACAAAAATGCATTATGAAAACATTAGTTTAAGCAAATAGTATTTAGAACACAGATGAAAAGCTGTTTTAATTTCCCATACCCAGGGATAATATTTTTGGACAGAAAAATAGAAACATGTGGCTTTTCAGTATAGATGGAAAAAAGGACTCTTCCAAGTACAATATTCATTTCAGTTCTAGCCATACCAAATAATAGTTAGTGATTTATTGTCAGTATGATTTATGGTATGAGCAGTGTCCTGCCAAATTACCAGTTCCTTGAACTGTAGTTTCCATTCATCTCTTCCGTAGTTCACAGGGAAGTACAGCTCAAAAGAAGTGATACAAGTGCCTAAAGGGACTTGGTGTAAGAGAAACCAGGAGATAGTGGAGAGCAATCTGCTAAGGAAGAAGAAATATATCTTGGCAGGAAATGCCCAGAAAATGTGAAGCAAAGAAAGACCGAATCAGACTGGAAGCCAAGGCTGTTATTCATGAAATCAAGCCTAAATTACTGCATAATACTGTGTCTTCCAAAGTAAAGGAAAAGCACATGCAAGGAAACTTGCTCAAAATAACCTTGCTGCTCTGTTAGTGACTTCTTCTCCTGAATCACCTACTATCCTGAGTTAGTGGGCAACCTGAGGTATTAAATGTACATCCATGCATCATAATTTAGAGCTACAGTTACATTTCTTTGAAGATTTATCACTGTTTGTTGTGAGAAGGCAATTAAAATCTATGTCAAGAAGCAGAAGTTAAATGCAAGGATAAAGTCACATAGAGGAAAACACCTGCTCTACACACTTTACAGAACATAATGACACAATGTCTTGGAGAGACAGCTGCTTCACTTTAATTTTAGAAAATCAAAGAAGTAATGATGGCTGAAAAGATGTAGCATGATTTATAACACAAAGACAGGAAAGAAGAAATTATGTCTAAGGCAGCACTTAGAACAATACTTTGCCTGAAGCCCATTCTCCACTTTCACAAGCTTGCTGTCGTGAGAAGGTATTTAAAAGTAAATAAATGTTTATGTAGTGTTTTGAATCTGAGCAGATAAAACCTGATAAACAAGGATTATATTACTAATATTTAAATCTTGATAAATCTTATAATCAGGAAACTTGGGGTTCTACTCATAAGTAAATTGTGAGGTCCTAATTATAAGTAACTTTAGTTCACCTTCACGTAGCAACTAGGAATAAATTTCAGGCAAATCTGGTTTCTAATCTGACAAACACTCTTTCATTGTTATGCTGCATGCAGTCAGCAGTGGGGTGGACACTTGGTAAGTGTAAGGGACATGTTCCTGCAAGAGTGAAGAAAGGTGACAGAAGTCAGTCAGCAGAAGTGACAATGGTAACAGATTGGGAACCCTGTTAGAGTGGGTCCAGAGGAGGGCCAGGAAGATAAACCAAGGGGTTGGAGCATCTGTTCTATGAGAACAGGCTGAGAGAAGTCTGTTCAGCCCCAAGAAGTTGCCACAGATACCGTGTAGCAGCCTTCCATACCTAAATGGGGCCTATAAAAGAGGGAAGAATGACTTTTTGCATAAGCAGGTAGTGCCCAGATAAGGGGGAAAGATTTTAAACTCAAAGAGGGTAGATTTATATGAATATTGGAAAGACTTTACTGTGAGAGTAGTGAGGCCCTGGAAGAGGTTGCCCAGAGAAGTTGCGAATGCCTCATTCCCAGTAGTGTTTGAGGCCAGGGTGGATGGGGCTTTGAGCTACCTGTTCTAGTGGAAGGTATTCCTGCCTGTGGCAGAGTGGTTGGAATGAGATGATCTTGAATGTCCCTCCCAGTCCAAACTATTCCATGATTCTCTGAACCCAAAGTCATGAACAAAACAGCTCTCTGTGAGAAACTGATGTAGACTTACCCATGGTTCAGACAAAGTTGAAGAAACAGTACTTCCCTGGTAGATAATGTAAACTGGCAAAGGACCTGAGGAGAAAGTGCAGCAGCACCATCCACCTTTCCTTAAACTAAATTTAGAAATAGGTTTCCCATTTCTTCCCTGTACATGTAATTTACAACCCCAACAGCTTTGTCCTTCTTACCCTTCTTTTTTTTTTCTTTTTTTTTTGCTAGTGAGGAAGGAATTGTCTGTTTCCTCTTTCAGTTTTTTTTCCCTCATACCCTTCTTGCAACATAATTTGGCAATGATTTATTGTGCGATCCTGTTCCAAACAGGTGTCTGTTTTCTGGCTGCCTCTGCAAACTCAGTTCCAGAGACCAGATGGTAATAGTTAGCTGTCTTCTGCACCTGCATGGATGAGAGCAGATCTGAAGAACCTCTGCTGTATGTTGAGTAGCTCAGAGCAATATTTAGATGATCTTGTGGTGAACAATAAGTAGTTAACTGTATCTGTCTTGGCACTGACACTGTGGTGATCATTAGTGGAGCTGAATTTAAGACAGAAAATAGGTTTAGGAAACTGAGATAAGGCGGGACAATTTGGCACATCGTCATCCAAAAAGGCACCTCAGGAGCACCAGCATGAATGAACAATACCTGCCCTCATCTTTTTTACCACGTTACAGGATTTCTTGCAGCAATCACACAAATAAACACATTTACTGTATTTCAGACCAAATCCAGCTGTCAGGAATCAGCTAAGGGTTTGGGGACTTCTTAATTAAATACATTAAAAGAGAGTTAGTTTTCTAAACATGCATCAGCTTCAATTGATTATTGGACCAATCTAAACTATAACAGTGACACAGGAGGAGGAAGCTGTGGGAGACATGGATTTGAAGCCCGAGTTTTTTGAAGGAGATAATCAGCATGAGAATGAGTGAGCTAAAAAGCAAGGGGGGGAGAGAAAAGAGAGAGAAAGAGAGGTGAGGACTAAAAAGGGAATTGAGGAATGTTCTGCAAATCCATGTAGTATGTGGGAGACAGTTATTGAAAAACCACCAAAATAAAAAAATACCAGTGAAGAGAAAGAAATATTGAGAAATGATCATTCAAAAATTCAGCCCACAGAAATTCTGTATAAAGGGGAAAAAGTTTATTTACTCAATAGCTCTTTCTAGACATATTTTGAGACACAAACTGAAACAGGATGTGCGGCTCTGACTCTGGTGTGGATCAATAGCAATTCTAGGCATCAGGTCAGGCATTCAGCTGCAGGGCAGAAGAGTCAAGCTCAGGAGGTTAGGAAAGTCCCATCTCTAAACCAGATCAACAGGGTTCATAGGAAAAAAACTCCAACCTTCACAGGCAGACGCTTATTTCTCTACTGAAGCCTTTGCCAGCTCTTGTGTGCTGACCATGAGCTCTATGAGCCCATTCAAGGTGTTAGCTTCTTGGTGGGATTTCTGTTCCCAAGTGAGGAGAAACCCTCATTTTTAGAGCTTGTTAGGAACTAGCAGCAGTGTTGGATACCTTACCGGGTTCTCAGGGTCTATGATTAGAGGCTTTGAGTACTATTCCTGCAAGAATATTAAGACATCAGTATGTCAGCAGTTCTCTGTGCAGCATGAAGGACAGCTCTTCTCCAGTACATATTTTTTGTAATTAGGAAGAAGAATGAAGCATAAAAAGACCTGGCAAGTAAATAGAAATATGTGATCATTCTAAGACACTACAAAACACCAGTAGCTATTCACTGCCAAAAGTATGCACAGATTCATTAACGCAGAGTTGAACTTTATAACTCAAAGGGCAATTCCATAAAAGCCAGTACTTTCTCCTGACTGCTACACTTTAGAAATTCACTGTGAAAATAATCACTCTTTAGGTATTTGAGACTCACATTATTCAGTGGGATAAAATAAATCTCTTTAGGAGTCCTGTTAGCAGAGAGGAATTATAACTCTTTAGAGGTATTACTGATTTCAATATTAATAACACTATTCTACAAATCTATTTTTCTAATCAGTTTCTGAATATATGACCAAAATTTTAAGTCAGGTATTTTCTTTCAGACCTCATAGTTTTCTAATTCCAGGGAGAGGAGACTCTGACAACCTCTCTTCAAATCCTTGTTAAGAATCACTTCACATACAGAAAAAAAAAAGTGCCTTGTAAAGACTGATAGGCTTAAATAGTTTTTCCTCTTTTGGAGTTGAATAATATTTAAGACTTTCTTATCTGGATATTACTCTATATCATAGAAAATCTAAAAACTGATCAATGAAATGCTATTTGGGTGGAAACAAGCAAGTTCACTCAAAAGTTTCTCACACACTTTAAAACATATGCATTTTTCTCCATTTGTTATATGTAAAAGTAATGGTTATTTTTAACCTGCCATTCACTTTATTGGCACACCTAAATAATAAGCCTTGTGGTTTGGGGTTTTTTAGTGCTCTTTTTATGCCGGAAAGCATGGCTTAAGAGTAGATACTACCCAAGAGTAATTTGAACATCATGGAATCTATGAAAAATTCTGTTGGAAAGGGCAGGATACTAATATGATGAGTGGGCTACAAGAATCTGTAAAGGCTAGAAATACAACTGGTAAATGTGTTAAGTCCCAGACTCTCAGGAAGTACCATTTATTTATTCCTTTTAATTATTATGAAATTACTTTAAATATTTTTTTTCTCCTCTACCTTGTGTTTATGGTGTCAAGACAACCTGTACTGTTATGCAATAAACTGAATCTGAGGATTCTTGGTTTCATGGGAAACACATAGCTATGAGTAAGACCACACATTTGATCATGGGTTAAACCAAAAGGCCAAGTACCTCTTGAAAAATGTCAGCAGAGGCTTTTGAAAGGACTAGGAGAGTGAATGCAGTGGCTTCAGTCATTCATCTTCAATACCTCCAATCAACAGTAATCTGGAAATGTCTCTTTAACAGCAACTCCTATTAGTATGTCTAATTTTATGAACCTTTGAATTAACTGATATCCAGCAGACAGTGGCTTTTTGTCATGCACTGTGGAAAATATTAAATAATATTATCATACCAAATAATACATGTTATATATCTGAGATAGCTTCACTTATGTCTAGTTTGGTATTGATACTCCTCCTCTGTGTGTGACCCTAACATATCATCACCAAAGGCAATTTTCGATTTAGCAGCATTTGTTTCAACTTTGGATTAGCAGGTAATATAAAGGTATGTGTGATTGCCCCTCTTTTGCAGTGCTTCTCAAGTAGGAGAAGAACAAACAGATCACCAATAATTGGCAAAAGAGATGCAAGGTAGAGGGGGATAAAGTTGTAACAGTATGGAAGAATCCTTACCTTTCAGCCTTCACCTTTCAGTCTTCATCTTTCAGCTCTTCAGAAGACTATTTTCTTCCCTTCCCTCAACTTTATGCACTCTTTTTCCCCTCTTACACATTGTACTCATGAAGATCCATGTAACAAGGCTTCAGCATTCTCAAGGAGGAAAGATAAAGCAGCAGAAGCTTCTTATTCCTTGAAGTTCTGCAGAAGAGGAGTTGGATCACAAGCCAGATGCACATTTGCCAGAGTTGTCTTAGGCCAATACTTTAAGGACCAGAGGACTTAGAGTTACTGGCATATGCCCCTACCCCTTACCTCCCCACAAGCTTCTTCTGGCCATGGGGCATTTCCTCACCTCTTCCAGGTGAGATCTGACTAGCCATCAATTTTTTCTCCCTGCTACCATAACCCCCTTCCTCAGACAATGGGCTCCTGAACCCCAGCTACCCCTACTCCACCCCAGTTATCACCATGTTTCAGTCACGAGGGAAATTATTCCTCTAAAATATGAGGCACTGGAGGTGGGGGAGAGCACTTACAGCTCTATAAAGTGTTTGGATACAACACAGAATAAAAAGCACTTTTCCTATGGTGATTTGGGGCCAGAACTTGCTTTTGACTGGACTGATACTAAATGAGGTCAGTTCAGCTCATACCAGCAGTGCTGCTCCAGGCTGACACTAGTAGGACCAGAAGCAAGATTCAGGGCCATTATGTTTACTTTTCTGGCTGAAATTATTAATTATTCAGAAACTAATCTATCATAGGCAGAGTATTTCCTTCAATTAATTCAAATTAACATTTTGTTTATAGCACAGAGTAAGCCTTTTCCTTTTCATAGTTCAAAGAGAACCCTGGGGGCTCTAAATATGCCTCCTGGTGATTTAATTAAAATATAAATATTCATTTAAAAAAAGAAAAAGTACAGAAAGAAGGAAAAGCTACAATTAAAAAAGTGGTAGCTATGAGGAAAAAGAATCCACCATATAAGAAGTGAAAAGGAAAACAGAAGTGACTAATAAAAAAATGTGTGAATTAGAAGCAAAGAAGAAATTAAAGAAAACAGCTTCTGAACGTGAAGAGGTGTAAAAAAGGCAACAATGCACAGGGAATATATTATTTTGAACACAAAGGTGCCATGATCAAGTGAGGGACAGATTTGTCAGGGCTCACAGTTTGCTTTGTAGGGTGGAGGAGCAGAGTTGTAGTTCCCAAAATAGTTGCTATTCCCCAGAATGCAGGACTTCAGCATACAAGTCCCACCCTATTTCTGGGTGATAGGCTAACCAAAGCAAGATTATTACCAGAGTCAGGATCCCAGCTAATGAACATTTGGAAGCCAGTGCCAGACCTCAGGTCTGCATGAAAGTCATATGTGTTGCTTGGTGTCTACCACACTGTCACAGCAGTACAAGTGGAGTAATACAGGAGACAGAATGGAACCTTATCTGAGTGAAAGTTACAGCATATGTCCTGATGCCAAAGTCTGTCACTTGGGCACTGCACGTGGCACAGGTTGATCCATGACTACCACAGGGCTTCACAACCTACTTGCTGAGCTTCATACTCCTGTGAGTGAGCAAGAACCATGAGCAGCACCAGCCTCACACTGGGGTGCTGAGCTAAAGCTGCTGCTGTGCTGCCTGCAGAGCTTGCCCACATCACAACAGCCACTGCCTGTGCCAGCGGCAGGACATGGAGAGCTTCCCTCTGCTTCTGCCTCTGCTCCCTGTAGAGCTCCAGGTGCTCCATCACGAAGCATTTTCCTGCTGCCATAGCTCTACCACCACAGCAATGCTGCTGCTGAGCCAGCCAGCCTCCAGTTCTCTCTGGTACGTAATTATAATTGCCTATAATTTCAAATGACTATAGAAAATTGTGTTTTTGCTGACGATACAAGTATGAAGTAAGTGTTCTCCTAGCTCACATTCTTTTAACTGGTTAGTGTAAAGATTTTGATCTCTTTAAAACCACATCTGAAGTCCTGTTATTTCATATTGACCATTGAGTGTTCACAGAAGCCTGCTACATTTCACAGCTTCCTGATGGTGCAACTCCCTGATGTCCTGTCTCTTTTTTTTCTGTTTTTTTGTTTGTTTGTTTGGGTTTTTTTGTTTGCTTTGTTGGTTTTCTGTTTTGTTTTTGGTTGATTGGTTGGCTTTTGTGTGTTTTTTGTTTTGGTTTGGTTTTTTTTTTTGTTTGGGTTTTTGTTTGGGTTTTGGGGATTTTTTTTGGTTTTTTGGGTTTGTTTGGTTGGTTGGTTGGTTTGGGTTTGGTTTTCTCTTCAGTCTCCAAATTCAAAACAATCTTTTCAACTTTAATGTGGTACTGGTACCAAAATGGGCAATTTTCAAGCACCAGTGGTTGTAATAATTTTACACTCAGTCTGAGTTCAGGAAGCTATGACAAAAACACATTTTTTCTTCCTGTATAGCATTTTCTACTGCTTAAATTAAAAAATTAACTGCAATTAAAAAAACTGCAAATGTAATAGAACTGATATATTGTCAATATCAAATTGCAGTGGTGAATCTGGCATTTAAGCCCCTATCATTGGCTTAATCCTTTTATTATAATCAATGATTTTTAAGTATGGTGGGTTTCCATCTGTCCCCATGACTACTGATGACATTGACTAGATCCAGTGCATGATATTGAGCTCTGCTGGACATGCTTTCTTTTGAGATTAGCTGCCTTACATGCAATATGAGTGAAAAAAAAAACAACTATGGATTTAGAAAGCTGAGGTATTTCTGGTCCTGTTAGCTGTCCAGTGACTATATATTCTGTAACTGGTTTTGGATTAGGTCATCAAGCAGGCTTATTTTCTGATCATTTCCCACAGTAATAAAATGTTTCTTCCAGAAATGCAATAAAATGTATTAACAAGGAAGAGCCTGTCTAGCTGAATATTCCCTTCTCTAAAACATTCTTCCACAAGGGCACTCATAACTTCCATTAACATCAGGAAAAGTTAAACACATATGGAGACAAAGAACTATACAGCCTAAAGAACTGTAACATGCATCCTCAGCTGTATGTACGCTTGTACTTCGTGCCTCCACCCAGGAAAAGGAAATTTACCACACCAAGGATATTAAAAATCATAACTGATCTTGTCAGGAACTCCAGACAATATTTAATACTCCAGCTCTTGGAAGAGAGAAATAGGAAATAATTTTATAACTTGGGTGGGGAGAAACTGTTGGATTGCAATAAAGATTCCAGGCTGATGAAACGACTCGGCGTTTTTGAGTTCCTGTCTCACTGGTTATGATGTGGTTCTGCTCATGAGTATCCTAGCTGAAGCTCAAGAAGACAGCCATAAGTCTCAAAGCCTTGGGGTTGTTGCCAAGGACAGTGGAGTTTCCTTAGACAGAGAAAGACAGAATGTGGCAGTCTCTAAAATTCATGTCTTCAGCCTCACTGCTGTGACTGCAGGAGCTAGTGGTATGGATGTACCCAAGAAAATCAAAGACTGGGACCCATTTTGAAAAGATTGGTTTAAGCATGAGGGACTGCTACAAATGCAAGGCTCAGATTTATCTGATAAAAAAAATTAGTCCCTGAACAGCCTAAACCTGAATTGCCAACAAAATAAACAATCTTTTTATTTCCCAGAAAATGTCACTTTATCATCCAATAAACAAGACTTCAAAACCTGAATATTCCAATAGAAAACAAACTTTATTTCATTCAGCAGTTTAAGTGATTCAAGCTTTCATTTGCCTAGATGAGTCCAAATCTTCAGTTGAAATATATTTATCTGACATCCCTTGAGATTCTCTTGAAACATATCCTTTTTTTTTCCTCTAAACAAAATGGTGTTGCATCAAATAATTTTTTTCTAAAATTTTGGCCTACAGGAGGTAGAGTAGGCTTTTAGGTACCTGAAACAGAACTCTGATAATCCCCATCAAAATCTTTTAGCTTCCTACCAGAAGTCTGGATGAACAGCTACACAGCACCTTGGAACTGCTCAAAGGCTTTTGCTAACTCATACTATAAAGATCAGAACCAGTTTGCCTAGAATTGTATTCAAAGGAGAAGATACACATCAAATCCAGACAGCTGGAAAAAATCTCTAGGCTGTATAAGTGGAAGCCACAATGCCTGAAGCAGCTTTTCATATCTTTCACCTCCACAAAATTTTCTTGTCTTCAAAATTCTCAGATGCTGCAGCCCCATGGAAACATTTATTTTCAAATACATATTTATATATCTACCCTACCAAGGGTAATCTTAGGACTCAAAAAGAAATGGATAATCATGCACGTTTGAATTTATTGCCAGTTTTGTTGAAAACATGAAGAAGCAGTTTTCTCTTTTTTGCTATTTATTGTTGTATGCTTTTGGCTGGGGTAGCATCAAGTTTCTTCACAGTAGCTGGTATGGGGTAATCTTTTGGGTTTGTATTGATGTTACAGAGGGATGAGTTTGTTATTGCTGAGCAGTGTTTGCACATAATCAAGGCCTTTCAGCCCCTCATCCCATCACACCACCAAGGGGGCTGGGGGTGCACAAGGACCTGGGACAGCTGACCCCAAGTGACCAGTGTGATATCCCACAACATATACCCCCATAATCAGCACATAGAGCTGGGTGAAGGAGAAAGGGGGAATAGCATTTGTCTTCCCAATCACCACTGCACATGATGAAGCCCTGCTTTCCTGGGGATGGCTGAACACCTGCCTGCCTATGGGAAGTGGTAAATGAACTCCTTGTTTTCTTTTGCTTGTGCGCACAGCTTTTCCTTTCCCTATTAAGCTGTCTTTATACCAGGGAGGAAGTGAGCAAATGGCTGAATGAGGCTCAGTTGTCAGCTGGGGTTAAACCACAACAATCTTGTGTAGATATTTATCATAACAATGGTATTTATCCTGAAGAATCCAGGTATTACAAAATAACACCCTTGCCTTCCTTTCACCTTCACTTCATGGAAAAAGCTATGGGATTAGACATAAGAAAAAGTACAAGGAATATTCATAATATGTCAGTGATTTAAAACACCTATGGTGCACTTTTGAAAGTAGAAATGAATGTGCTAAAAATGGCATGCACAAGATGTGTGGGGATACTGCTAAGTTTTGCTCTTCTCTGTGATGGCAATGCAAAGTATTCAAACTGCCTGAGTCTGCTGAAAATGATTTCTTCTATTTAACTAAATCTGAAAGAAACTCTGTGGCAGTGCATGCATAATAGATATTTGTGCATTCAAAAAAATCATACATATACATTACCTAAAAGGCAAACACGCATCAGCCAAGCAAGGCTAACAATGATTAATCATATTTAATTTCCATCTATCTTTCAAGTTAATATGGTGGCAACATTGCTATTATCAGAAATTGAGCTAAGTCCACAACGCCGTCCTGCTGTGATTATTGATGGGCTGCAGCTTGATAAATTTTTTAACTGTTGATAAGGCCCAGCGCACCCTGAATTTTAATAACATGCAACCTTTCTCAAATCTTCATAAAAAAACAATCCTTTTATGGGCAAGCAACAGCAGCTCATGAGACTGTGTACAAACTCTGATTCACTAGTCAGACACAGCCAAGCAATGCAGGGCAGAAATCTACTCGGTAGAAATGCCATTGCTCTTCTCCAGAGATAATGCAATTGAGATCACCTTGAAGAGGACTACTTTGATCACTATGTGCAAATCTTCACCTCAGTGCCCTGAGAACACTTTAATGCTTTCCACTACATTTCCAGCATCCAGATAGAAAGAGAATGAAATATTCTCCCACTTCACTGGGAGCTATGTTTGCACCCCAGCACAGTGAGATCAAGTTTCCTTGGTCTGAGTAGCTGTAACTCTGTCCTCCTCTTTTAACTGCTTTGTGAACTCCCTGGTAGCTTTCTGCAGAAATGCAGATTGTCAGCTAAGGACCATCGTATTCCCAGCACTGGCACTGACCACTCAGTAGCCTGAGTGAAATCCCTTGCTGGAACTCCACTTCCAGTCATCTCTGCAGTGGTATAGGGATGAAAGCAAACTGAGCAGCTCTGCAGAAGTTTGGAAACATGTTTATGCCTAGTTTCAGCAGATACTGCTGAGTAGGTCTCCTTTCAGACTTCTACGGCTCTCGAGCAACACGTTTTTGTGCTGACCACATAATGTGCTGCAGGGACCTCCTTCCCCTGAAAGTTTCCTTGTGAAATCCTTTGCAAATTTCAGAATTAACTTCTTTATTTCCTGTCTCTGCAAGCAATGTCAGATGCCACATAAATAACTTGCTGTGGGTTGGGGACCATGACTTTGCACAGTAGGGACGTAGGTAGTCTGTATGCCTAAATAAAAAATAACAGCCTATATGGGTGCCCAAGATTCATGAGACCACAGCAGATTTTCAGAGGGGAGAATTGCCCTGAGGCAATACAGGTTACTTCTGCAACTCAAAGTATTATGGGAAAGTATTATTATATCCTTCCCATGGTTTTATATTTTTTCTGAGGATTTTCTAAGGGATGGTATATTGCACAAGTCTACCCTGATGCAACTCTCCATTCACTGCTGTCCTGCAGGCTGAGGACATGTGATCTCCTCTGGCTGTCCTATGGGAAAGGACTAGATGATGACTGTAGGTCTCTCCCAACTGGAATAGTCTATTCCAGCCTCAAAAGGTCCCTAGGCTGCAAACTGGTGCTTGTCCCTTGTGATTCCCCTGGCTAATTTCCTCATAGGCCCTGATCCCCCAAACTCTGTCACTACATAACAGGGCACCATTAATGCTTCTTGTTTCTCCTGGACAGAGAACTCATTCTCCAAATTCATGTCTTTTCAGGATAAATTCCCTGTTTCAGAAATTAGAAATGAACCTCCATCAAAAATGAAAATGTGGAGACTCAGTTTCTCTCATATACAGTATGCAGCCTCAAAATCAGATGACATTTTCAAACACCTATTCATGGCACATCAGTTTCACAATGTCAACCACAACTCATAAGAAACTTTCCAAATTGTGGTAACTCCTTTTTTTTTCCAAGAGAGTTCAAGAATTACACCCCACTAAAAAGCTTAGCTTGTAATATTTCAAAGCATTTTATCTTCCCTGCTAAATAGAAACAAATAGAGTATGCCACATTTTCCAACAAAATAAGCTAACTTCAGCCAGAAAAATGAAGTATGACTTTAGCAAAAATAGTAATTTCCTTTTGCTCTATATTAATTACCTGAATTCTAACCAAACCTCCAAAGAATCCAGTGGCTTGTATAAAATGGGGTAGTGATTGTGTTTTGAACTCTATTTCTACACAGCTGGAGAACATCTTCCTCTCTTTTCCTCATCAGAAAAAATAAAAGACAAATTCAGAAATGCCATCGCTTATCTCCTGCTGTTTGTTTCATCGGTCACTCACATTTGTGATAATACTAGTCGACTTCTTCAGCACGGTTCAAACAACACAGCTTCAGCTAATTTCGCTATTCACAGTGCAGTTATAAACTCCACTTTATCCAGATGACAGGATGAGGCTGTTACAAAGTACTTATTTAGCCTTCTGACATCTATAACGTCTTGATGGCATAGGACCAGCATGGATAAATCTATGTGACCCCAGTTCCTGGCACAAGACTAAATACTGTCAGGGGGCGGAAAAAAGTGTTGCCAGAATGTGCTTCTCTCCAACAAAGAGAGCTAGTCAGCAGGTTTGGTTTGGTTTGTTGCTTTTATTTTGTAGAAGAGTCTCTAAAGAGAAAATAGACTTCTAAAAATGACTGGAGAGGAGAGGTAACATTAATTTTTTTATAACTTTTTGACCTACCACTAAGAAAGCATTTTGCCCCTAAGTTCCCATTTGTGCTCAACATTCTGGTTTAAGTCAATTCAAAAATAACACGAATCTGCATGAACTACTGTCCTGTATCACAGGGATGGTAGTCTAGATCCCCTTGTACTCCCTTTTCTAAAAACAACAGTGCTCAGGGGAGAATACAGTCCAGATTTCTTGGTCCACAGGAAGTGGAAAGGGCACAATGAACCTGCACTACAGGTCTGATGCCAAAACTCAGGTACAAGTGTTTAAAAAATGGACCAAACTGAAAGCATTTGAATACAATTTTTAAATTTTTTTTTCCTAATCACTGCCTTGTTAGGATTTTTCTGGTCACTCCGCTAACACTTTTAGAGATAATTTTTACATTTTTCACAATTTAGGGTTAATAGGTTAGTTACAGTATAAGGGCTGTTTGTTGTTTTATAGAAAAATCTATTTTGCAGATCTGTTGGAAAATCTCAGCTTCCTTATAGCCAGTAAAGAGGATCGTGTTTTCCTTAGGTCACAAACTGTACTCCTCCAGGAGCTACTGAAATTAGGAGAACATCTAAGTGAGTTAAGGATACTCCTAAGGTAACTTTTCTATACTGAACAGCATTGAATAGAATTTTAATGCTGAGAGTAGTGTGAAATAAAAAAAAAAATTAATTCTAATGACTTTTTTTGCCCCAAAATATGCCTGTCATAGTGGCACATTTCACTCAGTCTAGCTGTCTTCCAAAAATAAACAAACAGTTTCACACAAAATCTGCTTTGAATTTCAAAAGTGGTGATGGAAAAGAGAGGAGAGGACTAGATACTCTATGATTTTGCATAGAACTAGAACTGGCTGAACACAGTCTAAGAAAAAAAAAGCAATATCATTAAGGATTTATGCCCTTGAAAAAGGGTATACATTTCCAGCCATTTTTGAATTTTGTTTGTGTCCCAGACAATCCCTAGTCTTAATATGTTGATTTTTCTGGACAAGGGGTCTTTGTACGCATTTTTTTATAACACTATTCAGTATCCTGGTGGGCAAATAAAGTTACAGAAACAGAGTCAGAGAGTGAGATAAAGAAAGAGTTTTGTATGGGACTAAATGTTTCCACACAGCCAAACCATTTAACACACCAGAATTCAGATTTCCTCTGACTCCAGAAGAGATAATGTGGCTAACTCAAAATAATTTTCACTAACCGCATGAACACTTTAATTTGGTTTCAGGATAACTTGAGATAGTTATGTGTGAGCATCCAAGAGTTACTATTTATTACTATAAACCATATTCATACATGAGGCAATTGCCTTGAGTTGAACTGGATACACTCATCATATGTGGTATTAGGAAACACACCTGAAAGTAATGATGTTAATATGAACTGAGACAATAAACCTGATAGTCGACAGACATCGTGCCATTTAAACTTATTTTATTTTCTGAAAGATAACAATGCCACAAGAGGATGCAAGGTTTTTTTCACTGAGGTGATATTAGTGAGATGTGGGAGTTCAAATTTCAGACTTCTCATCATAACTTTCCTGCATTTAATTACATCACGGGAAAATTCAGGACCTCTGGAGGTCACCTAGTCCAATATACTACTCAAGTAGTGTAATTTATTAATTACATCAGAGTAGGTCACTCAGGGATTTATCCTATTCTATTAAATTGATTAAATACAGTGTATAATCTTAAAGAAGAAAAAAATTAACCTAACTGAAAAAACAGATTCTAACAAACTAAAAGAACCTCAAAAGCAGCAAAACATGCCAAAAATGTGAAAGCATCAATCTATATTAAAGGAGATGTTCTTTAATGGCTGCTACCTTTGAAATAATTTTGTGGTGATGCCAATTGCCATTACTTTACTGGCAGCTATGGCAGGTCCTTTACTAGCTGGGGCCTGAGGTGAAAACTTAAACTATTTTTTTCTGTGCTGTCCAGGATAAACGACAGACAAAATGAAGCTGAGTGGTGTGTTCTTGGGAAAACGGCTTGAACGAAGCTTACGAAATGAGAATGAAAGGAGAAAATTACATCAGAAGTGTAGCACTTTGAAAGCTTCCAGCAGCATTAATTCAGTGTATGGCAGTCCTGATACTATTCAAATCCATGCTGACTAGGGATAGATCAGATTTCAAACATAGAATTCCCACTAGGCTAATTTTAAGCAACATGGGGATCTGAAATATGAACCTGTCCTGATTTGGGAGTTAAGGGGTTTCTAGGACGTGCCCCCTTTTCCTGCTTGGACAGAACTGACCAGAACTGGTCAACCCAGCAAAGTTAACAGTAACATAAATGTTTAATTTCTGACACTGTGCTCTGAAAAGTTAGCAGGTTTAGTTACTGGATATCAGCAACCAAATTCAAAACCTGAATTTCCAGTTTTAGCTCTCATTTGCCCTCAGCTTAAAGCCAAATGCCTGTCCAACTCTAATATAGCTGAAAATTTTAGCTGTCCTACAAACCTTCAGTATTCTATGCACTCCTGAAAAACAAGTTGCAGCTTCCTAAACTTGCAACAATTATGCTAGTTAAAATGTGCGCTGGCTATTTGCCATTCAATCCTTCAGGGTAAGCAGATCCTACAGCATTCATCTTGAGGTTTGCAAACACAGCTTTCTTTTATCTGCCCTTAATGCAGTCCTGCATCTTTGTGCAGCTCTAGAAAGGCTGCAGTGTGTGCCAGTTAACTGTTTCTCCTTTCCCACTGCACATGAGAAATATTTTAGTCTCCTCATAGAAAATGATGTGTTCTGGACTGTCATAGGAGATAGAAGTAAGTCTCACTTCAGCCTGAAGCACTTCTTTCAGGTACAATAAGGCATTTAAAAGTCAGACTTTCAGAGCCCAGCAAAAAACTTTTTTTTCTTACCACAGTTCTCTCACAGTAGCTATGGGTGCACAGTTAGTCCTGAGTGTCCACACATCAGGCATTACAATGCTGCCATGTGTACAGATGCTTGCCTTGGGGAATCAATGCACATCACCTGACCTGTATTCTGTTGGTGAGTCTGACCAGTCTGACCAGCGAGAACCACCCACACTGTCACTGAGCAACCAGATAAAATCCCATGCTGTCTCCCTTTGCTTTGTCCCTCTGAGCAGGGGGCAACCAGATGCAGGAAGCTCAGCAAAAGCACTTAGCAGAGACAGTAATATTAGCAGAGAGCGGCTCTCAGGCCATCCAGCTATGCATTTTCTGAAGCATCAAGCACTTCTCTGGTGAGAGGTGGAAAGAACATGTGCCATACTTTTCTCTGTTGAACATTGGTATAATAGAGGAAGAGATTTCTCTGTTAGCTCTCACTTCACTGTCTTGACAGGCTGCAGCTGTGGTAATGAGTTGATTTCAAGGTGAAAGAGATGCTAAGAGCTTTTGAAAGTCTCATTGAGTCCTTATCTGCCTACCCTTAAATATGTGGCCCAAGGTCATGGGGCCACCAAGCTGGTAGACTTCCCCTGGACCTCACTTCTGAACCACAGTCATCAAGCACCTTTTCTGGGGAGGTAGGTGAATAAGTGCTATGCACTGTCAGGGTGAAACCATGGTGATCTTAGAAAAATTCTGTCCTACAGCAACCACCAGCTCCTCAATTCATTTTGTGTTAGAAAACACATATTCTTCTAGCTGGAGAAATAGTTAGAAAGTAGTGTGGTAGTAGAAATGAGTAATAAATTGTGTGCATTTGTCAAAAAGTAGAGCTTTCAGTTTCCTTGGAAACTGAATATTTTGTGAGTCTATGGTACTGTTCTCAGCAGAGACTGGCTGAGACCTGTGTAAGTATGTACATGGCCAAAAAGGCCAGGCTCTCTTGTCTGAAGGTTTCAGTATCTATTACATGTTTGGTAACAAACAGCTAAAAGAATTTCTCTGACTTGGTAATTCAGAGACCATAATGATGGGAAATGTTTTTCAGCAAAAATAAGTGCAGTTAAAGGAAAACAAAATTATTCGAAATCTTCTCTGCTTAGTCACCTATGAACTTAGTATTTTATTTTATTGCAGAATGAAACTATGGTCAGAATCCAGGTTTGGGAGTTCTGTGGTCCTCCTCTAAGCAGCCAAAATACCAGCCAAACCCTCTTCTTTCATCTTTGAACAGAACCAAAAACTAGGACTTAGTAATTACAGCATAATCATACCATAAGTAAGACAAAAATTATTCTCATTAAAACCATATTTAAAGAACTAGCATTAGTAAGACCCTCAAAGTCAGTGACAAGACCCCAAAGGCTCACAGGAATAACATCCTGGCACCCTTCATCTCCTCAGGGCCTTCCTTACAAATCCCCTTCATTTCCAGTTAGCAAACAAGATGGATCTAGCCTATGGATTAAGTATTTGCTTAGAACTACTTCTCCCTCTAAGGTTGCAACACCTAAAAGCTGTCAGCAACACTTGTCACCAAATATTCACTACACTCAAAGCGAGAAATATATTCAGCTTTAACAAGGGCCAGCAGCAGTTTGGGAAACATTTCTCTTGGCGCAAAAGCACTTTTCCCCAGCAGCTGTGCAGCCCATGGTGTCAAACAGTTTTTCCTAGCACCATGTTAAAACCTAAAAAATACAATTTTTTTTCCCATTAGTTTAGGTCCATTGCTTTCCCATGCAGTGTTTCAGCCTGGTCTACAGGAAGACTTTGAAATGGAGGTTTCAGTAAAATTAAGATTTTTAGGCCTGAGAGGCAAAATGTATAGTTAAAGGTTGTGACAAGGGAATCATATACTCAATAAAGAGGAAAAAGGTCAAAACAAAATTAATTTCTACTCTCCTTTTCATTAAGATATGTATATCCAAATCCTTAGCACATTGTTTCTGGCCAAGCAGTTTGTCACTGCTCCCTCAGAGGCAGAATGGCCACAACAGTCCCAGTGTAAAGATCTTAGAGGAAAAATAATGAAAATCTCTCAGACCCAATCCAAACATAGTTGACACCTTTTACATTCCATGTCAGAAAGAGAGGGTCTCGAGCTTCCAGCTGCAAAACTGGAGAACAGATGTTTCACCAGCAGTGTGGACACAGGTGTGAGGAATTAAAACTGGAAAATAATAAAGTTTAAAGGGAACATTTGTACAAGTAAATTGGGGATGTGGGTGATGGTAGACAACAGATTTCTGACATCTTGGAAAATTCTTACAAGTGACACTATGTCTATCAGGCTTTAAGATTATTGCTAGCTTACACTAACTAACCTAAAAGGACTACCTGATTTACTGAAAGCTGGGGCCAAGGGCAGTGCTCTGGGATGACTGCACAGCTCTGCCTGTTCAGCCAGACTCGTCAGTGTTTCATGCAGTCACAGTTCCCCTCCTGGACAGAAGTCAGATGAGCGATGTTGTCAGGTGTCAGGAGCTATGTGAGAGGGAGAACTTGGTGACAGCACTCATGCCTGAGAATAAAAAATCTATGAAACTTTTCACACCATCTTCACTTCCACCAAAAAACAGCCAGGCCAGAGCTTGGAGGACCTGTGACTTTATTTAAGGGAAAATTAATGCCTTTCAGCTGGGTTTAATTTCTAAGGTTGTCCTCTCAAGGGACTTAACTAGAAACGTAACTGGAAATCAAAGTGAAGGATCTTGTGTAGGTCCCTGTAATGACAGGGAAGGTGACTGTCACCAAGCCACAGAGGTAAGCAGTGCTCAGAGGTGCTCCTCACTCAGAAGAAGAGATGGTACTAACAGCACTCTCCCAAAACCATGCACACACTTTTCTAGTCCTTCTCTCATCACCAATGTTGCCAAAGCAAGAGAGGCTCTACCATGCACCACCACAGCAGAGGAAGAGACTTCCCTGGGCATTTAACAGCATCCTAAACTGAAAAAGACATAGAAAAAAAAGCCCTCAACATTTCTACAAAGTGTTTTTTAAACAAATTGACCAGGATCTGAAGAAAAGGCTTGGTTTTTTCTCCAGGAGAGTATTCAAAAGACCAAAGTAACTAAAGGTCAAGTAACTCAATTTCCCTCTCCTTTAAATGCAGCATTGAATTTCAAGACATAAAGCTTCACATTTTTCCTTTTTGTGGCTAATTCTGTATGGCATTAAATTGGTTAACAGTCCCTGACAGCAATCCTCACACTACAGGTGGCACAGAAATGTCAATTTTAATTTAGCATTTTATATTCAATAAAAATTCAAAGCTTATGTACGGGAGAAAATTTTAGAAGCCTTTCCTAAGGAAAGAATCAGCAAAACTTGTATGTGAAGGGGTAGTGTCAAGGTGTGTAATATTGCCCTGAAAATCAGTCTCTACTGTATGTGTTTATTACATATGTATAAATATTACATATGTTTTTACTTGCACACAAAAATGTTTATTTCCAACCTTAAGGTCACCATGTTACTGACGTTTACACTTCCAAGACTGATTTAATCCTCTTTATGCTGTTTTTGTCAAGCTTCACAATGTATTTCAGAAGCTGTCAGTGCCAGCTGACTGATGTTGTTGAACCAGTTTCCAAGATGAATTCAAATATTCATGCAGGAGAGGAAAACTGAGATTCAAAGTCAGCTTCTAAATTTCAAGATGATAGATATTTCTTTCCATAAATAGTCTGAACATCGCTGTCTGAGAAAAAAACAGAAAGAGACCTGATAACCTATGCTAATGTTTTGGACCTTCCCTTGATGCCACATTTGACTGAGGATGATCATAAGAATCGTGAGATGGATTTAATCAGGTTTCCACTACATAGGCACTTTTTGTAAAGCACTGCAGGTCAGAAGCCTCTTTAGTGGGTGGTTTCAGGCCAACTCAGAGTTGTACCACAGAACACTACAGAAAATTCATCTCAACACTTGACCTCAGGAATCTAAACCTAGGTGATCCTCAGCACCTCCAGGTGTTGGTGCTACTGTGATATGAATAATGCACAGAACAGGACTTTTCCTATCACCTTTAGTGGTTTATTCATGTGCATTAGACATTTTGTCAACCAATGCAGTAGAAAAAACAGTAATAACAAAGTGTGGTGCCTGTTGTGTGAAATGATGTGGTTTGAGCCCTGCCTACCACCACATGTTCTAGGCTACCAGGAGCATCTCTTTCAATCCTGCCTTTTCTATTCCTAGCATTTTACGCTCTCTTGTAGGCTTTTCTAGAAAAGCAAATAGATTTTCTTCCTCTTCATGTTGCTCTTTCTTGCCTGATGTCTCTCCCTCTCTTGGTTCAAGGGCCTTCCAGGAGTGGTCACAGAAGTTCACATATAATAGGGATTATTGTCCCAGCTCTTCTGCCTCCTCAGTCTTCATGAGTGCAATGAGCAGGCTGCAAAGCATGAGGCTGGGTGGGTTCTGTAGTCAGTACACCCAGAGCACTGGGTGGAAATCTCCTAGATGCACATCTTACCTCTTTCACTGGGCAAACAGGCAGCATCTCCAGCCCTGCTTTTATCTTCATGTGATTGAATAACACAACCTATGGGACGGCTTTTGTCAGTCTTGCACATTTCTTCCCTTTCTCCTTCCAGCCATAAACGCAGTTTGGAGTGTCTTTCTTTTGAGCAATGAATTCACAAAAGCTCTTTTCTTATTCCTGACAGTGACTCAGCCCTAGAGAAATAAAATAGTGCAAATCAACTACAGAAATAAATTTTCAGAGATCCTTGAAACCATGCAGCAGATTTTTGGCAATCTTTGCTGTGCTTTGCATGCTTCTGTGCCATTGTGTTTACAGGGTAAAAGACTTGGTTTGCAAGTGAGATACATGTCTGCAAACTTAGCATGTTCAGGTGGGAAACTTTTAAATATGAGTCTTGGGGCTACTCCAGAAGGTCTGTTCTTGAATGCTCTACTCAGCTTGGAGATGTTTATAGCATGTCAGCAAGGTTAAATAACAAAAAACTCATTTATGTCTTGCTGAAGGTATCTCTACCTTATAATCCACAGAGTGAGGTTGGCAGAATTTATTGAGTCATTGTGTAAGTATACTGGCATTGTGTTTTAGCTTTTCTCTTTAGTTACTTCTGAATGGGTACAAAAGTCAGATGGACTTGGAGGCGGAAAAAAAATTGCATCACATGCTCTCCTGAAGTTATATGGAGATAATAAGGATTACAGCTTAATGTACATTTAACATGCACTCACACCCATGACTGTCTCAGCCTAGGGCTTGAGTATCAAACCAGTGACTCAAAATCATGCAAACGAACAGACTGTATTTATAAACAGGGTTTATAATCCCATTGTGAAAGTGATTACTACATTACACAGATGACCAGATGCCTTCATCAGTGAGCATTCCAGAGGGGACAATACCCTTCTGCACAGTGCAAGCTGACAGGTCTAATTCTGAGCTCAGGTTGGCTTAGATGGCTGTTTTTCAGTGCATGCCCTGACAACAGAGTTCCTTATTTTCTTTATAATTCTTTTCAAAGTTTTCTGTAAAGTGATTGTAGAGCAAGCAGGCAAGATTATGCTTTGGGAATCATTAAAAAACTGCACACCAGTTCTGCATCTCCAGGGAGACTGTGCATGGACCACCAAACTTAACTTGGTTTGTAATCACCTGTGAAACCGGATGAGTACAGAGTGGTCACAGGAAGAAATAACCAGTTTCCACTCTTGTATTCACTTCAGCTAAAAGAGCAGCAAGACCTAGAAGGCCTGCTTGTCAAAAGCCAAACCAGGATGTCCGTTTTTCTACTGGTATGTTTCAAAATCAAGACACTCCAGCACTGAATGAATGAACCCTGCAGCAGTCTGAGCTCTAAAATACATTATTGGGTGCCTGGGGAGAAATGTTCTTTCCCTGCTAGAATAAGTTGGTCTAACTCTAGCAAAGCAGCAAACGCAAAAAAAATGAAAAATCTTTCTCTGAAATCACAGCCTGAACACCAAACAAAAATCCACTTTCAGTCAAAGCTCTGAGGAGAATGGGCTTCACTTAGACTTTAACAAAAACTCTTCCCGCCCACAACAAAATGGACATCAAAATACTAACGGTAACTGTTTCTTTAAAGATTTTACCCTACTTGCAGACCAAGAAAGTCAACTGGTTAAACTGATGTACCGGAGGAGGATTCCTGTCATGATTTACACAATGTTTTCCTGAGATGATTGTTAACAAAAACAGCAGTAGAAAGATTCAGGTACATTCACAGAGCAGATTTTCATACACTGGAAAGCCAAAAATGCAACAGGTATGGCATTACATTTATTAATTATGCTTTATATGCTTGCTTTCATTTTAATACTGCTTTATGTTCTACAAAGCACAGCATATATTTTACTATCTCCCCATGCACGGACATCCCCTTGCAGTAGCACGGGATTGCCTGGGTAACAAGCTTTCTAACGGGCGTGTTTGAACCCTGTTCTACACGTATGCCATGCCACGTTTTTATGACCTCTGAAATAAATAAACGCCGGCACTGCGCGGAGCCTCTCGCCGAGCATCCCTTGGGCTCCTCCTCGTGGGCACCGCCGCGCTCCCGCTTCCAGCCTCGCACTGGACCCAGCCGGACCACCTGGTCACTCGGGGATAACCTCCACTCCCCCACCCCGCTCGCCCGCCGCAAATGCACACAGCCCGGGACCAGCCCTCCTAATTAGCAGCGGCCCCTGATTGGCGCCAGAGGTTCTCCGGTGCTCAACTGCCACCTTTTGCCCATGTTTTCTGCTATTATAATCAGAAACTCATAGAATAGTTTGGATCAGAAGGGATCTTTAAAGGCCATCTAGTCCAACCCCCCTGCAGTAAGCAGGGACATCTTCAACTCTATCAGGTTCCTCAGAGCCCCATCCAGTGTGATCTCAGATGGGATGTGACCTCCAGGGATGGGGCAACTACCACACCTCTGGTTGACCTGTTCCAGTGTTTTGCTACCCACATTGAAAACAAAACTTCTTCCTTTTATCTTCTGTCTTAGAGCTTTATTAAGGGTTGGAATTAGGGAGCTGCTAGTGAGCAAACCTGTACTGGTCACAGATTTGCGCCGCTGCTGTGCTGATGAGGACTTTGGGGTCAACCTGCCACTTTACAGGCGTAAACAAAGACAAAAAGAGAAGGTGGGTAAGCGCAGGTATGGCTGGTCTCCTTTCCCTCACCTGCCAGGGGTGTCCCCAGGGGTCTGTGTTGTGGGGTTGCAGAGCTGGCATGTCCTTTGTGGGTGGTGGAGCACTGATCTGCCACCCCAGGTGCTGCAATAATTTGAAGGCAGCACTTGACTCATCCAAGCACTCTCTGCTTCTCACCTGTGGTCCCACCAAAGTAGTTTTCTTTATATGCTCTTCAGGCCAAAAGGAACTCATCCTTCCTCTTGTCAAGAAGTATTTAAAGTAAATTGAGCACTGGAAATATGAGATACATTGATTTCTTCAGGGGTGAAAGGTTCAAAGACAGAATTCAGGGAGGCTCACTGGCAATTCTGGGGCACAAAGGATTTTATTCTCTTCACGTTGGCATTTACAGAGCATAAGTAGGTAATGCACAACTGGAACAAACCCCCTCCATATACAGACAATGCCGAATGTACAAATCCTGGTCCTGTGTCTGAAAGGGGACTTTTTAACTCTAACTATTGGTGAATCACAATATTCTTCCAACCCACTACAGTTTTCGCCTTGTTTATACCTTTGGGCTATCTCAGCTACCAGAACACCAGTACTATGTAAATAACATCAAATAAGTTACCAGTCACCTAAAGACACTGAATCTACAAGTGTTTATGCTTCGGCAAATCTTTATGCCTTGGTTAATTAACCACCTAAATTCAGTGGCAGTGGTCAGTGTACAATTTCAAGTGTAAGTCTTTATTAGAGTAGGATCTCGGATGGATGCACATTTTATATCAGTGGACTAAATAACCTTTTAGTCCACTAAGATAGGAATTTAACAATACTGTTTGACTGAGCACATACTGAGTGCTTTGCAATAGAGAGATGACAATAATATACTGGTGAAAAATAGGAAGGCATTGACCTTAAGCGTCTGTGAGAATCCGTAGGTAAGTACATGACCTACAGCTTCTGAAGAAAACAATATTTCAAACACAGGGCAAAAAAAGCTGAACTCTGGTATCAGCAAAACAGAGATTGAATGCCTGAAAAGACAAAAAGCCCATGCTGGCAGCACAAAGGGAATAAGCCGGACAATAATCAAAATTCAGCTTGGCTGAATACAGAAAAGCATTGCTGCAGTCTGGTGCAACCTGTAAGAGACAAGTTTTCCAACCCCCTTTTTTAACAATTAGAGGGATACAAGAGTCATATAACAGATTATCAGATTTTTTTTATTTTTTTTTTAGATTAAGGCAACAGAGAAATGTTAACATTCACATTGTTTGCAGCTTCATTGCTAAGTGAATAGTTAACGAAGCAGTGAACTTCTGCAAATTCGAGCTGCTGTGCACCACTGTGCTAACTAGATAGTATTTTCCAAATTGCTTGAACTGCATGAGTGACTCCAAAGCAAGCTTGTGGTAAAGAGAAACATCTGGCATAGATTTTTTTTTCCATAGACCATGCTAGACGTTAATATCAATTCACCTGGTTATCCTCATTTAATGTCTCATTCCTCCTTTGTGACCAGGGCTCTTGTTGCAGACTTTTTCATACTCTCTGCAAGACCAGACTTAGGTAACTACAGACGAAAGCCCTTTGTCAAGGAAGTCACCATGGACTACAATAAAGTTGTACACCATCAGAATAAAGTGATAAATACTAGTAAGTGAAAGAAGACATCTCAGAAGAAGAATAGTGTTTAAAAAGGGGAGAAGACAAAAGTCATCAAACAGGTGCTTGTGGAAAAACAGGTTGAATCAGTGAGAAAAAGGAAGTCTCCACAGTTATGGACCACAGGGTATCTGTTTAGATGAGAGCAGAAATCACTCAAGGCCCTCCTTGACACCCTTAGGCCAAGATGCTTGTGGTCCGTTTCACAGTGCAATACAGTTATACTGCTCTATAAGCCAATGCTTGTATAAGCCAAATAGACTTAAATATTTCTGATCTATTAAGGGAATTTACACTTCTAAAGATCTTTCCCTCAAGTAGTCATGCCTCCCTCTCTCTTTCACACTGGCTGTTTTCTTTCTCTGGATAGAAGAGGTAGAAAAAACAGTGATCCTGGTTACGATTTTAAGGCTTATGGTAGTCTCACTACTGAAAGTACTCACATGTAATTTCAAATATGTTTCAGTTTCAAGAGATTAGCAATAGCTGTTCAAATAGTACATGCTGGTATAATAGGGTAATCCATGACAACAGGAAGAAAAGAAATTTTCACCAAGAACAGTGAGAACTGAACTCTCTAGATGGGTCACTAAAGTTATGGCAAGCTGAAATCTTTACCCAAGGGAATGTAGATAGAAAGAAAATGGAGATATATTCACATGCCATGCTTAGATGATGAAGTAAGCCCTGCTTTGAAACATGATGAAAAGGTCAGTATCACATCTGAGTTATGTACTCTGTGACTTCACATGGCAAGTACAGGTAATTTTCACTGGAGTATATACTATCTGCCTTCTCCAATGTTCGCCATAAGAGGAATAGTCTTACTACCCATTGAAAAGAAAAAGCCTTTTAATCCTATTTATAACTACTTATAAGAACATCTATGGACTATTTATAACTTACTAGGATCATGCCAGGTGTAGGCTGCTGCCTTCCACTCCTACCTGCAGATATGACTCTGCTGAGTGTCACTGTATGAGAAGTTGGTTGGAAAAATAGACTGTAAGAGACTGAGAATTTTGTGAGGATTTAAGGAAAACATAATGATGATGAATAAATATCACTTAATGGTTCTCATTCACATCTAGAGTTGGTCAAAGAAATGTGTTAGCTCAACTGGATTGGTGAGTGGGAGTGGGAGTGAAGATGGAGACCACAACTGAATGAAGGAAAAATGTAGCAGAATATCTTCTTTCCTTTGTTAATTGTCACATACCAAAAAGAACAACAACAAAGTCCAGAACCAGATAAACTTTTTTAGGTCAGCCTTCAAAGTTTTTCTCAGGCAAAAGAAAAATCAGTGTTTCAGTTATGTTGCTCTCTTGTTACCCTTCCTTTTAGATGTAGATCAATTTTAAATGAAAAGAGTTCTCTCTTGAAATGAAAATGAGAAACTTTTTATCTAGAGTATGTCAAGATAAACTGGCTGTTATTTTTCATTATTAAAATGTCTGAATAAATGCTTCAGCGTTTTCGGTATCTTCCTCCATTTTTTTCTTAACTAAAATTATTGATCCAAGTTCAGAAGGAACTGGTGGTTATCATATGTGCACTACTTTTTGCCGGGACAAAAAGGGTATGTGCCAGAGCCCAAGGGCCAGAAGAGCCACACAGCCAGCTGCTGAGGCCATCCCCAGCAACGGGGGCTGCCCACCAGCAGCCATCTGTGCACAACAAGTCATTGTGACCCTCAGACTTGGTGAGGAAAAAGACAGGGAGAAGGGGAAACACAACACAGCTGCTTTTGAACTGTCTCTCTCTTTGTAAAGATATCAGTAAGTGTTAGGGTCAGAATTAAAAGGCTTTTTTTTTTTTTTTTTGGCCTAACCCTTTATTTCGACTTCCACAGTACCCACAGTAAGATTTCCTCTTAGTGTCAAACCAATAGTGCCCCTAGTTCTCCTTGCATGCTGAGGAGCCTGAAGCAGCATGTGCAGATCAAATAACCTTCTCTGGATCACATTACACAGCCCTTTTTAATCAATGGAATTGCTGCTCACCTGCCATCCTACAGGATGACGAATTTCCTCAACTGTCTTATGGAGGCAACAAAGCAAAAAACCTGGTGAGAAGGGAGAGAAGGCTTGCCCAAACAGACCTCTGCTACTTCTGCAAGGAATCTGAGGGATTGCACTGGCCTGATCTTTGTTAACTCACATGTGCACTAAAGTCCTGAACCTCCTTTCCTACTGTCATCACTGCCCAAACTCAAAGTCTCAAACCCTTTCTGTTGACTTTGCTAAGAATGACTCCATTTTGCAACAATAAAGGATAAATACTCTGATGTCCATGTTGTTTCATGGACCATGCACAACACTTGTGAATCTCTGCAACTTTATTTCTTCACTTCAAAAAAAAGAAGGTTCAAATCACAGACTTGCACACTAAGTACTGAAACTGTTGCCTTTAATTCTGACGTTCACTTGACACTTGCAATTTGCATGAGGTTTCATCAGAATATAGTCCAATATTCAATTAGGAACATATTTTGGAGAGGAGGCATCGTGAAGAACTTTGAACACTGTGATCAATATATTAAAGACCAGGGAGCCTTTGAAGCTGAGCTGCACTGATTAATCTACTTGATTTTGCATTTTGCTTGTCTCAGAAAAATATTCTTCCACTTCCACTCTGTTCCCATTATTGATAACTAATCCTGTCCCAGCACGGAGGGACTTGATAAACTACTCTCCTGAGATGACACTCAACCCTCCGTTTCTGAGATACTCTAATGAACGAGCTAATTTATGAGAAGCAACCTGCAAACAAACCCAGAACAGGTTTGTTTCTTTTGCAAATGCATCCTGATTATTCTACATTTATAGGTACAAGCAATCCTTAGATTTGTCCTTAGAGCGCTTACTGATGTTGTACCAGCCAAGCCTTGGTCTACTGCAACATGCCCAACTGGGAATCCATTACAACACAACCACTAAATATGTGTTAGTAGCAGATGTGCCCAGTGGCTTGGGAAAAACAGATGTTATGTTTAATTATGTGACATAGTAAAATGAAGCAGAAAAAAAAATCACATATGTAATTAATGAAGGGGAGAAAACTTTAGTTAGATTTAAGAACATAGTATTAAGTAAGTATTTTGCTCAGATGAGACAACTTGCTGAATTCCAATCACTGCTAAACCTGAACAGTCTGTCTGGATCCTGCACTTCATAATACTTATAATCAGAGTTGAGATCATTAGGGTCAGAGTGTCTGAAGTCAGATTCAAATACCTCCAGAATGGAGTACAAATAAGTGGTTTAAAGTTGCACATATCTGTGGTGAGGGTTATCCTTCAACTCTAAAGAGAGAACAATTACCAGTAGCCCTTGGCAATTATGAAATGCAGGATGGTGTTACTTTACCACTGCAGGCTTCAGATACCATTGCATTTACCTACACAACATTACAATTATGGGATCCCGAAATTGTGTCCTATGCTGCACTGACAGTTCTCAAACTCTTCCTGTGCAACCTGCAAAAGGATGCCAACATATAAGATGTGGCAGGAAGGAAGCACACACAGACCCTACACCAGCACTCTTACAAAACTCACATCCTCCCTTCTCTTCCTCCACTGTAGAGGGGCTGGGCACCCAGTAATGCTCAGTTAATGATTGTGAGGACATGAAATGCTGGCCTGTCCAGAAATATATGGGTTGTCACCAGCTTTTGTGTATAAGGCCCAAGGGATGCTTCTCCAGGCTGTCAGCTCAGGCAGTACATTACTGCATTTTTGCCTCACCATCACCACAGATGGTGGAGAGTTTGTTCTGGTTGAAACTCCACAGGGGCACGTTGTACCTAGTGTGGGCCCTAGCATACAAATAAAATGGTACTCCTCAGCTACCTCCCTCACTATTTTCCTCACCTTTTCCTGTTATTCCCTGGTCTGCGCATGTTTGAGAGCTGTGCAACTGGTTAGGGAGATAAGGGGATAAAAATGATAGTTGGATATCACTTTGGCCACTGAGCATGACCAGTTTTGTCCTTCTTGATGAAACTGGGTGCTTTCAGAGAAAACCAGAGTGCACTTACGCTGTTCTTTGAAGGACCATAGTCCAGCCTCACTAATGCAAAGTGCAAATCTTCGATTGTACAGGCAAACTTAACTTTGACACTTAATACAAGTGCTTTGCCTTGCAGATCTACCACTCGTTCAATTGATGTTTTGATGGAATCCTATTTAGCATGAAAAATTATTGGTACCTGCGGATAGACATCTCAACAAATATTAATGAGAAAAAGTATATAAAGAGAGATCATAATAAGAATAATAGTCTTTGGCACATTGCCCTTCTCCTATCTGGGATTTAGAGGGTCATTGCATACACTGTGTTTGCAGCCTGGTACTTAATTGCAAGATTTTCCTAGCAATTGACAACAGCCAATACGATAAAAAAATCATCTGATGCCTCTGTAAGATTTAGGGAGACTGTAAATCTTAAAACAGAACAGAAGTCATCTTGAACTGATACAAAATTCCCAGGACAACAGAGTAAGCCACGGTAATAGTGGAATTTTAACTAGCTCTCATTTTATTTTAAAAGCATACACAGAAGTGAATACTATGTATTCTATGGTAATAATTTACTTTCACAGATATCTAGCACTAACCAATTGGCCAGGAGCACTGTAATATATTGATAATGAATTATCTTTAAGCAGAACTTAACTTCTAAATGATGGCAGCGCACTTTGTAGATTAAATACCTCTCTACAGTAACTCCATTGCAGTTGGAGTTATTTCAGAGAATCCACATTTGTACACTCAAATGAAGGATGCAATGATATTTTTTTTTCATGCACATTGACATGAAGCAATGGATGAATAGCTGTGTACTAGCTAAAAACTCTGCTTCATGTGATTTCAAATAATACTTGTCTGAATGAAACCTGGAGGGAAATGAGACTGACCCAAATCATGAACTGAGAGGTTTGAATCTGAATAAAGCTACCTGGGACCAATTAGTAACACTATTATTGATTTGCATGCTGGAGCGCATAAGACAATTATTTGCCTCTTGATTTTTCCACTATAAATCGGTCCAAGAACACACATTTTTGTATACAGACTTGTTAAGTCCTTTTGACACCTAATCAATATCAGTCCCATCACCAAACACTTCATGGTGGCAGTGAGATTCTCCCCATATAGTTTCTTTGCATATCATAGTCCTGATATTCCTCCCACATGTGGCAGAAATCTCACAAAAGGTCAGGTAAAAATAAAAATAAAAGTGATTCAGAACCTTGAGATTAACCTTCAGACAATTTATGTGGGATTGATCAGCTAGCTCAAGTCAAATATTAATTGCTCACATCTGTTTCTGAGATAGGTGGGCCTCCCAGAGCCCTCCAGCACTTAGATCCAGAAGGCAACTTTCCCGTGTTCATGGGTGCTTGGCTCCAGTGTTTTGGTTGGGTTTTTGCCATCTCTCCTTTCTCTGACAGAATGTTGTAATTTATTTAAAAATGGAAAACTTCATCTGCTGTAAGGAAAACCAAACTGCAGCTAATGGTGATGTATTCCCCTTGCTCAGGGAGGGGACTGCCATTCAGGAAGTAGTCACAGGTCTATAAGGATCCAGGCAGACTATTTGTGTGTCTTAGACTCCTTTACACTAATATGTAGTAACAATAGAAGAATAACAGATGGTCCTGCCATGGGCTTTAAGGAGTTCCTTCCACACAAGTAACGCACTGGGATCACTCCAGGGATGTGTGGCCAAGCAGGTCTGTGGAGGGACTCCCGCTGACTTCAGGAAGCTCTAGCACAATTCTGAGTGTTCTGCACCCCTTTTCCAATCACCCCCGTGTTCCACAGTGCTTAACACAAGTCCAGTGCTCCCACAGATTTGTCTGTGGTCTCACAGCCTGCAGCAGGCTCCTGCAAAGCCCCAGGCGGACGCTGGACCTTCCCTGTAGGAAGGCATGGGGCTCCTGAACAGTGGCTGGAAGAGACAGACTACTGCAGAAAATAATTAAGGTGTTTAAGGGACAGTATTATAAAAGATTAGAGATTTGCACCTTGAATAGCCTGTTCCCTGGCTACACAGTTCCTACCCCATGACAGCATCCATACTTTGCTGTCTCATAGCAACTGCTCATTAATTTGTCTAAATATTTTCCATTTTATGGACTCCCAGCCTCTTTGACTCCTCTGACTTGTATACATCTACCCAGACCCCTTCCTACAGAGGCTGGCATGATATTGCCGCAAGCAGGTGAGGCTGGAGACAAGGAGCAAGGTGGCCATGACCACACAACAGAGCGGGACAGCCTGTCCCCTGCCCCAGGCAGTGGTACCTGGCACAGGGGGCCAAGGAGCTAGAAGGAGATGATGCTCTGGGATTACTTGGGATGTCAACAGCATGCTGGGGCATCGGGAACAAAATCCTGATGTTGCAGCATCATATTCCCCCAATGAATCTGTTAATAAAAAAGAACAAACCATAAAAATTTTGGTGTTATAATACAGAACTACAGAAACACACCACAGTAGCAATTCCAGATGAAACTAAAGAAACCACTAACTCTAGCTGAGATCCACTGGGAAAAAGACTTTCAGCAAACAAGTGATGAAGCGGGAATATGAATCTCACTGTTTATTCTTTTTCTTTGGGGTTTCAGAAACCTACTTGACATTTGGAACATGCAAAACTTAGGAGATATCAGATAAAACAGCAAAATACAATCAATTAATTTTATCCATTTGTCAAAATGTCAAAGTCACTTTTTAATGAATTCCCAGCACTGTAGCATTTGTGTTGACCTTCCAGTGACTTAATATCTATTCCTAATGCTTTTCTTCTGGTACATATCAGGGAAGAGATTGGGACAACTGTACTTGAATCACTGGGCTTTGAATGTTGTGATCCCAAGTTAAAAAGCATTAATTATCACTGCATGAGTTATCTTACTGAGTTCATGAAGGCTGTTCTCATATCTCATATATGTCTGAATGCTCTCATTTAATGTCAGTGTACACAGCCCATAATCTGATCAAACTCATGATAAAGGGTCTCAGTATGACACTCTCAGAGACATCCTGGCAACCCCATGGGTTACTGTGAACTCACTACTTTCAGATGTCTACCTAAATACCCAGCTACAAGACTCTCAGAGACACTCAATAAAGCACTTTTTATTTTTCTGGGGCAGTATCTTGCTCAAATGCCACTCAAGATGCATTGCTTTTTGTCGGTCACTGTTCCAGAATTCACTGTCAGGAGGCAGCACTTGAGATTCAGAGCTTTCAAAGATTTATAATGCAGCCTAGAAAAAAAGCCAACAGAGCTAACTAATAAGAGCATTTAAAATAGATTCCAGAAAAAATATTGCCCTGCTACAAGAATAGCATCTCCAAACTATTTTTATACAAAGGATCCATTCTTGCCAATTAGACTGTGTTTGATAATCTGGAGAATAAAATTGCTTTATGATCGTTTAATATCTTATACAAAGCTACGCTCTTATGTCTGCTCTCATGTCAAGCTGTCAGATAAAGTGCTAAAGTAGAAATAAAACAAATAACAGATTTCCTCTTTTGTCTGGTTTTAAGAAAAAGTATACTGAGTGCCCCAAATAAATCCTCATTATGTTACTTTCCTTAAAATAAGATTAGTGAGAAAATAGTTTAGCACATGAAAAATTTTTCTTCCCTCTTAGATTAGTTGGCAGGCCCTGACAGAGAGACTAGAGATATTCTTTTTATCTGATGGAAAAAATCTTTCCTCCTTGGACTTAGCTATGGTAGCTTTATTCATTAGTATTTTCTTTTTTTCTGTAGAAAAGAGCTGGTGGGCGAAGGAAGCAGACTATCATTTGGTAGGACCTTATTAACCTAGACTTTGCAAAGCTGCAGTTTGCTGTTTCCTGCAGGCTGGGAAAATCACTGAAATCCACATTTCCACTGAAATAAATTCCCTGGAGGAGCTGGCACATTGTCTCTTCATGGCACTATTTACAATCTGGAAAATAAGGGTCAAATATTTTGTCACTTTAAAGAAGATATAAAAGAATGACACTACTTGACTTACAGGTAGTCTGAATACAGCTATCCATTAGCAAATTATAAAAACAGTTTATGTCTCTGAATTATGTCTCTTCAGCCAAACAAAAGTGTCACTTGTAGTAAATAGACCATTTACCACCTCCTACTGAAAATATTTTACCACATGTGTAGTAAGAAATAAAGACACAAACCTGTGTTTGGAGGGTTAACTTCTCTAGGGTGAGAAAAGGTTGGTGCCTTTGTGAACTACAGGATTTGGAGTAACAGATCACCTTTCTGTTTGGTGTTTGGACAGTCATCAGTGCAATAACTGTCCTGATCCTGATCGGTGGCAGATGCTCACAGGCTTCACAGTGCCAGAAACAACACTGACAAAAAACAGGCTCACAAATATTTTGGACAACCACTTACCTTCTGCAGATTCAAAGAGATTGGAGATTTAGGGATGTGCATGTAATATATTGCAGGGTTTAGATTTCTTTTCAAATTTCAAGGCTATGAAATATCAGTCCCTGAGCCTCTAAAGGTATGAGTCAAAATAAGCAAACACAGAGCAGAGGAATGCAGTGCATTTGTCAGATGAAGTGGGGTATTGTGATGTCTCCAGGAAGACCCTTCTGTCATTTGTGGCAACTTCCTGAACTTCGGTGGCAAAATTTAATCAGAAATACTACCATTTATAGGAGAAAATAATACTTAAAATTATGGACAAAAATTATTAACTGATATTTTGGAAAGTAACGCCATCTACAAGCCAAGCAGCACAGATTTATCCATTGCCAGCAAGGATGATTCACAAATCAAGGTATCAAAAATCATCTAATATTGTAGCACAATGTCACTTCTGACTACTATGTTGAGAAACTGTGAAGGAAGAGTTTTCTTTGGCAAGGCAAATCAATGCATACTTTCAGTTACAGCGTCCCTCAGTGGTCGATGATAGACGTTAGTATCTTCTTACTCCGGTTTCTGCACTAGCAATGAGCAATATACCACATTACATAGTTCACACTACCAACAACTTCCCACCAAGAGCAAGACCATGGGAGATTCTTCCAACACTTATTCCTTGCACCATCTTCATACCTTTTTCAATAGCTTTTCATCAAAACAGCTCGAGAGATCAGAAAATTCAGGACACAGTGTGAGTCATCAATGTACACATACCTTGAACAGTAACCATGGCATTGCTCTGCCAATACAGTGTTATTAAGCATACAGCCTGGGTGAGACCCATGTGAAATCTCCAGATATACAACATAGAGTTCTGATGAGCTTCATAACAACAACTGTCAAATTAACACCCTATTCATGATTTAATCTGGCACTTGCACACCGAACTGAAATTGCATAGCTTATGAGGAAAACTAGATCAAAACTAATGTCTCAAATTCTTATTTAGGAAAGCCTTCCAAAATTTTCCAGATGATATGTTGAAAATTTCCTTCTTTTTTTTCAAATGGGGAAAGGCTGAAATAACAGGGACTCCTCAGCTGAGAGAAGGCTTATGGGCATCTAATCAATATGTATTGATTAGATACACCTGATGAGAGTGAATTGACATGAGGGAGCCAGACCATTCTCAGTAGTGACTACTGATAGGACAAGAGATAACAGGCATAAATTAGAGCACATAATAGTCCAACTACACACAAGAAAACAATTTTTTTTTACCATAAGAGTAGTCAAAATCTGACATAAGTTACCTAAGAAAGTTGTTGAGTCTCCAACTTTGGAGGTATTCCAAACCCCATTGGACATGGTCCTGGGCAACCTGCTCTTAGGTCACCCTGTTTGAATTGGGGAGTTGAACTAGAGGACCAGAATCAACACAGGCTGGGGGTTGAACAGATTGAGAACAGCCCTGTCAAGAAGGAATTTGGGGGTGCCGGTGGATTAGAGGCTGGACGTGCGCTGGAAATGTGCACCTGCAGCCCAGAAAGCCAATTGTGTCCTGAACTGCATCACAAGCAGTGTGGCCAGCAGGTCAAGGGAGATGATTCTGCCCCTCTACTCCACTCTGGTGAGACCCCACCGGGAATGCTACATCCGGCTCTGGGGTCACCAGCACAGGAAGGACATCAACCTGTTTGAGAAAATCCAGAGGAGGGCCACCAAGATTATTAAATAAATGGAACACCTCTCCTATGAAGAGAGGCTGAGAGAGTTGGGATTTTTCAGCCTGGAAAAGAGAAGGCTCTGGGGTGACCCAATTGCAGCCTTCTGGTACCTGAAGGGGGCCCTCAAGAAAGATGGAGAGGGACTTTTTAGGAGGCCATGTAGTGATAGGACAAGGGGTTTGGTTTTAAACTGAGACTAGGTTTAGACTAGACATTAGATAAAAATTCTTTACTCTGAGAGTGATGAGGCACTGGAACAGGCTGCCCAAAGAAGTGATGGATGCTCCATCCCTGGCAGTGTTCAAGGCCAGGTTGGATGGGGCTTTGAGAAATGTGGTGTAGTACAAGGTGTTTCTGCCCATGGAAGGGGGAAGCTGGAACTAGATCATCTTAAAGGTTCCTTCCAACCCAAGTAATTTTATGATTCTATGATGACCTTCAAAAGTCCTTTCCCACCCTAACCATTCTATGATTTTTTATTGCACTGTAAAGGTTTCTGAGACAATGGATGATCCTAAACTGCTCCACTATAATTTATCACAATCCAAAAACCTATGTATTCCAAAATATCATATGACAGCCACAGTCAGTCATCTAGCAAACGTCTGAAATATAAGAGAAAAAATTACAGAGCTATTCTGGACACAAAGTACAAATGGTGGACTGTGCAAATCGGTATCAACTGTAGGTGTTGATGGAAATATTTTAAATTGATTCCAGGGCTATGACAGTTGGTCTTGGAAATCTAACTCTCCCTGGACTCTCACAATTAGCATATCAGAAAATTACTCTGCTTCTCAGACACAGAAAGTGTTGTGGTTGCCCATTAGAAATTTTACGACTTTCTGCAAGAGGGTGTAATAGACTGCTGAATGGTCAGGGACATGACTAGGCTGCAGGTGCTCTGCTGGATCTCACTTCATACGTGATTTATGTTAAAAACTAAAAATTGAGACCAAGAGAAACAAAATATGGATTTTCCTAACACCCTATTTCATACTTCATTGCTGAAAATAACTCCATATTTTCAGTCAAAATTAGTGAAGAGAAGGCTGAGTAATACAGTGAGGAAACTAAAAGTGATATATCTAAGGATGTGGGGCTCTGTTCCTGCAAATACTTCAACTGGTAACTCATTTTCTTTTAATAGTTTCATTACACTGGTCATACTAATTATTTGCATGACTGGAAACATAAGTCAAGTTCCAGTCTATTAGTAAGGTGACCCTGAAGGCCCAAACTCACCAAATAGAGATGGGGACCAAGGAGGAATTTGGTTAATGTGATTTGAATCTTCATTATATAACTCAATAAAATGAATCATGAATATATCTTCATGATATAATTCACATTAAAATGTGAAACTACAGCCGATAAATGTAGTTCATTTTAAAATTTATGTTCCACCAAGCCTGCTTCTAGTGTAAGGCTAAGTCCACATCTTCTTAATGTTCTCTCCATCATATCTCAAATTCGCAGATATCCCATTTTATGTTTTAAAAAAACAATACATCATATTCTTGACTAATTTCAGTAATAACATGTAGAGTTACAACCACCAGTTCTCTGACCAAGAATTGTCGCTTGGGAACAGAATTTTATGAGGAAAGTGAAATGGAAATGTTAAATTAAAAGAATATATATAAAAAATTTCACAAACAGTACTTCACTTTTACTGTTTCATTTATGTCATCTACATAAAAGATTTGCAACAGTAAAAAAAATGTGGCATCTAGCTGTGAGCTAAACAGTGTTTTTAATAGATCTCAAATATGTCTCTTACAAAGCAAGACACTCAGCTCTCTTTTCTTACACTGAATAATTAGACTCAGTAGTGATAAACTGCTTCCAAATGAATAAGCTTCTGATAGGAAACTATCAAATTTCAGTGAAAATCTAATAATGGCAAAATTTCTCATGGAAAGAAATGCCTCGACACCTGATGCATCCCTTAAAAACAAGGATTCGTTAGGATTAACTCATATGATTGCTACGACCTGCCCCAGAAAAAGGGGAGAGGAGTAACCCAGGTTCTTATCAATAATTCCCTTGGGGTGGATTAGAGTGAAACGACACTGAATAATCGGTGTCTGAAAACATATAGGTAGGGTTTATTTTAACAATTTTGTTTTAACAGGTATGGTAGCATTTTGGGTGTTGTCATCTATATTATCTATCATAGGGATAAGCCCTGGGGAGAAAATGCATAAGGGAGAGAAAGGAAAGACAGGATAAGGCTAAGGGAGAGAAAGGAAAGACAGGATAAGGCTAAGGGAGAGTAAGGGAAAGAAAAGCTGAGAGTGGGTAGATGTATATAGTCACTGCCCACAGGGTCCAGCGATGAAACTTGGTAGTTGCAGCTTCCAGGTCTGTCAGTTGAAGTGGTGGCCTCAATCTACTGGGGGTGAAGGAGGGAAGCCCCCACACTCCAAGAAGTTATGAGTTATTATATACATCGTCAGTGTCACGGGCCATGCCTCCAGCCTCCAACCTCTCCGTGGGCCCTGCGCAGAGTTTTTGTGTCTGGCCTGGTTCCCACCTTTATTTTAGATTGGTAGAGGGGGGTAATGGGCTGTTATGGGCCATCAGAGGTCCTGCCTTTTCAGGGCTTGACACCTTCAATTGTCCATCAGAGGTATAATGCAGCAGTCAAAAGCCTGCTAGCTCAGCTCTTCACTGGAGGGAGGGACAGGCCCAACTGTCCATCCAAGGTATAATGCAAAAGTCAAAAGCCTGCAAGAGTCTCCTAGAATGCATAAATCATCAACCATTTCAGTCTCTGACAATGATACAGATGTTGCAAACAATAAAAGCCCCAAATATTACTCATACTAAGTAGTTTTGATTACTTACAGTATTCATGTGATTAAAACGTATTAAAATTGGCATATAGGTATTTAAATTTATGTAGAGTTAGAACTGTATTCCATGATTGGTTGGTTTTTTTTAATTAGTGCAAACTAGTTTTCTACTTCAAATTTATATTTCAGTTTATGCTAGACAATGCATCACAGGCCTGCAAAAAACTCTAATAATTTTTTAGTTTTGTTTTGTATTAAACATCTGTCCTTTTAATGTCTTCCCCATTATGGAATCTATTTCTTCTCCTGTCTTAATCATAGGTAGTAACGATGGAACTTTGCAGACAGCCAGTGGAGATTTCATCATTTTGCAATATGTAGCAGCTATCATTGCTTGTAATGGGTAAGACTTAGGGTTTAGCACTTTTACATCTCTGGTCATTTTCTTTAGTTGCCTAATTGCCAAAACAACTCTTTGTAAAGGCATGCACTTCTCAGACTGAGTGGGAAAGGAAATATTGATGAAAGGTTAGGAGTATTGATGGGCTGTATGGAGGCAATTGGAATGGAAATGCCTTCTAATTAAATATCTAGTTGAGAATTTGAAAATGTACATTGTTCTAGACAGGCCATTGGTCTGAGACTTTTGATACTGCAGAGAACCGTGTACTGCAGGACATGTTCTTGGGACAGGAAAGAAATCATTTATCCATTAAGAATTTCAAATTGCTAGGCTGTAAAGAATATGTTCCTCGTTTTCCTCCTGCCTTCTTCAGTGAGCATCTTCTCCTCCGCAGCCATCACCTAAAAACTTCACACATGAAAAACAAGTTTAATCATTCAAAATGCCCTGAACATTTACAAAAACCACAGGAAAAAAATCCCATATATATTTCATACTTAATCTGAAGTGGATGAGATTACTCTTTGTGAACTCTTTCGCTTCTCACATATAAGAGACACCCTATTGCATTATAAGAAACCTTGAGGCTCCTGGCCATGGCTACCAGGCTCTGGGCTTGGCATCTGCCTTTTAGACAGGCTGGAGGAGACCATGTCAGACCAGAAGGAAAACAGAGAAAATTTCCCTGGCAAAATTGCCTTACCTCTGCTCAGCTGATCCACAAACTGACACGATTCTACAGGATGTTTTGATTTCTTCCATACTGACTTTTCTTGACAAAAATAAAAGAGAAAAAAAAAAGAAAAAAGAAATGTTTCATCTGAAAATTTCTATGTGACTGTATTCCAGATCTCATACAGTAGCATGTTTCTTGTTAAATCCGAAGAATTAAAGATAAGAGATCTGAACTGCAGAGTAATCAATACTTTATGTTTGGCTGATGTTAAAATGGGTTCCGGAGATCTCTTGACAGTTTTGCTCCAAGCATACAGTGAATTGCTATAAATATCTTCACTGACATAAGGCAATGTTGTTCCACTGTGGGAACTCAGAGTAAACCCTCTGTCCTCAGAAAGGTCACCCTTTAACCACAAGCACCAGGGGCAACTGCCATATCACCTTTTTTTGTGTATGGTTTCTTTTTGTAGGAGGGCAAGCACTCACCTGCAAGCACAGGTTACCTATACATGCCATTTACTTGGAGCTGAGCAGGTGAAAAAGGGTTTTATCCAGGATCTGCCATGTTCACTAAATAATCCAACAAGCTAGTTTTTCTTTAGACTGCTGCCTGAAGGTACTTGTATTTTGAGTTTGAGCACAGAACTATTTATTTGGGTTCATTACGCTCCTACTGTTCAGTTGAACTTGTCATGGGTTTTTTCGGTTTGTTGTTTGCATGTTTGTTTGATTTATTTTGTTGGTTTGTGGTTCCTTATTGTTGTTCTGTGTTTTGTTTTGTTTTGCATTTTTTTTTTAGCATAAGCAGCATGATGAATCATTTTTTGCCCAATTGATATAAAGGAAGTCTCAAATGTTTAAATATGGGCCTGCTCCATCAAGACTACTTTGAGGAAATATGATGTTATTTGATTTCCTGGTGGGATTAGTTCTTGTTAAATACATTTTTAATGCATTTCTGGTATCTAATAAATTATGTAACATGCCCCTTTTTCTTCTGTCAAATGAGGTTTGGAAGAAATCAGGTCAAGTCCAATGGCAAAAAATTATATAGTATTCTGAAATAACCCCTAGTCAGAGTGAAAGAATTATTCTGATAGAAACTAATTCCTGACAAAAAAAAAGGAAAAATCTCACTAGCAAGCCAGACCTCCCTATTTTTGGGGCCACCACCACCAAAATTTCTTCCAATAGAGCAGAGGCCAAGTACAATTTTTACAGGCCTTAAAGGAAGCCAGTGGAAGCCAGGTTTGAAAGTATAAAAAGAAGGTGATTTATCCCTCAGTGTGTAGCAGACCTGTGGCACTCCTAGAGAAAGTGAGAAATTTATGTGAATATAAGTAGAGCCTGGACACAAACTCTGAAGAGAGATCCATTGCCAGTTATTAAATAGAAAAATCATGCAGTGCTCAGGAAATTCCCAGAGCTCAAAAAGCTCAGATGATAGAAGAGTAGTACGAAAAAAGTCATATGATCTTGTTCTGTTCCTCCTTCTCCCTGGGCTGCCATTGTAATCACTGTTATGGTTATTCTTGTGTTCCCATCATGATTGAATCCTAAAATCCCAGGGGAAAAAAAAAAAAGAAAAAATGCCAAAGTTACTTTTGTTGTTTGGTCATATGTTGTCATGGTTTAATTCCAGCCAGACATAAAATACCTCACTGCTGCTCACTCAGTGCCCCCCAAACCTGCCGCCACTGGGGAGGAGAATCAGAGGGAAAAGGTAAACCTCATGGCTGAGATAAGAACAATTTAATAATTGAAACAAAATATATTAATAAATATGTTCATAATAATGATAAGGAGAAGGAGAGAGTAGCAGAACTCAAGGGGAAAAAATGGTGCCCAGTACAGATTCTCACCACCCGCTGATCAATGCCCAGACCATCCCTGAATAGTGATCATCCCCCTTCCAGGGAACTTCTTCAGTTTACATACTGAACATGACCGTCTATGGTATGGGATATACATTTGGTCAGCTGTCCTGGCCATGCTCCCTCCTGGCTTTTTGTGCAACTCCTCATTAGCAAAGCATGAGACAATGAAAAGTCCTTGACTTTAGGCAAACACCACTTAAGAACAGCCAAAACATCAGTGTGTTATCAACATTCTTCTCATATTAAATCCCAAAACCACAACATTGTACCAGCTACTAAGAAGAAAATGAACTGTGTCCCAGCCAAAACCAGGACATATGTATAAAGTCAAAAACAATTCTTCTTTTTAAGAAAGGGTTGAGAATTATTTCCATGGAATTATACTGTTAATGAAGCAAGGGGTATCCTTTTTTCAACATGAGATGTGGGGATGACTCCTAACATCTCCCTCCCCTTAGGTTTGTTTCTGTGGTGCTGACACACTGATTCACTCCAGCATGAGTGACAGATGCTCCAGCTAGGACTGAGATTAAACATTTGTATACAGTAAAGTCATTCTACTTATGTCAAATTTTCTGAGGCTTCTCAGTTCTTTTTTGTTCCTTTTTTTTTTTCTTTTCTAGTCTACGACAATTTGGTTATTGCCATCAAAAACTGAGCAGGTACATAATTTATAACTAAACTTTGACCACTCCTCATTTTTTCAATTTTTTTAAAAAATTGATCATTTGTAATTTTCCTGGCAAGAATCAAATGAACAATTTTGAATTACCTTGAGCTAACACCATTCTCAAAATTCTGTATACCTACGCACTCTATTTTGATTGGGATAACTGGCCTTTCTAGATGGGACTTGGAAGATTACTCATAATGTAGGTTTTACACTTAATTAAATATCAATTGCACTGCTTTTTGACTGAAGCAATTTGAACTCAAATATTCCTTAGGGGATTCTGGAACAGAAAATTGTTCTTCTACCTTCCACTTCCAATATATTGATTTATTTTCAAAATTTCCATTCCTAAAGTAGCCAAAGATGTTACATACACCTTAAAGGAAGAAAAAAAAGTTCTTTCAAACACAGGAGATTTATTCCCCCTCCCCCCTCCCCCGATACTACTGCTTTTCAATTTTATTTTTCTTTTTCCTGAAAAGTTGTCATTAATCACTATTGAGAAAGGCTTTAATTAATCAAAACCTACTTTGGTGCAATATCTGAAATTTGCCTGTTAATATACCATCTTCTACAGTTACTTTGCTCTTCTTCCATCTAGTCATGCTCATCCATTCAAATCCCCTCTGTGTAACTCAGAACTGGAACACAAGCTTGGCTTATCCACCTCTCAGTGGCCTTGTCATCAGTTTAGGTCTTCTGAAAGAGGTTTCTTTTCATTTCTTCTTTTGGAGCTCTTCCCTTGGATACACTCAATGAAATATTAATTGTCCCCAGACAAAAAAACTGGGAAGAGGGCGACTTCTACTGGGCAAAGATGGGAAAGCAATGTTCCAGTCCCCAGTCTAACAAGTATGTAATTACATATGCAAAACAGAGCAGGTTTTTTTACAGTAAATAAAAGACCCTTCTGAAGCACCCCTAAATGCAACAATTTCAGCAGTTTGTCTCTTGTTGGAAATGTTTTCATTAGTGAAAGGACTGGAAGGTAGAGATCAGCATTTATGGTGTGCCTTCCTGCAGGACTAGGCGTATTCTGAGATTGTTTATCTGGAGACAAGCTTCGTACACAAGGTATGAGGGCAGAGATGTGTACTAAGCCACAAGCTAGCAAAACTGGAATAGTTTATTGCACGTACCGAATTTGTGAGCAGCCCATTCAAGGTCCCAGGCACATATGGCTTTGCCACCCTGTGTGAGTAGCAGCCCTTCACCATCACCAAGTAAAGGACACTCACCACAGGCACACTGTGCACGTGAAAATTGGACAGGGGTGAGAAATGAGATGGAGTTTCCTTACCAGCACTACAAGTAAAGCCATGGATGTCTTTATTAGATCTGACCTTAGTCTCTCAGAAGGAGGAATGAGAATTGCTAGAAAGCCGGACAACAGACGTGAAAGGCAATCCACCCTTGTCTGCCACATTAGTACCATTATAAACTGAGTAGAGCTCAGGGGCATGTATCATCCTTGTAAATGACTACAGAAGGTGAAGGACAACTGGGACTCTGGCAATCCACCTACAGATAGGCAGGGAGACATACAGGATCAGAATAATGAGGAAAACAAGGGGAGCTGGGAGCCAATCTGATAATTACTACATAAGAAGGAAAAAAATGTTACTATAATAAGCAGTAAATTGGGATTAGTACTGTCTACCTTGGACAAACCTTGCAAAAGTTATCATTATCCATGCAGTTTGTCTGCCTTTGTTTTTCTTGGCTTCTTGCTTCCCCTGGTGGCATAGGTGCAAAACTCTTGTGATGTGAGATGTTTTTTGGATGCTTGGAAATTTATGCAGTTACATGGCTGGGAGGAAGAACAGCTGCGTCTCACATGAGGCTGGCTGGGAGTGATGAGAAGTTCAGCAATGCAGCATGGGGAATTGTAGTGCCTTAGCAAGCTAAACTGAACACAGAGTAAAAACTAGGACCTGAAATAGAGCATTTCTAACATTGGGTAGGAAATCCCAGGCCTTTGTGTCTTTTTAGGTAGGCATACAAGCTGCTGTAAAAGAACAATACCCCATCTTTCTGTCTGCTATCTAACCATGTATAGAGGCCTCTGCTTCAAAGAGATAACAATGGAAACAGGAGATAAATGATGGATAACAGAAAATGCACCAATGAAATCCAGCTGACTCAAATTTTCCATAGAGTGCTTTTCACGCTGGAAAGTATGTGGAAAGACTGATTTGGAAAAGTTTTATTTTGAGTTTATCAGATTGGCTTGGCCTCCTGAGAATTTAAATACGACTTCAAAACAAGTTAAAATGTGTCAGTTTGACATTTTGCATTTTTCACACTTTTTTCATTCTGAAAAACTTTATTTAAATATTTTTTTCTTAGACATCAAGATACTTTCAGGGAACACAAGCCCCACTCATCGCTGTCCTCCTAATATGCCCTGAAAATCGTTTTTCAGGTAGAAACTGAGTTTTGGGTTGGCTTCGTTCAGAACATTTAAAAAGCCTTCCTTTCAGTTAATTTCTTTTTAATATAAGTTAATCTATGAAACTGAAAACTCAGTTGCTTACAGGGCTACAAACTATGATTTGTTTTCATGCCCCACAAACCAGCAGCAGCAGCCCAACAGTGCTGATCACTTAGCAGAAGAAATCACAGAAAAATTAGCTCTCAAGAAAGCTTAGAAGAAAAGCAATGCAGTGATTACTGGGATTTTGGCATAAGACAACTGCATCGGGGTTTGATGGCAGGCAAGATCATCAGGAAAGCAGAGAAAAGGCTGATTATTTTCACTCTGCAGAAAGGGATTGCATCAAGCTGAACTACCACAGACTTGCCAGGGCACCCAGTGGGCAAGGACCCCACAGTGTCTTTTTTTTGTTCTGGTTCACTCAAGATTGAATGAAGTTCATTGAAACAACAGCAGGTCATGGGTGCTTTCCCTCTCCTTTTCTCTCCTCCACTTGCCTCTCCTCTACTTCACCACGAAGATGCCAGGGCTGCATCACATCTCTGGTAGCCCAAGAGTCACCACTCAGCCACTCACTGCTAAAAATAAATCAGCACTTACAACAATAGAGTCAGAAAGCACTGGAACAGCGGAGCACACACGTTTTATTTTAGCATAAGCATAGCCTTTGATGAGGGTTTCTGGGCACCACTGAACTTGGTTTTCTCAGCTTCTTCCTATTAATTCTTTGGCATATTTTGTGCCTCAAAACAAAGCCCCAACAAGTTATGTTGTAAGAGGAAGGCAACAGCATCATCAGGATCCAGGGACAAACATGGACCTTCTTGTTACAGAACACTAGAGCACAGGGTAAGGGGAAGTTACAGGGGATAAATGGATTGTTGGGGGCTGTCTCTACACCGTATCTCTGTTCTCTGTTCCCCAATAGCCTGTGTGTCATTGATTCTTGCCCTTCTGGGGAAGATAAGACCTTGAAAGAACTTGAAATTAATAGGTGCATAGACACGTTTTTAGAAGGTGAAATATAATTTTGGTAACTCAGAACAATTTGATGTAGATATATGCTGGAAAACACACTGTTTAAGTAGGGATGCAGTTTTGCAGCTGTGTGATCAAGTGTGGTTTCTCACAGTGAAAAAACAGTCAAGACCTGTTGTATGACAGTGAAAGTCAAGCTTCATTCTTTGTATGTAAGCTACTTCATAGGGTGGTAGGTGAATATCCTAGCAAACTGGTCTTCCTCAGCTTCTCTGGAGACCTTCTGGCTGAGGTAGGAAGAGCTGTTTAAACATATAAAAATTTTCATGCTACCTGGCAGCATTTCATTTTGAACCATTTCCTAAGGAGAGCTGGGTTGGGTCTAACACAAATAGCTGCTGCAGCAGAAGAGGACAGACTTAGCTCCTCCTGTTGCTGGGCTCACTGCTTCCACAAGGGCAGTGGCTGATCTGATTGCAGCTGATGGGGCTGTCTTCTCTTGAGAAGGACCAAACCATGAGGTAGAAACTGGAGAAAGCAAAAGTAATATCTGAGCAATTTGTTGCACCAAAAGAACCTAGAAGTGAACTCCATCACCACTGATGCCTTTACTAAGGTATTGTTGGAGCCTCTGACTGAAAACGCATAAACATAGACCTTGTGACATGTAGGATTGTTGTGATTCTTCAGAAAGAGACAATGTGGAAATTAAGAATTAGTGAAAGAAGGACAGTTTAGTCTGACTACCACCTGCAAATGAAACATCACTGAAGTATTTACTAGTATCTTAGACTGTTCTCTGAGTTGAAAGACTATAATGTATGGGTTATCATTTGTATGCTAAAAGACTATTTTGAAGACAAAATTGCTACATATGGTAAGACAGTAAGGAGGAGGATTGGTCTTACAGGCTCTATCCTCACCTAATAATATTTAGGTCTTGGAAATACTGGAAACAGTATTAAAAATCAAAAGTGAATCCTACATCTATTTGGTCTGTAATCTTGAATCCTTGGGTGATGCAAAGACCACCACAGAACCGGACACAGGTGTCCCTAGGCTGTGGTAAGAGACTAAAATCCTATTGGTACTGCCTGAAATTAATGCTACCTGAGAGGGAAAAGCTGTGCAGCATCATACCTTTGTTCTGTCCCAGTTATGATTAAAAGTACTTTCACTGTGGATACTTCTTCCCTTAGAAAGATAGGTAGAAGAGTATAAAACACCTGGAACAAATATGCTCCCTGGAAGAGACACTCGGCAGACAGATTGTGTATTCGTCAATCAGCTGAAAGACACTGAAGAATGATCTCAGGATGGAAATCTTGGAAAAGTTGTCCAGGGACTCCAGTGGGCACAAGCTCACGCGCCAGCAGATGTAACCTTGTGTTGTGCCTTCTCTTGACCACTTAAAATAGAGGCTACTTTCTGTAATGAATATTTTCCTGAATAAAACCTTCAATTTTTGAAACGATGACCTAACCAACTTGAAAAGAGCCCAGTACAGAAATAAAATTCATCATCTTGATGGTCCCTTTTGTGAAGAGAGATATTGAGTTTATAAGCATAGTATGGTTAGATTTATCTACCTCTATTTTCTTTTGCGAGTGTGGATTTTTTTTTAGAGCAGTTTTAGACCAGGTCCATGCGACATCACGCTGGCTGTGGTCAAGACCATGACATGCTCCTGGACCATAGTTTGCTGCTCATTTTTTTCAGGGTAGAGGGGTGCCTGAAAGTTCCTGTTCTACCATACAGCTGAATTTTTGTTGATATCCTGAAATATTATTGTTATGATACTCTCCAAATAGAAAAATCACAGAAATCACTTCATCTTTAGTAGGGATTTCATTAAAAGCTCTCTCAATCTTTTCCTGTAGGAGAGTATTACAGGTATAAGCATGTGAAAGGCAAAAAGTAGTTCCTGGCATGGAGACATAGGTTACAGAGAGAACAGTGTATATGAGCTGCTGTGGAAAGACGCGCAGAAGAGCTGCACTGGAACTCAAGAAAGTGTGTACTTAAGTTAAATTTAAACAGTAACTTTAAAGCTTGTTTGACAAGGTAGCTCTGAATGTGTTCCTCACTTCCGGGCTAATCAGAGAGTTCAGCAATGTTTGTGGCCATATTCTATAACGTGCCTGTTTACAAAACTTCATAAATAGAAGATTTATAGGGCAGAGTTTCAGGGACCATTGCTCCTTCATTAGCCCTAACTCAGAGCGTGCTCCCCCTCCATTTGGGAAGGAGTGGCCATGATCCTCTGTGGCCATGCATCCAGTCCCGACCCCCTGGAAAAGCTTTGGGCAATTGGTCTCACAGAGCAATTGCTGGAAAAGAGAATCCAGGACCAAAACCATAATCTGGCCTTGGAGCAGATCTTGGTCTATCTATGCCTATGCATATTTCAGATGTACTCCTGAAGGAGCATTTCCCAGAGGCGTGCAGTTGCATCGTTAGCTGCAAACTGGACAACTCATACAGTAATCTCTCAGACAGAATTATCTCACGTAAGCATGTGGAATCCTGAAAAAGCTATATGGAGGGTAGAGCAAGGAGGAAAAGAAACAGAAGAAATGGCAACAAATACTGACTTATTAACAGCTGAATTATTAACCTCTTTGTGTTTTTCAGTTTGCCAAGCAGGAACACGTTTCTATCTTTATGCTTTCATTTACAAACTTACCATTGACCAATTATTATTTTAAGGGAGGGCCATATTAAAACCACTACATTTTTATAAAATATTCAAGGTAAGTCTGTTTGTTTTGGATGTCAGAGTATGGTAGTCAGCAACACTGCAACTGGTATAGCTACAAATTCATGCCATTGCAGTAGTTACTGTTTTTTATTTGGTAACAGAAGTTAGACTTACTTTAGCAGGCATACTTTTGTTTTTAATCTACATTAGCCTGGAAAAATTATTATTAATGCAGTAAAATTTCATACTGTTTATTAAATGCAAATAAATGATTATGCATACAGAAAGAATATTTTCCTTCTCACAAACACTAAAATGATGATCAAATCTCAACTGCAAGGTAAATAAGGCCCTAGTGTACAAAGGTGTGGGCTTCAATGTTCTGCTTCTCAGGGAATTATTAACAGTATTTTCTTCTTGTTACATGCAGTTCTGTCTTTCTATTTTATTTAATCAATGAATTGATTATAGAAGCCCTTCCATATGCAAGCAAAGGTTTACTACACTCATTGCTAATCTAAAAGGCACTTCAACATGTTCCAAGATCCTACAGAAGAGATGAGGTTCCAAGGTCCATATGTCAGCAGTTTTCAGTGCATTGGAAATAAATCCTGCATTAGGACACAATTATAAGGTAGGTAGTAGGGACCAATTCAGACAAACTACTGAAAATATTAGCCTTTGTAATGACCTGCTCAAGAAATGCTGTTTCAACTCTTTCTAAAGCTTTGGAATCAATAATACCAGGACTAGAATCAATCCTGAAATTGAAAATATGTCAGGATCCTAATCACTTTAGCCCTTGTTTCAAAGTAGTTTAACAATTTTTAAAATGTGATCCAGTGCTGAAGAACTGAGCTCCCCAGTGCTCTCCATGGGACATGGAGCCACCTCTCAGCTCTGCCAGCTGGTGAGCATGTGCTTGTGAGGCTGAAAAAAAGACAGTAAAGCCACCTGCCAGGACAGATGCCTCTTGCACTTACTGCTCACCCCATACCAGGTAGAGGGCATGCAGCACAAGGCTCAGTGCTGCCCTCATATGCATCTTGTCCTCTAAGAAACTTTTTCCCTTCCACAGGGGGAGGGTCTGAGGGTGGTGCATGAATTGTCCCGGAATGAAGGGAGCAACAGAAATGTTTGAGCCTGGCACCCAGTAGGCAGGTGCCCCAGGCACCCTTTTCTGATCCATCTCAGCCCTATCTGAATATAATCCACCAGCGAAAGCAGCAGCGCGTGGACTGTTCTTCTGTCTTCAACTCACCTCCCTTCACCTCTACCACGACAGCATTGAGGCCACATCATACCCTTGGTAGCCCAGGAGTCATAGATCAGCCACAGCTGCTAAAAAAAATCTGTGCCTATAAGATAGAATCAAAAAGGGCTGACAGCATCATAAAGGCAGGAATAGGTGAGATTTTGTTTCTCTTTCTTTGCCAAATACAATGTAAAAAGAATTGTTCTTAGCACAGAAGACAGAACTCTTGCTGGGAGTGACTATGGGATTGCTCCGGCATCTTCTAAACATGTGTGATAACCTCAGATAACCTCAGATACACAGATTTACAGGGTCCCTTTTGCAGGGCTTTAGAGGCAGCCTCAGGGTTGCTACCACACAGTAATTTCCTAAGTCTGAGCAGTAGCATCTCCCACTGTTCTTTTCTAGCAACCCATGTTTAGAGGCAAAACACACTCCCTCAGGCAGAGCTGCTGAGCTGGCCAGGACTGTGATGCTTCCAGGGGCTGAGTCCTTCTTTCTGCAAAACACTTCACTGAGTACAATGATTTGATCCCTTTGCACTGAGCCAGCCTGGACTGCTTTGCTCACTAGTGAACAGTGCAGAGAAAAAACACAAAAGCACCATGCTAGATACTGTGTGCACAGGGCCATGATGGGTTTGTCTTTTTTTTTTTTAATTTTATTTTTCATTTCTCTATAAACTACCTCAGGGAAAATATGACCATTTCTAGGCAGCGCCAATATCTTCATGTCTCAAACTACTTGGAAGAAACCCTTGCTGCCTATCAGGGATTCAGATGATACAAGCCATTCCATATGCCAAAAGATTTACCTGAATTTTCACATAGACAATATTTGGGGATAAAGGTCAAAAGTTTTATATGGCATTGCATGTCAGGAAAGTTTTAGAAATCTATGGGTAAATTCCTTATTTTTTATTTTATATATACTGCACTTTCCTACAAGCTATTCAAAGGTATTCAAACAGTCTCATTTTTTATTTGAATATCACAACTCTTCATACTGCTGATGTTATGTATAATATCAGATCAGGTTTTATTCTCGCATAGACTATTAGATAGCAGATAGCACAGACTATCAAAGAGTAGATAGCAAAGTATCTGCATTAATTGTGAATATATAAATGAAAGCAGTTTGCATTTAGCATCTCACTCAAAAGATAAAGGTCAAATCTATCTATTGAACTCAATGAGCTATTGATCAGCAGATTTCATTCACCATGTTAAAAAATAAGTTATATGAGAAAGGCATATACTATCCTGTCTACTACAATGCCTGTTTCAGGAGGTGAAAAGATAAAGAATTCACCTTCACCACCACCACTCCCCCCAAAAAACCCTTCAATAAACCAACAAACCATTATAGAAAAAAAGATTCAACTTCTAGAGGAATATGGTTTTTATTCAACAAGCAAATTTCCTTACATTATCACCATTCAATAAGCCATTTATTCTGACATTCTGCCTCTAGACATTTCCAATACTGAACTCTTCCAGGAAAAAATGACACAAACAAAAAACTTGTACAGCCGTTTTTCCATGAGATATGTAGAAATCTTCCCTGATACAGATTTTTTCACTTACATCCAAAAACATACTGCCGCGGTCCGAGCGGGGGAGGGGAATGGGGCCGCGACACGGCACGGATCCCAGACACAAAGGTGGGGTGCAGGTAGAATCTTTA